>NW_022436953.1:36086055-36102865 GCF_009761245.1 Sapajus apella | reverse complement strand
TCCCCCCTCAGCTCCTTCCCCCCTCAGGTCCTTCCCTTTCAGATCCTTCCCCCTCAGATACCTCCATTCTCGGACCCTTCCCACCTTGGACCCCTCTGTCCTCATATCCTTCCTCCTCTCCACCCCCACCCCTGCAATCCTTCCCCGTGGGATTCCTCTGCCCTCAGACCCTCACCCCTGGGATCCTTCCCCGCCCTCCGCAGTCCTTCACCCTCAGAATCTTCCACCTTCAGATGATTCCACCCTCAGTTCCTTCCACCCTAACCTCCACGAGATGCCTCCACGCTATCTGTACTTGAGTGGCGGCAGCTGGGTAGAAGCTCTGTGACTGTGGGTCCCCTGCTCCCGTGGTGCCTACCCACACCTGGAACCCACAGAGGGCCGGCCACTGCAGGGCAGGAAGAGTGGTTACTGCTGGTTCTGGCAGTTACCTGGACATCCTAGTGCTGCTGTCACAAATTACAAGCAGGTGGCTTAGCATAACAAAGTCATTCTTTCACAGCTCTGGAGGCAAGAAGTCCAAAACGAAGGTGTTTGCAGGGCCATGCTCCCTCCGGAGCCTCTAGGGGAGCTTCTTCCTCGCTTCCTCCAGCATCTGGTGGCCAAGGGTTCCAGTCTCTGCTCTGTCTACACACAGCACCCTCCGGGGTCTAATTTCCCTGTTTTATGTGTTTGTTTGTCTGAGGCGTAGTCTTGGTCTGTCGCCCAGGCTGGAGTGCAGTGGCATGATCTTGGCTCACTGCAACCTCCGCCTCTCAGGTTCAAGCTATTCTCTGCCTCAGCCTTCCAAGCAGCTGGGATTACTGGTGCCTGTCCCTACACCCGGCTAATTTTTGTATTTTTAGTAGAGACGGGGTTTCACCATCTTGGCCAGGCTGGTCTTGAACTCCTGACCTCGTGATCCACCCACCTACACCTTCCAAAGTACTGGGGTTACAGGCATGAGCCACCTCGAATGGCCTAATTTCCCTGTTTTATTAAGGATACCAGTTTTGGATCAGGGCCCACCCTGGTTTGGGACAAGTTTGTTTTAGCTCAACTCCATCTGCCAAGAACCTGTTTCCAAGTATGACCCCATCCACAGGCGCTCTCAGATCCTGGGGCCTGGACGTATTTTTCAGGGGACATCAGCCAACTCACAATGTGCCCGTCATTTGTGGGTTGCAACTGTCTTCTCCTAGTCTTGGGTTCTGCTTCCATTTTTTAATTTAATTTAATTGTTTTCCGTGTCCATTTTTTGAAAGCTGTTTTGATAACCAGAAGTTCACAGTTTTAATGAAGTCGTTTTATCAATATTTCCTTTTATGGTTAGTGCCTATTGTCCTAATGAAGAAATTTTTCCCTCCCTGAGACCAGAATAATCTGCTTCATTATCTCTGAGATGCTTTATTGTTTTGCTTTTCCAGCTTAGCTTTATTCACCTGGTGTAGACTTCTCCGTGTAGTGTGAAGTAGGGATCAGGCTCACTGCCTTTGATGTGGACAGTGGTTTATTGAGAGGCAGCCATGCTGCAGATCAGCGTTCGTGTGTGCAGTGTGTCAAGTGGGGCTTTCCAGCATGCAGCAGCCCCACCCCACTCGATTCCTAATGCTGTGCAGCAAGCCAGCCCCCGGCAGATGAGACTCCTCCACTCTCTTCTCCAAGATGCTGTGTGTGTTCCTGCCCCTCGCCCCATGTAGAATGACAGGCGTGGTCGGGCACGCCTGTGGTTCCAGGCACTCGGAAGGCTGAGATGGTAGGATTGCTTAAGCCCAGGAGGCAGAGGCTGCAGTGAGCCAAGGTGGCACCATTGCACTCAGAAGAAGGAAGAGGAGGAGGAGGAGGAGGTTGTCTAGAGCAGCTGCTGGTGGAAGACTCCCTCGGTTTCATGGACAGTCCTGGCTGGGGCTCTCTCGCCTGCAGTGCTGTGGGGTCCAGAGGGGCTGTGGGGGTCAAGAAGGGACAGAAAGCGTCTGGCTGGACTTGCCAGGTTTGCCCAGAGAGGCTGGCCTGACCCCTTACAGCCCGTCCCTGGCTCTGGTGTAAGGAGCATCAGGACCAGCTCAGGGCCCTCTGGCTTCAGAGCCAGATGGCATGGGTGTCCAGGGGACAGCCTGTGGACAGTGACCTGTCTGTCTCTGGACAGGATAAGGACCACTGTCCACCATGGTGAAGCTGGGCTGCAGCTTCTCTGGGAAGCCAGGTAAAGACCCTGGGGACCAGGATGCGGCCGCCATGGACAGTGTGCCTCTGATCAGCCCCTTGGACGTCAGCCAGCTCCAGCCGCCGCTTCCTGAGCAGGTGAGGTCCTGGGCAGCATGGGGGCCCTTCTCAGGCCCCCCTGGAAACAAAGGGGTGTGGGGTGAAGTTTGTCTAGATGTGGCCTCTTCCCAGGTGCAGTAGAGCAAGCAGAGGAAGTTCCATGAGGGCCAAAACCCCAGTTGGCCAGGGGCACTCTGTGACCTCCTGGTCTGCTCCCATGTGCCGGAACGGGGCAAACTGGTGGACACATGACTGGGAAATCACGGAGTGACTCCCAGCCGGCACCCGACCCACTCCGCAGACAAGGCTTCTCACCCTTCCCCTACCTGGGTTGAGCCTGAGACAGGGGTCCTTGGGCAAGTGACCAGTGGGGGTACATAAAGCAGAAACTGGGGAGAAGCAGAGCTCAGCTTGAGCCCAGCCCAGTCTGACCCCCAGGGAGTCATGCAGCATGAAGGGCACCCCAAGTTGTCCCTGCTGGAAGTAGGGCAGCATCTATGCTGGGGACCCGAGGCAGGAGGCCCACCCCTGTTGGCCAAGGGCAGATCTCCAGCACCCTGAGTTGGAGGCAGCAGCAGACTGAAGTGCTCTGTCAGCGGTCGGGCCAGGCCCAGGGCTGCCGTGGCTCCAGCAGACTTTCAGCGTCCACCCTCCCTTGGCCTCACTTTGTGGCTGCTGGAGCCTTGCCGTCCACGGAGACAGCCCTGGCAGACGGTCAGCGTCGACACCACTGCCACAAAGCTGACCCTGGCTCCCTCTCCTCTCAGTTCAGTGCTCTCTTGGTTCCCTGCCAGCTGCCCAGCAAGGCCACGGCCATCTCTTTTCACAGGTGGTCATCAAGACGCAGACAGAATACCAGCTGTCCTCCTCGGACCAGCCGAAGAAGTTCCCTGACCTGGAGGGCCAGAAGCCAAACTGCAGCCACGTAGAGGAAGGGCGCAGGGTAACCACACCCACCCCCCACACTGTGGAGACTCGGGGCAGGGGGAGAAGGTGGAGGGCAGCTGGGGGTGCCTGGGCTCAGGCCAAGCCGGGCTGGGGGCCCCTTGCCCCGGCTCTCAGGGAGGAAAAGGTGGCAGTGAGTCATCCCGCCCAGAGCTGGCCTCCGGCTGCCCTGCACCCATCAGGCCCCCTCTGGAGGCTGCAGGTGCCAACGGAACGCAGAGCTCTCGAGATGTTTCTCTCCCGGGAAGCGCCCACCTGCGTGGCTAGTCTGTTGCCCGGTGGTCATTGCCCATCTTCAGTGACTTAGGGGGTTTCTGTGTAATACTTTCTTTCTGCCGTGTGTCTGGGAAATATCTTCCTCATCCTCTGTTTTAAATCTCTCAACGTTATGATGATAGCTTCAGTCATGTTTAGTGGCCTGCTTCCAAAGCTTGTCATTCCTCAGTAGTAAGGTCTGCCCTAACCCCACCGTGTCTGCTGGAGTTCCCCACCCCGGCTTCACCTTCCAGTGCGGCTCATGTTGCCGCACCCACTGTGGGCAGCACCCTGGGAGGCCTGGTGAGTGCAGCCTCCGACTCACTGGAGGCCACAGCCCCCATCCCCTGTGGAGCCCACACCACAGGGAAGCTGCAAATTCCCGCAGGACCCACCTGGGACAAAGGCCACATCACTTTACATGGTCGAAGATGTTTCCAGAGTCCTGGTGGAGGGGCTGCCCGCAAGGCCTGGCCCCCAGGGGTGGCGCCTGTACACTTGACTGTGCTGCTGACCCTTGGAAAAGTCACTAACTGCCTGGGGTGGGGGTGGGGTATCAAGACCGGGGGTGGTGGTGGTCCTGTGCTAACCCCAGCCCCTACCCAGCGTGGCTGAGCCCCTCCCTGTCCTCCTGCCAGCTGCCCACAGGGCGGATGATTGCCTTCACCATGGCGCTGATGGGCTGCGTGCTGATCCTGTACAAGGCCATCTGGTACGACCAGTTCAGCTGCCCCAACGGCTTCCTGACTCGGGTAAGGGGGCCTGTCTCTGGTGGGGAGTGGTGGAGCCTCCCGTCCTCCGGTGGCCTCCAGTCAGGGAACAGCAGGGCTGCTTCCTGCTGCTGGGGAATGCTGTCTCCAAATCCGTGTTCCTGTTACTTCAGAACATGAGATCCTGTCTTTTGAAAACTTGATTATTTTAATGATGACTTTCTCTAAGCCACCACTAAAGCAAAAGTCACCCTCCAGCCGTCTCTCCAGGGGGTCATCTGTCCCCGAGTGACTTGTGCAAGGTTTTATTTTTATGTAACATATTAATGCTCCTACATATTTTCTTCCTTCCTATTGTTCTCTTTGCCAATGATGGTTTCAGCTTTTAGTGTGTTTCTCGAAAGCCTTTCATTTTTCAGAAGTGAAATCTGCCCCTTTCCCTTAATTCCATGGTTTATGCGCTGGAGCGCTCCGCAGAGGTCTCGCTGGGCTGGGCAGGTCCGCTGGTGTCTGCGCCCCGCTCCCCGGGCGGCCGCCTCCCCTGCAACCAGACAGCGACCCCCTGGCCCCGTGGCCCTCCAAGGCCCCGAGTTCTGAGCCTGTGGCTGACTTCGGTGTCCCGAAACGATAGCTCCATTGGAAACGGTCCGCAGTGCCCCCCGCCTCGGAGGGTCCGGGTCCTGGAGGGCTGAGCCCCGCGGCCCTGACCTGGCCCCTCCCGCAGCACAAGCTGTGCGCGCCGCTGACCCTGGAGATGTACTACGCCGAGATGGACCCGGAGCGCCACCGCAGCGTCCTGGCGGCCATCGGGGCCTACCCGCTCAGCCGCAAGCACGGCACCGAGCCGCCGGCGCCCTGGGGGGACGGCCGCCGCGCCAACAGGGAGGAGCGCAAGGGGCCCACCCAAGCTGGGGCGGCGGCGGCCACCGAAACCCCCGGGAAGCCGTCGGCGGAGGCGGAGAAGGAGGCGGCGCAGAAGGCGGCGGGGAGCGCGGCGCCTCCGCCCGCGCAGTGAGGGTCCCCTGCCCGCAGCCCAGCCCGGGGTAGGTGCGCGCCGCGGGGCTCCGGTCGGCTGGGCCTGGGGCCCTTCCTGGCCTCCCGCCACCGCCTCTGAGCCCGGGACTCCGGCCACCCCTTCCCCCTCCTCCCTCCCGGGGGCCGCCGACCCTGCCCGTGAGCTCCTCTGGGTGGGGATGCGAATCCGAGCCCGCGGGGTCCGCGGGGCGGGTCAACGGGCGCGGGGGCCGCGGGGGTCTCTCAACCCTCGCGCCCTGTCTCCGCAGCGCCCCCCGGCAGCTCCCGTGACCAGCGCGCCGCCCCCGCTCTCCGCGTGTTCGTGTCTCGCCCCAGGCGCCCTCGCTGCAGCCCCGCCCCCTTGGGTCTCTGTCGCTTTTCTCTAAGTAAAGATTTCGCGTCGTCCGCTGCCGTCCTCTGTCTCTCCTGCGCGTCCTTCTCCCACCCCCACCCGGCCAGATGTGAGTGAGGCCGGCACTGTGCTCCCCCGGGGACCCCCGAAGAGACTCCGCGCCTCCCGGAACGAGGAGCGCACAGGCGGAGCGCGCGTTCCCGCGATGGGTGGTCCAGGCCTTGTCTGAGCCCCACCGGATCTGCCTTAATGGCGTGGCTCCGGCCCCCCAGGGGAGTCTGGGGCCCACTCCTACCCGCTGCCCAGGCCCTGTCCTGCGGGTTCCCGCCCCATCTACCTGGTTCTGGGCCTGGGCCTGGGCCCGGCTTGTCCTCCCTGACAGGAGTGCCTGGTTCCTGGCTGATCCCTGGTTCTGGGCGCCCATGAGCTGCTACTGGCCCCTATATGTGTGGCCCACAGGCATAAATGATCCAGTGAAGAAAGAAAGGGGTGAATGGGGGAGTCTGAGTGGGGAGTGGGGCCTAAGGAGGGGTGCGCTGGGCTCCTGCAGGCTGGGGTCACCCGTGTCCCTGGAGCGGGATGAAAGTTGATGAGACTGAAAGGCCAGGGAAGCCTGGAGCTGCCATGAGTCACCCCTGCCCCATCGCCACCCCAGCCCCAGCCCCTCCCGGCACTGAGCCCTGTGGGGAATGATTTCCAGGTAGATCTCACCCACCACCTGCACCAGCGCAGCCAGCTGCAGCTCTACAGCCCTGCCCACACGTGCACCTGTCCTCCATCCCTTTCCGGGAGTTGGGGGCCTTGGGACAAAGGGCTTGGGGTCAGGGGCAGCAGCAGAGCCTAGGTGGCTCACGGGGCCACAGGAAGCAGCTTCAGGCAGGAGGGGCCAGCAGTTCCTGCACTGTGTGGTGGAGGGTGGGGGCCTCACACACAGGTGGGATCCCCTTGGGAAGCCCACCCTGATCCCAGCCTGGAGCCCAGTGACTTGGAGGACAGTCCAGGAAGGCCTCTGCAGCACCAGGGGGGAGGCCCAGAGCCAGTGCCAGAAACAGTGTCCAGGCTCCGTTTGCAAGTGGGACACAGGTTTCCGAAAGGGTCCATTTTCACCCCCATCACCTCTGCCCCCCATTTCAGGGGCTCTGCTGTCAGGCCCCAGGGCTGGAGAGAATGCTGCGAAGGAAACCTGGGTGTGCTGAGTGCTGGGGTCCAGGTTTTCAGTCCCACTCTGGGGCCTTTCCCCTTCCCCTGTACCCCCTCCCTCTTCTACCTCCTGGCTAAAGCTGAAGCCAGACAGCGGCAGCTTTTGTGCACAGGACAGGACCCTGGCTATGAACTGGCCCCACCTTGCCCCACCAGCAGTGATGCCAATGTGGATGCCTACTAGGAAGTAGGGGATGCTGAGGACCCAGGGAAGTGCCATCCCCCAGTGAGCAGGGAAAGACCCCGGCACGGCTGACCTGCTCTGGGCCTATGTCCCCTGTGCTTTCCAAAGGCAGCCACACGGGCCAGGCCACAGTGCAGGCTCCTGCCTAATCTACCCCGAGGCCACTTTGGGGCTTTCCAGGTGGACGCCAGGCAGGTCCAGGCCAGCTGTCTCATCTTTACTAAATTCTTCCTTGGACACTCCAGTGAGTGGCCTGTAGAGGAAGTGCTTTCATGATGCAATTCCTTCAGTCAACTGAGAACACCCTTATTACATCACAAAGGGGCCACCAGTCTCAGTAGAAAGAACTGATTCACACAGCAGGCACCAGGGCCCCTTGCGGTGTGGGCTTCTAAATTTGCATGGAGGAAAACTTTCTAATCACATTTCTCTGGCTGAGCTGGGCGATTAAACAGCCAAAGCTGGATTTTTTTAGAGCAACTTTGGTTTTCGAGAATAAATAATAAATATACAGGCTGGGCATGGTGGCTTATGTCTATAATCCCAGCACTTTGGGTGGCCAAGGAGGGGGGGAATCACTTGGGCCCCAGAGCTCCAGACCAGCTTGGGCAACATAGAGAAACCCATCTCTACAAAACAAAACACACAAAAACAAAAAACTAGCCGAGTGTGGTGATGCAGGCACCTGCGCTCCCAGCTACTTGGGATGCTGAGGTGGGAGGATCACTTGAGCCTGGGAGTTCGACGTTGCAAGGAGCCAAGATGGCACCACTGCCTTCTGGGACAGAGTGAGACCCTGTCTCAAAATAATAATAATAAATATTCAGTATATCTGCCTGTGTTCTAGGGTATTAATAGGCATAAAGTCATTACCGCAAACCAGTGCCGTGATTTATTCCAAAACCGAGCTAGGGGAGAGAAAGGTGAGTACCGGAGAACGTTTTTAAACCAAAAGATCCGTCCAGTTTTGGAACATGAATCCTTTTAAGGGCCAGTCTCTGTAGGGCCCGGCTCCTCCTCCTCCGAGCCTCGGGTGGGCACCCAGTCCCGTCCTCCGGGAGCGTCACAGGCCCCGCCCCCCAGGCCTCTCCCGAGTCGAGGGTCCAACGGGAGGGGCTGACACGGAACCGAACCCCAGCACAGGAGCAGTCGGAGGCCGCGGCTGTGTCCCCAGATTTTCCGCGTGCCCCCTGCCCAGACCCGCGACGCGTCCCGCGAGGCGCAGCCCCTGCCCGGAAGGACTCCGGAGATGCGGGGCCCCGAAAAGTCACCCAGGCACCGGCGGGGCCAGGACCGACGCCCGGACCGCGGTCCCACCAGGCTCCTCGGGGCGGGAGGTCGGGGCCAGCACCGGGCACCGTCGGGACCCGGACCGCGGCGCTTGGGGAGAGGGCGGCGGACGCGGGCGCCGGACACGCGCGGCCAGGGAAACCCAGGGCGCCGGGCATCAGCGGCCGCGGCGATGCCCCTTTTTCTGGGCCCCCAGGGCCGGGGCGCCGCGGAGCGGGGGGGGCAGCTCGCCCCAGGCCGCGGCCTCACTGGGCAGGAGCCCCCGGGGCTGAGTCCGCGGCGACCAGAGGCCACTGGAGGCGGAGCGCGGGCCTGGCTCGGAGGACGGGGCCGGAGGGCACCGTCGCTCGGGACTCAGGGAGTCACCGACCAGCCACGAACACGGCCAGCCCGGGGCAAAGACACAGCCCACGCGCGTCCTCGGAGTGCGGGTCCCGCAGCGGCTCCCCGTCCGGAGCCAGCCCGGCTTCCCTGCGGCCTCTCCGCCCCGCCCGCCCCGCCCGCCCCTGTGAGGGTGCCCTTGCTGCTGGCCGAACAGTGTTTGCTTGTGCGCCAGGCTGAAGTGAACTTGTCGAGATGGAGACTTTCCTGCTGTTCTCTGTCAGAGCCGAGTCAGGACTATTGCCTGAGGAGACCCTCTTACAGGACTGGGGTCACTGAAGCCCACGGGCAGTGGGCACCTCCTTCAGCCACGGTGTCTCCAAGTCAGAGACCGGTGAGGGCTGCAGCCAGCATGGATGGATCCACCCATCACCACCCTCGGGAAGCCGGGGCCTCTGCCGCCCCTCACTGTATGGTCCTGGCACCCAGTCTTTTCCTTCAGCCACCTCGTGCCCTGGGCATCCGGAGACACCACCCGGCCCTCGGGAGTTGTGATCTGGCAGGGAGACTGCCTGACTTTTTGAGGGCATAGGGCCACTTGGTCCAGGGATGAGAGGCGTGGACCGTGGTAACCTCTGATTGGGCCAACATGGAGAGAGCCAGACGGTGACGAACCCCAGACAGTGGCCCACGGCCAAGCCCAGCACCTCCTCTGTCTCAGCCAAAGAGAGCCGTGTTGGGCCCCTGGGTCTGGGTGACTAGAAAGCACATGGGCCCTAACCCTGCCTCAGGATCCT
This sequence comes from Sapajus apella, assembly GCF_009761245.1. NCBI lineage: Eukaryota > Metazoa > Chordata > Mammalia > Primates > Cebidae > Sapajus > Sapajus apella. The sequence continues at coordinate 36,093,556 of NW_022436953.1, read as the reverse complement.
AACATCAGGGTCACATCCCGGGACCCACTGGTGCCCAGGTGTGGATGTACTGGGCTGTCTGGGCCCGCATGCTGGCACACGGTCAGCTCTCAGAGCCTGGCCAGCCACATGTGCCAGTCCTGCCGATGCCCGGTTGTGTGGGGGCTGCGCTCTCGACCCCACCTCAGGTGCTGTGTCTCTCAACCACTAAGAGGGTGGGGCTGGGTCAGTCTTGCTTGCAGTATTTCAGGGGAAGGGACCCTGGTAGATCTTTTTTATATTTTTATGTTTTTCAGACATAGTGCCTAGGCTGGAACACAGTGGTGCCATCACAGCTCACTGCTTGGGCATCCACCTCTTGGGCATAAGCCATCTTCCCACCTCAGGCCCCCAAGTAGCTGGGACGACAGGCATGCACCACCACATCCAGCTGATTTTTGTATTTTTTGTAGAGACGGTGATATGGTTTGGCTCTGTGTCCCCACCCAAATCTCATCTCTAATTATAGTCTCCATAATCCCCAAGTGTCAAGGGAGGGACCTGGTGTGAGGTGATGGGGTCATGGGGGCAGATTGCCCCATGCTGTTCTCATGACAATGAGTGAGTGCTCACAGATCTGATGGTTTTGTAACTGTTTGACGGTTCCTCCTACACATACACTCTCTCTCCTGCAGCCTTGTGAAGAAGGTGCCTGCTTCCCCTTCTGCCATGATTGTAAGTTTCCTGAGGCCTCCCCAGCCATATGGAACTATGAGTCAGTTAAGCCTCTTTATAAATTACTCAGTCTTGGGTATTTCTTTATAGCAGTGTGAAAATGAACCAGTTCAGTAAATTGGTATCAGGAGTGGGACACTCACATAAAGATAACCTGAAACGATTTTGGAACTGGGTGATGGGAACAGGTTGGAACAGTTTGGAGGGCTCAGAAGAAGAGAGGAAGATGTGGGAAAGTTTGGAACTTCATAGATATTTGTTGAATGGTTTTGACCAAAATACTGAGAGTGGTATGTACAATGAAGTCCAGGCTGGGGTGGTTTCAGATAGAAATGAGGACCTTGTGTTTAAAAAGGAAGTTGAGCATACAAGTTTGGAAAATTTGCATTCTGACCATGTGGCAGAAAAGAAAACCCGTTTTCTGGGGATAAATTCAAGCTGGCTGCAAAAATTTGCAGAAATAATGAGGAACCAAATGTTAGTAGCCAAGACAATGAGAAAAATGTCTCCAGGGCATGTCAGAGACCTTCATAGCAGCCCCGCCCATCACAGGCTGGGAGGTCTAGGAGGAAAAAATGGTTTCATGGCCTCAGGGCCCTTCTGCCCTGTGGAGACTTGGGACATGATGCCCTCATCCCAGTTGCTTCAGCTCCAGTTTTGGCTAAAGGGGTGAAGGCCCAGCTTGGGCCATTGCTTCAGGGGCCAGGAGCCCCAACCCTTGATATCTTCCATGGTGTTGGGCCTGAGGTTGCAGAGAAGTCAAGAGCTGAGATTTGGGAACCTCCTTCTAGATTTCAGAGGATGCATGGAATCTCCTGGATGTCCAGGCAGAAGCCCTCATGGAGAACCTCTGCTAGGGCAGTGCAGAAGGGAAACGTGGGGTTGGAGCCCCCACACACAGTCCCTGCTGGGGCACTGCCTAGTGGAGCTGTGAGAAGAGGGCCACCATCCTCCAGACCCCAGGATGGTAGATCCACTGACAGCTTGCACCGTGCACCTGGAGAAGCCACAGACACTCAATGCCAGCCTGTGGAGGAGCTGCCCAAGGCCGTGGGAACCCAGGGTGCCCTGGATGTGAGTCATGGAGTCAAAGGAGATCATTTCAGAGCTTTAAGATTTAGTGACTGCCCTGTTGGGTTTTGGATTTGCATGGGACCCATGGCCCCTGTTTCTCCCATTTGAAACAGGAATGTTTACCCAGTTCCTGCACCCCCAGTGTATCTTGGAAGTAACGAACTCGCTTTTGATTTTACAGGCTCATAGGGAGAAAGGATTTTCCATGTCTCAGATGAGACTTTGGACTTTTGAGTTAATGCTGGGATGAGGTTAAGACTTTGGGGGACTGTTGGGAAGGCACGACTGGTTTTGAAATGTAAAAGGGTGTGAGATTTGGGAGGGCCCGGTGGCAGAATAGGGTTTGGCTCTGTGTCCCCACCCAAATCTCATTTCACAGTCCCCATGTGTTGAGGGAGGGGCCTGGTGGGCAGTGATGGGATCGTGGGGGTGTGATTTTCCCCGTGCTGTTCTTGCGGCAGTGAGTTCTTATGAGGTCTGATGGTTTTATAAGTGTTTGACAGTTCCTCCTCCACACACTCTCTCCTGCCACCTTGTGAAGAAGGTGCCTGCTTCCCCTTCTGCCATGATTGTGTTTCCTGAGGCACCCCAAGCCATGTGGAACTGTGAGTCAATTAAACTTCTTCCCTTAATAAATTACCCAGTCTCGGGTATACAGCTGTGTAATATGAACTAATAAAGGTGGGTTTTCACCATGTTGCCCAGGCTGGTTCCCAAAATCCTAGGCTCAAGCCTCAGCCTCCCAAAGTGCAGGATTGCAGATGTGAGCCACTGCCCCCAGCCTGCCCAGCACATCTGGAATGATCAGGAGGCACAGTTGTCTGGAGGTTCAAGGTCTCCCATGGGGGTTTCTGAAGAGGTGACATTGTCATGCCTCTTAAACTGGGTTAGGAGACTGAGGGGTTACTGTCCCAGGCCAGAACATGCAGTTTTATAGACGCTTTGATAGGGGTGGCATATTTCATAGCCGCCCCCCAAAAAAAATCCCACTATTTGGACAGCACTTGATCCCAATAAACTATATAAGTAAAATAATTAGCCATTAAAGAATAATACTGGCTGGGCCTGTATGGGAAAAACCCCACAAGTGCCATGGCAAGGGTCTGAAGCCTCAGCCTGTTCCCATGTAAATATCGATCTAGAAAAGAATTAGAAATGTAGGCACATAGTTATTCCTTTATATAATCACATATGATCTCATAGTTACTTAAAATCATAAAGATATGCTCAATATAACCTTTAATTTTACTAATGACTCTCGGGTTGTGAAGTGTGGAACTGAGGTGACATTGGAACAAAGTGATCCTAAGATGCTCTAAGCCCACTGTCACGAGCGCACAAGGGCTGCTGGAGGGCGCCTCGGCTGTGCGGCAGCGCCAGCGCTGGGAAAGCCCCGCTGTTTAGCCAGCTAGGGGAGGAGACGTCCAAGATGGCAGAGACGTCTCCTTCCTGGGGAAGTTTGGAGAAAACTGCGCTTCTCCAAGCTCTTGTGGTAAGGCCTGACGGCTGTCAGGGACACCTGCAGACACCCGGGGGCTTAACTGTCTCTATGTGACGCTGTGCCTCAGCGGTCACGTTCCATGTCCACTCTCATGCTCTGCTTCTGCACCTGGTTTCTCTTTTTCTCAGAAGATAAGGATTAATAATAGTAACATAATCTTAGTGTCCTTGATATTTCTGACAAATACGCGCAGAGCGCTGACGCATTAGCTTTTCTCCTCGCCTCAGCTACGTGAACGTCCTGAGCCCCCTGTCTCCAAGACACGCGATTACCTGACCCTATCACCGACCACTGTTACCTCACCTGACCTTCCCTGCCCCCTGCTTTGTACTCAATAAAAGTCAGAGCGTCCAGGCACTCGGGTCACTGCAGGTCTCCACGCTTTGGTTGGCAGTGGACCCCGGGCCCAAACTCTCTTCTCCATGTCTGTGTCTGTCTTTTATTTCTACAGTTTCTCGTCTCTGCACCAGCAGGGAGGGGCTCACAGAACCCTAGAGGGCCAGACCCTGTATGGGCCTGGTGACTCACACCGGTAATCCCAGCACTTTAGAAGGTTGAGTGGGGAGAACTGCTGGCGTCCAGGAGTTTGAGACCAGCCTGGGAAACACGGCGAACCCGTCTCTATAAAAACTATAAAAATTAGCCAGGTGTGGTGGCGCATGCCTGTAGTCCCAGCTACTTGGGAGGCTGAAGTGGGCGGATGGCTTGAGCCCAGGAGCGAAGGTTGCAGTGAGCCATGATCATGTCACTGCACTCCAGCCCAGGGGACAGGGCCAGATCCTGTCAAAAAAAAAAAAAGAAGTGCAATTGTCACATGCATCTGCTGACTAGCACGAGCCAGTGAAGGTTCTTATTTGTGGCCCTGGTTCCTCCCATTCTGGTGCCTTCAGGAAGTGTTTCTGATTGGCCTGCACTGTTTCCTGGTGTGATATAAACAGTGCCACCCAGATGGCCTAAGTCCTGGTGCTTTCATTTATACTTAAAAAAAAAAAGTGTTGCCTGGAACCAACCCAAATGCCCATCGATGATAGACTGGACAGGGAAAATGTGGCACATTTACACCATGAAATACTATGCAGCCATCAAAAACGATGAGTTCGTGTCCTTTGTAGGGACATGGATGAACTTGGAAAACATCATTCTCAGCAAACTGACACAAGAACAGAAAATCAAACACCGCATGTTCTCACTCATAGGCGGGTGTTGAACAATGAGAACACATGGACACAGGGAGGGGATCATCACACACTGGGGTCTGTCAGGGGAAATAGGGGAGGGACAGAGTGGGGTGGAGAGTTGGGGAGAGATAGCATGGGGAGAAACGCCAGATATAGGTGATGGGGAGGAAGGCAGCAAATCACACTGCCATGTGTGTACCTATGCAACAGTCTTGCATGTTCTTCACATGTACCCCAACACCTAAATTGCAATAAAAAAAATGTTGTCTTGTTACCTAAAGTTTGGCTATTTCTGATATTCCATGTTGATTATATATTATCTTCGATTGGACCACTGAGAGAAAACGCATGTAGCAAATTAGGCGGATGTGGCTCGTGACGGTAAGATGCTAAATTTCCAAGACAGTGAAATGAAGAAAGGAAATGTGTTAGCATTTATGAAGCCCGTGTTTTAAAACTCACACCAAACAGCTACATGATTCCTAGAAACATTCAAGGGGTGTGATTTTTTCCAGGTTGTAACTTTGGAAATTGCTCAGCATGAGGAACCATGGACTCAAATCTACCCTCATTCAGCCCCCATGTTCACGACGACGTTGGCCCCTTTGTACCCTGACGCGGGCCCTGGACCCTGCAGGAGGAGGGAATTGCATTCTTTCCTTGTTTAAGCAACTACTTGGGTTGTCTGTTAAGTGGAGCTGAAACTAAACACAGTGATAGAGGCCTCATTTCATGTTCTTGTTTTCCTGGGCTGCTGGAGCCTCCGTTTGCGTGGGTGCGAGTGGCCTGGCCCACACGGTGAAACCTGTCTCTACTAAAACACACAAAAATTAGCCGGGTGTGGTGGCGTGCGCCTGTAGTCCCAGCGACTGGGGAGGCTCCGTCTCAGGGAAAAAAACGGATGCATCCCACGTACAATTAATTATGATGCTGGCTTTAAAAACAATCAGCAACATTCTTCATACCGAGGTTTTACACTCCCCACTTGTCAGAAGAGAAACTGAGGCGGAATAAACAGATAGCTTCCAGGCAGAGATGAAGCTCGGACTGGAACCCAGGACCAACGTGCCCAAAGCCTGAAACAGCCCTGCTGTGAACAAGAGTTCGGGCAGAGTCTGCTGTTACAGAAAGGCCTCGCTCACGCAGGGAGCCCACACAGCAGCCAGGGAAGGACTGGACGGGCGGGCGAGGTCTCCTCGGGGAGCTGGAGGGGCAGTAAATGTGCATGTTTGCACTTTTCTTGTGTTCTGCTTTCTCAGTGACAGACGGGACCGTGCGGCCCCGCCACGGCCACCCCGGTCAGAGCTCATGCCCCGCCCCAGACACGGCGCGGTAAGCCTCTCTGCCTCTCTTCAGCAGTGCACCCAGGCCTGTGCTTCAGGTCTTAGCTTCTCCCCTCAAGTGCTTGGAACCTGCACGCCGCACTGGGCGATGTCGGCTCTGAGGTTCCTCGATTCCAGGTCGCTGGAGATCTCAGAGGTCTGCCCTGTGGAGCCGGCAGCTGCTGCAGATGACCACCTGCTTCTCCAGCCACACCCAGAGTCACCAAAGGAATGCGCCATGAGGTGATGCCGGGGTGAGGGCCCAGAAGTGCCCATCACATGCTGTGGGAACAGGGCCTCTGAAGGGAGACATGGTCGGGGCTCCCCACAGGGCCAGCCGTGAGAGCCCTAATTTTATCAAAACAGAGCCCTTTCTCCAGGACACACTGCCTCAGCTTATCTCTGCACTCCAATGCCAGCCCCAACCTCCTGGCTGCGATTTCTGCTACAGGCTCTGTGCTCCCCGACGGCACTCGTGATGGGTCCTGCACCCTCTGGGGCAGCACCTCATGGCCCCCAGCACCCCACACCACCCAAGCACCCTGCATCCTCCACACCCTAAGCCCCCCAGTACCCCTCAACCCAATACCCCATACCCCCAGCACCCCATGCCCCCCCAGCACCCCACACCCTCAGAGCCACCTGTGCCCCTCCCTGTGGGCATCACCGCCTACCCTGCCAGGTCTGCTGGCTGAGTGGTGTCGTCGGGATAAGTGGGCGTGGTTCCCAAAGCCAGGAGGTCAGGGATGCCGTGCACCCTTCCCCGCTACCCAGCTCTGAGGGGCACCAGGACTTTATAAACCTTCCTGAAAACTGCGGGTGGAAAGCAGAACGCCCAAGGGTAACAATAACCACCCCCACCGAACTCAACACAGAAGTGAAGACTCAAGGCCATCAGTGAAAAATAGTATTTCATGTGTTTAAAAATCCATTCTCAGGGTGGGCCTGCAGGGGAGGCAGAACGTCCACATCTCATTCCTGATGGCGTGCTGGGTTGTTTCCAAAATCCGTGGGTCCCCCATGGCTTCTGATGACAGCAGCTGATGCCATTTGCTGAGGGACAGAGACAGGGAGGGTGGCGAGGGCCTGGGCCCAGGGTGGCCACAATAGGTCAGAGAAAGGCCTCCAGTGGCCGCTGCCCCTGCTCCTTTGCTGTCTGAGTCCATCAGCACTGTTTGGTTTTCTTCTTGCTGCTTTTAAATCCTCGAGTGGCACCCTGACCAAAGCAGACGGTAGAGGGTATCCTGGATAGAAGAAAGTTCCATATTAGATGCTATATTTTCTTTGCCAACAAACAACCCAGCTCATAACAGCAGCTGTGAGTCTCCTTCTCTTTGAGAAGAAAGTTGCCCAGGTGCCAAGGCAAGAGACTGAAGGCACAATCTGTCCCAGAATAATAAATGATTACTTAGTTTTAGCAATGATAGTAAATATATTTAGAAACGATCAATTATATAATCAATCTTATCAAATCATTGTTCTTTACTATTAATCTTTGCTTCAGTATTATAGCATAAAAACACTTCAGTCTTATAGAAACAAGTGAAATATGATCAGGAACCGAAGGGACGTTGTGAGAAGTGATCAGGAGGCGAGAGTGAGAGCCTTGAGGTAATGCCAGAGCCTGGGGAGATGCCCACTACTCAGCAGGCAGGCCCTGAGTAAATGCCAGTGCCTGGGGAGATGCCCGCTACTCAGCAGGCAGGCCCTGAGTAATGCCAGAGCCTGGGGAG
>NW_022436953.1:36083603-36086045 GCF_009761245.1 Sapajus apella | reverse complement strand
CCCGCTACTCAGCAGGCAGGCCCTGAGTAATGCCAGAGCCTGGGGAGGCGCCCGCTACTCAGCAGGCAGGCCCTGAGTAATGCCAGAGCCTGGGGAGGCGCCCGCTACTCAGCAGGCAGGCCCTGAGTAATGCCAGTGCCTGGGGAGGCGCCCGCTACTCAGCAGGCAGGCCCTGAGTAATGCCAGAGCCTGGGGAGGCGCCCGCTACTCAGCAGGCAGGCCCTGAGGTCATGCCAGAGCCTGGGGAGGCGCCCGCTATTTAGCAGGCAGGCCCTGAGGTCATGCCGGCCCCTGGGAAGGCGCCCGTTACTTAGCAGGCCGTGAAGGGGAATTTCCCTTTCACTGGGGGAATTCAGAGAACACTGCTCTGCCTGGCTCTTGAGGAAGGCCCGACTTTAGCCAGGTTGGCCCACAGACATCCAGGGGCTTAAATGCCTCTCTGCGATGCTGTGCTCCGATGGTCACCACCCTCATCCACTTTCAGGTTCCACTTTCCCACCTGGCTCTCCGTTTAAGTTCTTAGAAGTTGTGAGAAGTAAGAGCAGGGGAAGCCTTTGATCTTTCTGATGAGTCTGTAGAAGGACGTGCCTCTCTCCCTTGCGGCGGCTACCTGAAAGGGAGGGGTCCCTGTACTGTAAGCACGTGATTTGTTTGACCCTATCCATCACGTCAGGTGGGTCACTCTCCTGACCTTGCTCCCCGCCTTGTAAACAATAAATATCAGCACGCCCAGGCATTTGGGGTCACCACGGGACTCCGCACCTTGGCAGTCGCAGTTCCCTGGGCCCAGCTGAGTTCTTCTTATCTCTGTGTCCTGTGACTTTCTTTCCTGTGATCTGTCATCTCCACACACTAGACCCTGCTGAGCTGGACCCTGCCCTTCTCATTCTTTCGCTCTAGCAACAGGCAGAATTCGCCACCGGCTGGCCCTCCTGGGTCCTGGGGCAGCTCCCTTTCCACAGCCGCTCTCAGACCTACTTCCTGTGGGATATCCTGCCAGCCACCTGTGCCCACCGGCCGGGAAGGACTCCACACTTTTATAGTGTGGTTTTCGAGAACGATTACGGTGGCTCCTGCCAAGCCCTTGGGGCTGAGAGCGGTCCAGCTACCCGACGACCCTCTGATGGAAACCCCTACAGCCCCCACCCCCGGTTCATTCAAAGGCCAAAGTCCGCGGGTGCAGGGAACACCAGCTTCATCTTCCATCTGTTTCGATTGTTTGGTGATTTTTTTTCCCCAATTGTTCAACATTTTCCCCAAATTAATTTGCAATCAACTTTAACCCAATAAAAGTACAGTTAATGCTAGAAAGACAGATGCTGGGTTGTAACTGAAGCAACTGCAGGTGAAATCTTGCCATCCCACTCAGACGACGAGGAAAAGAGGGTGGGGCTTGGCACTCCTGTGCTTCAGTGGCTCAGAAACAGTATGCAAGAGAAACGGAGTTATTCACAGGAATGGAAATCTTGGGACTTTCACCTCTGGCAGAAGCAGATTTTCTTACCCAGCGCTATCTTTCTGAATTCAGTATGAGAAAAACAGCAGCCCAGGAGGCAACCCAGAGTGCTCAGCACTGGCACGCATTTAGAACATGCTGCAGAAAGAGGTCCGGCACTGACCTATGACTGTAGGTCCGCCTCTCACCCACCGGTGCAGGGGAGGCCACCGCAGGCTCAGTGCAGATTTCCATGGCATCCCCTTCTGACCGCTCTCCGCTGTTCCCCTGGACGTCCGCTGAGGCTTGGGTGCCGGCCCCTGGTGAGGCTGGGCTGCAGGGACACAGCAGTGAGCAGCAGCCCTGAGTGGCTCCTACAGCCCCAGTGCTCCCCAGAAATGAACTTGCAAAAAAGAAACTATGCTTTTCCTTGTAAATAGCACATTTTCTTACTATTTTGGCATAGTCTAATTTTATAGCGTGGTTTTCAGGCTACCGAGAAAAGGAGAATGATTAAACCAAGGTCATTTTATATAATAAAGCCTGCATTTTATAAACTTAACTGTAACAATCATACTTTTTTTGAAAATAGTATTTTTTGGTGCCAATGGTGCCACAGGTCTCTTTATGAGTGTGAGAAATTTGCTAAGTTAACCGGAGACTATAGTCACTTTGGTAACACACATATCTCAATCCAGCATTGCAGAGTTTTTCTCCTTAAAATCATCCCTCAGAAAGGAGACAATTACTTTGTACAAAGTCTTTGTAAAGCCTCCCATGTTGCAGTCGGTTCTCCCAATTATTTTATTTTAAACAGCAAAGTACTACTTGAGAAAATGTCTGAAAGGTTCACCTAAAATAATCAGTTGAAAAAAGAAAAAATAGGCCGGGAGCGGTGGCTCAAGCCTGTAATCCCAGCACTTTGGGAGGCCGAGGCGGGTGGATCACGAGGCCAAGAGATCGAGACCATCCTGGTAAACATGGTGAAACCCCGTCTCTACTAAAAA
>NW_022436953.1:36073059-36083503 GCF_009761245.1 Sapajus apella | reverse complement strand
ACTGCAACTTCCATCTCCCAGGTTCAAGCGATTCTCCCACTTCAGCCAAAAAAAAAAAAAAAGAGCGAAACCCGCATCACAAAAAAAAAAAAAAAAAAAAAAAAAAAAAGAAAAAATATAACACAACTTAAGAATTGTTCTGTCTGGACATGGAGTTCCCAGCACTTTGGGCAGCTGAGGCAGGTGGATTGCTTGAGCCCAGGAGCTCAAGACCAGACTGGGCAACACAGCAAGACGCTGCCTCTACAAAACAGAAAAATTTCCCGAGTGTGGTGATGCGTATTGCTAGTCCTAGCCCTTTAGCAGGCTGAAGTGGGAGAATCGCTTGAACCTGGGAGATGGAAGTTGCAGTGAACCTAGATCACAACACTGCACTCCAGCCTGGGTGTCAGAGCGAGACCCTGTCTCTAAAAAAGGATTGTTCCTGGAGATTACTTCCTGAGAGTGCACTGCCTCTGTGGTAACGTGTTAGTAAACGGCTTTGCTGTCAAGCTCACATGTGCACACCTAGGACAAAGAGAAAGCCGAGGCTGAGTGATGTGGGCTGCAGGAGGTACAGGCATAGCCCTGGGGGGTGTGAGTGCGGAGGAGCTGTGCCCGGTCATTCCCACACTCCCTCTCCTGCCTCCTCGGGCACGAAGCCAGGCAGCCAAGGCTCCTCTCCAGCCTCCCTTCGGCAGGGTGGCCTGTGTGCTCCCAGGGTTTCAGGTACCTGCAGGTGAACACCCCTGAGGGACACACAGGTGCTTAACCGTGGCGTCTAAGTCTGACGATCTGTGCATTTGGGTGGTTGGAAACCTTTCCCTAAAATCAAAGGCAGGCAGTGCAGAGCCTGGCGGCTCCCTACCTTCTGCTTTTCTTTGGCTTATCAAAACGGAAGTCCACGGGGTACAGGTGCATCCTCACCATGTGATCCTTCCGGTCTCTGCTGGTCTTGAACTTCTCTGTGCAGCCTTCTACCAGGCACTGGTACTGAAATGGAGACAGCATCACCTCCCTCTGACCCCTAGCCCTCCCCCACTGCCATGCCTCCATAGCTGGGCTGCCAAGGGCTGGAAGGTGTCCCTGGCCTTGCCTGTGCACCCAAGAGCTGGGGGCAGCGCTCCGAGCCTATCACACTGGGGGCGGCCTCGGCAGCTGTGCAGACGTCACCTACCATGTCCTGCCTCTCGGACAGGATCTGGAAGAGCGAATCGTGCCACTCCAGGATGTGGGCATCCAGCAGGTGTCCGGAAGGGAAGGCCCGTTTGCAAAAGGAGCAAACGTTTCCATGCAGCGTGTGGTAGTGGTGCTCGTAGTCGTCCAGGGCATCGAACACTTGGCAGCAGCCGGCCACCTGGCAGGTGAACGCAGGCACCCTGCCAAGGAGACCTGCTCAGGGGCCCCTCCACCGGTGCGAGGAACCAAGCTGGACTTTCTGCCCAGTTTCCCTTTGAGACGTCCCATAAAGCCCCCATGCATTTTATGAATAAAGTTTCACAAACAGACTGGGTGGTGAAGCCGGGCACGCCAAAGCTGGACGGGAGCAGTGCCTCGGTGGGGCGGCCGCATGTGGAGGAGCCGGCAGCCCTGCCCCAGGGACGAGGCACGGGGCAGGGAGGCACAGGAGTGGCACTGGCCGGTGCTGCCCAGCCGCTCACCTGGGCTTCTCAGGCACATCGGCCACCTGCAAGAGCACGTCCTGGAGGTAAAGGTGGCGCTGCACGTCCCCATCCTGTAGGAAATGTGCGTCGTGGGTGTGGCCGGGTGCCTCACGACACGGCCACGCGTTAGGCCCCACCCACACCCGTGGCCCCACCCATCCCGGGCTGCGATCCCGCCCCACAGCCATAGGCTCCACCCTCCGCGGTTCGGCCCCACCCCGCGGCCATAGACCCTGCCTGCCCAAGGCTGAGGCTCCGTCCGGCAGCCACAAGTCCCGCCTGCCCCACGTTCCGCCCCTGCCACGAAGCCTCAGGCCCCCGCCCCGCAGCCTTAGGTCCTGCCTGTCCCAGGCTCCAGCCCCGCCCCGCCACTGTAGGCTCCGCCCACTCGAAGAAACAGCCCCACCCTGCAGCTTCAGGCCCCGCCTGCCCCGGACTCCGGCCCCGCCCGCCCCGGACTCCGGCCCCGCCCCGCGGCCTCAGGTCCCGCCCCAAAACCTCAGGCCCCGCCTGCCCCGGGCTCCGGCCCCGCCCGCCCCGGGCTCCGGCCCCGCCCCGCGGCCTCAGGTCCCGCCCCAAAACCTCAGGCCCCGCCTGCCCCGGACTCCGGCCCCGCCCTGCGGCCTCAGGTCCCGCCCCAAAGCCTCCGGCCCCGCCCCGCGGCCCCAGGTCCCGACCGAAAGCCTCAGGCCCCGCCCGACCCAGGCTCCGGCCACGCCTCGCAGCCTCAAACCCCGCCTGCCCCGGGCTCCCGCCCCGTTCCGCAGCCTCAGGTCCCGCCCACTCCAGGCTCCGGGAGTGGGAGCCTTTTCCTTTTTCCCTCAATCACCTCGAAGAACTCGTGCTCCCGCGGGAAGCGCACCGGGCGCGCAGCGAAGCGAAAAGGCGCGGCCTCGGCCGCGGGGTCCCGCGCTACAGGCAGTGGCTCGGCCGTCCCGGGCCCCGCGGCGAGGCGGGCGTGTAGCGCTGGGGGCAGCTGCATCACTCTGGGCGCGGGCCCGCGGAGCCAGTCGGCCACCGTCCGCGAGCCGGCCCGGACGTGACGTCCGCGCACTTCCGCCGCCGTCGGGGGCTGCGCGGGCTCTGTGGTTCCGGGGCTGCGGTGAGTCCTGGCCGGGCCCTGGCGGGGCGGCGGGGCTGGGGGACTGTCGGGCTCGGGCGGCCACGAGGCGACGGGCCTGGCGGGATGCGGCTCTTCCCACGCGCTCCTCTGGCTGCGCAGCGGCCCCCGGCGCTTGGCCAAAGCCCCTCGGGCCCGTGCGGGCCAGGTCAGCGTCTTGCCCCGCGGCCCCACCCCGAGCTGGGGCGGGACGGAGCGGGCCTCCGGCTGGTCCCAGGTGTCCCCTCCCGGCCCTGGGAGGCGGGGTCGCAGGTCCGTCTCTCGCGCGCCCTCCCGTCCACCTTCCCCGGCCCCCGCCGTCGGACCGCGTAGCCTCTGGATCTTGTTCCCTCTAAACCAGTCGCGAACGGGAGCCAGAGTGGCTCCGGTTGTGTTGTGACCCTTTTTAACTCAGCTCTTGGGTGACTTCCCGTTGCCTTAGTTCAAAGGCCCTTTCCTGGCCTGCCGGGGTCCTGTCGACCTCTCCAGTCCCTGCAGCTCCCATCAAACACCAGACCTGTGCTCAGGGTGTGGGTGAAGGCCTCAGAGGAGAGCACGACAGACGTCAGACTACACAGTTACCTGATGAAAATGGTGATCGACAAAACGCGGGAAGCAGTGCACGCTTCAGATCTGCTGCAGAGGTTGGGCCCGGTGGTGGCGGATAGCTTTCTCGCTCTGTCACCCAGGCCGGAGTGCAGTGGCGCGATCATAGGTGGCAGACTCCTGGGCTCAAGCAGTCCTCCTGCCTCAACCTTCCAAAGAGCTGGGACTGCAGGTGTGAGCCGCTAGGTCTGCCCCTGTACTTTTTCCATGTTTAGATACACAAATGGCTGTCTGTTACAGCTCAGTGTGCAGCACAGCCACCTGCTGGGCAGGCTTGTAGCCCACGAGCCTGAGGCTCCACCAGGCTTAGGTGCATGGTAGGCCGTACACCCTCTAGGTCAGCGAGTCCCTCATGGAGGTCGCACAGAAGAAATTTCCTAACCACGTATTTCTCTTGTATCTTTTGGAGATAGAGTGTCTCTCTGTCGCCCAGGCTGGAGTACCGTGGCCTGATCTTGGCTCACTGCAACCTCTGCCTCCTGGGCTCAAGCGATTCTTGTGCCTCAGCTACCCAAGTAGCTGGGATTATAAGTGTGCGCCACGAGGCCTGGCTGATTTTTGTATTTTTGGTAGAGACTGGTTTTCACCATGTTGGCAGGCATTTCTCAGGATGTTGAGTGAGGCACGTCTGTACTGTCTCTGTAAAAGCATTTGGGGCATTGACATTTTTCACAAGTTGTAAAATAACATTTTTCAAACCAATTTGTGCAGTTAGGTTTGAGCTCTCCACAGAGGCTCTCAGTCAAGTTCCTCTCTGTGCCCCGCTTGTGCGTGCTGGAGTGTGACATGCGTGCCATGCTTCCTCAGCACTCATCCCTGTGGTCGCTCATGGCCGTGTGAGGAGTACTTCAATCCTGCCCAGTCACAGACGCTGGGCCTGTCTATTTGCGTGATTAATAGTAAGAATTCAGGAGCATCGAGAACAAGTAAGCGGCCACGGCTAAACCCTCCTCCGAGCTGTGTTTTCAGTGGGACTCTGCTCGTTCCTGGCGGGACATTACTGTCCCTGGCCCTTGCCCATTAAGTACTAAGAGCACCCTTCAGTCACTGTGACACCCCAGAGTTAGCCCAGGATTTTCCCAGAGTCCCCTGGGCGGGGAGGGACCCCGTGCTGGTGTGGGCTTCCCTTCTGGAGGCATGGTCCCCACGTTCAGGGAGAAGCAGGCTCCTTGAAAAATGAGCACTCGTGACGTGCAGACGTCCATGCTTTTATTTCTACAAGAGATGTCAAGTTTTCTGAAGGTAGTTTTTAAATAAATGTTTACTTAGATGATTTCTCTTCAGGGGTAGGTTTCTCTCCTGACTTGTGTCTGGTAGGGAAGTGCTTTGTTTTGGTGGCAAATGGTTTTCTTGCCACCGAGCGTGACCAGTGTTTCTCAGTCCAGCAGTTACGGAACAGCCTGCAGTCCTTGGGGAGCCGAATAGAATGTGGGTGAAACAGGTTTCCCTTGGATTCGAAGAGGCTGCTAGGTGGAAAGTTTTGGGTTGTCTTTTCTGCTTCACAAGTAGTTTGCAGGGCCTCATCCCAGACTTCCCATGACTATTAAAAAAGCAACTGGTAGGCCGGGCATGGTGGCTCATGCCTTAACCCCAGCACTTTGGGAGGCTGAGGTGGGTGGATCATGAGGTCGGGAGATTGAGACCATCTTGGCCAATATGGTGAAACCCCGTCTCTACTAAAATACAAAAAATTAGCCAGGTGTGGCGTGCGCTTGTAGTCCCAGCACTCAGGAGGCTGAGGCAGGAGAATAGCTTGAACTCAGAAGGTGGAGGTTGCGGTGAGCTGAGATCGTGCTACGGCACTCCAGCCTGGGGACAGAGCAAGATTCCATCTCAAAAAAGAAAAATAAAAAAGCAACTGGTAGTTTAAGATGTTATCAGTGATTGGGACCCAATTTTTCCTTTTGTAAACTTAACCATTTCCCAGATAACAGAGTTACCGTCTCCAGGCAGTAACGGTGGCAATGTGTCTGTTTCTGCTTTTCTGGTAACCACAGTGCAAGATTACCATGTATGGGCCCTTCTGTGCTTTCTCAGGATGATTTCACTTCTCTCCACCACAGCTCAGGCAGGACCAATGGCTTCCCATTTTCAGAATAAGCTTGGAGAGGATGTGTCCTTGTTCAGGGTCCCACTGTCTGGAAGTGGCCACCTCAGTGTTCGGCCTGCGTGGGACTCCGCATCGGGTGCCCTGCTGGCCTTGTGCGTGAACTGTAGTTAACCATGAGCGCCTCCTGAGTCAAAAGCATGTGCCCGAGCAGCTCAGGGACCCTGTGTGCTTGTTGGTCTACTTCCATTTTTGGAGAGACCCTGCCTGTGACCAGTATTTGATGTTCATATACAGAGATGCTGTTTTTTGTCACACAGGATTCAGATCTCACTTTCTCACCGTCGGGTCCCACGCTGACAGTCATTAACCAAGTTAGAGTGTCGCGGGAGTGTGTGCCGAGCCTCCTGTATTCGATGTTCTGTTGAGCTCATCCTTGTCTTCCTGAGGCTGTCCGCAGAGTGGTTACTTACTTTTTTTGGGTCATAATGCGTTTGAGAGTTTGTTGAAGGGCCATCTCCTCAGAAAATTCACAGATGATTTTGCCTGTAATTTTCAAGGGCTCACGTGTTACATATTATTCATGAACACCAGATTAAGAGCACTTGTGTAGACGAATTCAAATATTTGTGAAGCATGTAAAGTTTACTTGTATTTGTTTTTTAATCTATAGCCAGTTGCCTGTGTGTGTTTTTTGTTTTGTTTTTTTTGTTGACACAGGATCTCCCTCTGTTGCCTAGGCTGGAGTGGCACAAGCAATCCTCCCACCTCAGCCTCCCAAGTGGGAGACTGTGGGCATATGGTGCCATGCCCAGCTGATTTTTTGTATTTTTTTTGTAGAGACAGGGTCTCACTGTGTTGCCCAGGCTGTCTTGAACTCCTGGCCTTGAGCGATTGACCTCACTCAGCCTCCCCAAATGCTGGGATTACAGGGATGAGCCTCTGCAAACAGCCATGTGTTTGTCTTAATGGCCTTGTATCAGAACTCCTGATGACAGTGGCTAATGACCAGCCACTGATGGGAGAGTCAGGGCAGTGCTTACCCAGCACCCTGACCCAGGGATGGCTCACCCTGCCCCCTGACCCAGGGGCAGCACTTACCCAGCACTCTGACTCAAGGGTGGGCTCACCCAGCACCCTGACCCAGGGGTAGTGCTCACCCTGCATCCTGACCCAGGGACAGTGCACCTTACCCAGCACCCTGACCCCATGCAGTGTTCTGCTGCCCACTCAAGCGTGTCTGTGACGGCTTCGATCTCATATGTGTCATGTGTCTCCTGGCGAGACCCTGGGACAGCTGGTCAGCAGGACAGCTTGAGCTGCAGCGGAACCTCACTTAGCTCAGACGTGTAGGAACGTGCAGAAATCTTACCAGAAGCATCTCTGTGGGTAGCCATGCTTGGGAAAGAAAAGGAGATGTAATGGGTCCGGGAGTGCAGAAGGAACAGAGAGCTGGACGGGGGAAGGGAGTTGCGGCTGGGCACCGCAGGGTCTCAGAACCAGGTGGGCCTCTTGGGTAGAGGCTGTGATTTTACTGTGTGCACTGGGAGCTGGCACGGTGTGTATGGCTTGGGCATCTGCACAGCTCCCTGTGTAGACCCCACAGGCAGGGCCTCATGTCTGCACATCTGGGACCAGAACGCTCTGCCCACCAGCCGAGGCGAGCAGCAGAGCATTCCCTGCTGGCCCAGACCCTTGTGTGGAGGGAGATGCAGGAGAAGGGGAGCCCCCGGGTCTCAGGCCACATTCACGCTACCCACAGGCCGGCTCTCGAAGCTGTGGAGGCTGCCTGGAAGCTGGTGGCCAGTGAATCCCAGGCCCATGCACAGGACCCTCTGAGAGGCTGCTGGGGTGTCAGGGAAGAGGCCCTAATACCAGTCCCGTTCACGGGACCCTCTGAGAGGCTGCTGGGGTGTGGGTGAGGGGCTCTAATCCCAGTCCCATGCAGAGGACCCTCTGAGAGGCTGCTGAGGGGTTGGGGAAGGGACCCTAATCCCAGTCCCGTGCACAGGACCCTCTGAGAGGCTGCTGTGGGATTGGGGAAGGGGCCCTAGGCCAGGCAGGCCAGGTAATAACTTGGTTTGTCAGAGGTCTGACATTGGCCAGGCTTGAGTGTCAGAAAATGTATTTTTATTTATACAGTTTTAATTTTATGAATAGCTAGCCTCTTACCTTTAGGAGAACATTTTGTGATGTTGGTGCCTCAGAACCATAACTATGAGTGAATTTCGGATTCACCATGACGTCAATGAACTGCTTAGCCTGCTGCGTGTCCATGGAGGAGATGGGGCTGAGGTCTACATTGACCTGCTTCAAAAGAACAGGACCCCGTACGTCACTACCACCGTCTCTGCTCACAGCGCCAAGGTAAGCACCATCCTTGGTGTAGTGCCGTGTGGGGTGAGCACCGCTCCAGGGCCAGAATGGTGCAGGGTGAGCACCGCCCCTGGTGCAGGGCTGTGTTTGGTGCAGGATGCAGAGTTGGGGCCCTGTCCTGGGTGGCCTCAGTGGTACCAGGAATGACAGCAGACAGCACTTGGGCTGTGTGCATTCAGTTCTGATTCTGCTGACTCCCCCCTGTGCACATGAGTAAATGGAGGCCCAAGGAGAAGGCTGGGCTTAGAACCCTCTGTCTTCCCCACTCCATCCCCTGCAGCCATGAGGGGGGAGAGTCCTGACATGTGCATTCCTGTGGATAAAAAGGAGGCACTGGTGTTAATCATGCTGAAATCCCTTTAAGATGTTATTTCTTCATTCAGATGTTATGTAATTCAGAATTACAGATTTTCAGAAAATGATTTTGAATTTCAAGTCTATTATTAAAAGTACATTATGAATCCTCAGTTATTTAAACTGGCTTAAAACAGGGGTAAGGCACAAGGATCATTAGGCAGATGAGCTGAGTGGGATAGAGAGTTGAGGGACGCATGTTGAGTGCATTCTGAGCGAAGCATTGTCAACACCCCTAAGCGTGCACATAATCATACATTCCCGAGGCAATGCGGTGAGACGTGTACAGTGAACTCAAACTCCTGGGAAGAAACATAAGCAGCTACTTCCCATACAAACCTGAAGAAGCATAAAAAGTCCAGGCGCAGGGACTCATGCCTGTAATGCCAGCACTTTGGGAGGCTGAGGCGGCTGGATGGCTTGGGCCTGGGTGTTCGAGGCCACCCGGGGCAACGTGATGAAACCCTGTCTCTGCAAAAAATAAAATAATAAGGAGAAACACAAAAGGAAAGAAACTGTAATGGGAAATATAGATAAGCTGTGTTTTGTTTTGTTTTGAGACAGTGTCTCACTCTGTCACCCAGGCTGGAATGCAGGTGGCACCATCTTGGCTCACTTCAGCCTCAGCCTCCCAGGCTCAAGTGATCCAACCACTTCAGCCTCCTGAGTAGCAACCACAGGCGAGTGCCACCACGCCTTGCTAATTTTTTAATCTTTTTGTAGAAATGGGGTTTTGTGGGCTGATTGCGGTGGCTCACGAATGTAATCCCAGCACTTTGGGAGGCCAGGGCAGGCGGATCATCTGAGGTCAGGAGTTTGAGACCAGCCTGGCCAACATAGCGAAACCCCGTCTCTACTAAGAATACAAAAATTAGCTGGGCCTGGTAATCCCAGCCACTTAGGAGGCTGAAGCAGGAGAATCACTTGAACCCGGGAGGTGGAGGTTGCAATGAGCTGCAGTTACACCACTGCACTCCAGCCTGGGTGACAGAGTGAGACTCCGTCTCAAAAAAAAAAAAATAAAATAAATGGGGTTTTGTTATTTTGCCCAAGCTGGTCTTGAACTCCTGGACTCAAGCAATCTACCTGCCTTGGCCTCCCAAAGTGCTGGGATTACGGGTGTGAGTCACTGCCTGGCTCAAAACACGGATAAGTTTAACACAATATTCAGATGAGTTTTCTTAGTTTATTTCAGAGAGGTGATTATTTAGCCTACCCAAGTTTAACTCTTGGTTCATTGTGCTTAATTTTCTTGAAGGGTTTTTTAAAGTGCTTTGTTATTAATTACTGTCATTAAATCACTCATGTTTGTGCTTTTGAGGTTAAAATTGCAGAGTTCTCTCGTACTCCAGAAGACTTTCTAAAGAAATATGACGAACTGAAATCTAAAAATACGAGGAACCTTGACCCGCTGGTGTACCTGCTGTCAAAGCTCACGGAAGACAAAGAGGTAGGTGGGTGCCATGCCGCCTGCCATACTGCACCCTGCAGCCCGTGTCAGGAGTGAGGTGGCATCTCCTGCTCTCTCCACGCCACCTTCCTGTCAGTTCACCAGTAGCACTTCAAGGCCAGGTAGGACATTTGTGGTGGACCAGAATGAAAGATCGCCCATGTTGGATGTAAACCTGAGAAACAGCCTCTGGGGCTGGGGGCTTCTCGTTTCCCGTGTGTTACGCTGGATTCCTGCCTGTTGTACGCGTCGCTTTGCTATTAAGAGGAGCACCTGTCAGGGTGGGCAGCCGTGCTGGTGGTGGTGCCCCTGCTCATCCACTGTGGCCAGGGTTGTGCTGGCCTGGTGTGGAGGTTTGCGTGTTTGCATGTTTTCAGACTCTGCAGTACTTACAACAGAATGCAAAAGAAAGAGCTGAGCTCGCAGCCGCCACTGTGGGCAGCAGTGCCACCAGCATCAGCGTCCCTGCAGCGGCCTCCAAGATCTCCATGCAGGAGCTCGAGGAGCTGAGAAAGCAGCTTGGCAGTGTGGCCACCGGCTCCACACTGCAGCAGGTACTGTGTCCGTGGCTGTCCACAGGCGCCCATGCTCACTGCTGTGCCGGGCCCCTGCTGGAAGGGCACGTCTCTCTGTCATTTATTATTAGAAAGGCTGAGGCTTAATGCTTAATCATGATCTAGCTCTATATGTTTAATATTTTTTAAATCTAGAATTCTGGACCACAAGAATAAATACAAATGAGGTTCCTACCCACTTGGGAGTCACACTGCACAGTGGCATGTGGTTCTGACCCCGCCCAGTCCTGACCCCCTATTCATGCTGCAGGTGGCTGCGTGGCTCTGACCCCCCATTCACGCTGCAGGTGGCCG
>NW_022436953.1:36065905-36073049 GCF_009761245.1 Sapajus apella | reverse complement strand
AGGTGGCCGTGTGGCTCTGACCCCGCCCAGTCCTGACCCCCCATTCATGCCTCTAATTTTTAACAATTTTGAGGAGATGCTTTCAGATTATTATATTTTCAAGAGTCTTGAAAATAGAACCATTTTTGTTACTCCATCTGTGTTTACTGTTCTATCTTGGTTTTGATTTTCTGTCCTACCCTGGTCTTTTGATGTAAGTCATCTCCCAGTCTCTCTCCTTGGAGCTGCCACGTTTCTGCCTTTGTGGCCTTTAAACTTCCTTCAGAGCTGCGTCCTTGAGGCATCCTGGCCTTGCTGGATGTGTGTGGAGTGCAGCGGCTCCAAAGGACCCGGCTGGTGCCTGGGCACATTCTGTGCCGGATGTGATGCCAGGCCTCTCTCCACGTCCCCTTCAGCCCTGGCACCGCCCTCCCTGTGTGGCATGTAGGGAGACTGGGTCTTATTGCCAAGTACAGAGACAGTTTGCACTGGCCGCTGTCCCTGACCCGCCCTGAGTGGGAGCCGGTGCTTCCGAAAGCTGGGCTGGCCCTGGCCGACCTCGTCAGTCGCTGGCGGCCACTGGTACGGAGGGTGGGAGCCACCCTGTTGTGGCGCTGCTGCCTCAACCCTTCCTGGGGCCCTTCTCTGGCAGGGTGAGGATGCTTGTCTGTTGCTGAAGCCTGTTTTCACCCAGCAAAGGTAGTCACTGCCAGGAAGAAGCAATTCTGATTGTTCACAGGGCGCCCTTCTCTGAAACAGCTGCTCTGTGCCGGGTGCAGCCTCTCCCACGGTTTCCCCTGCTGGTGCTCATGGTTCTTGGGGGGCCCCTTGCTGGACCAGGACCCCTGAGAAGAAGGGCTAGGACTCCCGTCTGCCCTGTTCCCCAGCCCCTCACGCTGTGGCAGGCGTGCTGAGGTGCACTTCATTTCTATGTGGTTGAGTCTTTATCATCTTTGCAAAGATAATAGTTTCTGAAGGTGTCTTAGTTGAGTGTTGGCACTAAAGTGTACCTTTCTGGTTTTGTTTTTAAAAACATCCTTGGTAGTCTCTGGAACTTAAAAGAAAGATGCTTCGAGACAAGCAGAACAAAAACAATTCAGGCCAGCACCTCCCCGTCTTCCCAGCGTGGGTGTACGACAGACCTGCACTGATAGGAGATTTCCTGATTAGCTCCGGCGTGAGCACAGACACGGCTTTGCCGATAGGTATGTGATGCGTTTATTTCTGGCCTCTGCCTGGCAGGACACTGCAGCCCAGCCCTCCCCTGGGCCTGCGCTTCCTCAGGCCCTGAGGCTCCACTCTGACTGGCCGCCGCCTCCGCGTTCCCATCCCAGGGTGGCACAGAGAGTGGCTCACCAGGGTCCTGGAGGTTCTTCTGTCCCTCCTGCCGGAGCTGCGAGCTGAACTGCGGGATGGCCTGCAGCCGGCCCCTCCCCAACCAGCATCCTGGTGCCCTGGTGCCCTGGTGCAGACCCGCAGGCACCAGAACCGTGTGTAGCACCCGTTTTGACTCCCGTAGCTTCTGTTACGGCCGTGCTCTCGTAAACAAGTTGCAGGTGAGACCACACAGTCATTTCAGGACAGGCTGTTGGGGACCTGGAATGTGTTCGTCTGTCACAATTCATGAGTGCGTTTTTATTTTATTTATTTATTTTTTGAGATGGAGTTTTGCTCTGTCACCTAAGCTGGAGTGCAGTGGTGCGATCTCAGCTCACTGCAGCCTCCACCTCCCAGGTTTAAGCAAGTGTCCTGTCTCAGCCTCCCAAGTAGCTGGGACTGCAGGTGCCACCACGCCCAGCTAATTGTTATATTTTTAGTAGAGACAGGGTTTTCCCATGTTGGCCAAGCTGGTCTAGACATCCTGACCTCTGGTAATCTGCCCGCCTTGGCCTCCCAAAGTGCTGGGATTACAGGTGTGAGCCACCACGCCTGGTCAAATATGTTTTTAGATTGGAAAATGAGATTTCACAAACTGAGGACAGAGCAAACCTGCTTGTCTTGCCTCGTCCCTGTTAGTCAAACTCAAGAGGCAGCATGGAGTCCGGTCGACTTTGCCGCTGCTCACGTGGCTCTGCTGTGTAGCCAGAGAGAGGCCAACTCTTGCCTTTACTAGAAACCCTGGAGAATGGTGATGTGAAATCCACCTGTTTTCCTCATCCCCAAACAAACAGAACCCTGCTGTAAGTCAATGAAAAGTACAGAAAGCAGTCTACTTTGGCCAGGCACGGTAGCTCACACCTGTAATCCCAGCACTTAGGCTGAGGTGGGCAGATTACTTGGGCCCGGGAATCGGAGACCAGCCTGGGCAACATGGCGAGACTCTGTCCTTACAAAAAATACAAAGATTAGCTGAGTGGTGGTGCACACCTGTCTTCCCAGCCACTCAGGAGGCTGAGGTGGAAGGATCGCTTGAGCCTGAGAGGTGGAGGCTGCAGTGACCTGTGACCATGCTGCTGCACTGCAGCCTTGGCAGCAGAGTGAGACTTTCAAGACAAAACGGAACAGTCTGCTTTGTGCAGTGTCTTTTCAGTGATAATCCAACTGTGAAAACCCAACCGTGAAGACTGTTAGGGAGAGAGAGCTGCTCCCTTAGTGGATATTCAGTGGGCCGCCAGGGCGGTGGTGAACATCTGAGAGCTCCTGATGACGCCCAGGCAGGCTTCAGAGGAGGAAGTTCCGGGCCCTGGTGCCGGGGGTCCCAGCAGTGGAGCTCAGCGGAGCCAGCTTTTTAGAGCGGGAAGCACTGAGGGGGTGCTCATGTAGGAGGCTTTTTCCCATGTTTCCCCCATTCAAGGAAGGGGTTGTACAACAGAGGAATGCACTCTCCAGTAATGCTGCGGCGCCTTGGGGCAGTTCTGAGCGTGGCGATGGTTGGAAGCAAGCGTGTCAGACACAGCTGCGAACCCTGCAGCTGGCTCAGGTCAGGGTGCGGGTGCCCTCGGCACACTCAGCTTCCCAGGAAAGGGGCGCCTCACCCCACCTCCCTCCCATGGCCACAGGCCACAGTCCAGCCTGCCACGCCATCCCTACCCCCTCGTGCCGCCTGTGCAGACTTGGGAATGGAGCTCACTGTGGCGTTCCTGAGGGGGACTGTCCAGCCCCTCACCCCACAATTTGGCCAGTGTCTCTGTGTGATAGGACAGGTGGCTTGGAAAGCACCAGAACCTTGTGGGCATGAGGCAGCTGCCAGCTCTCCACGTTCCTGCCGTGCCTCTGCACACACCGTGTGGGCATCCCCCTGGCCAACGCCGCCACGGCAGTGCCCCTCCCGTGCAGCGTGCGAAGCTGTTTCCAGGTCTGTGCTGCCGTTTCCCCACAGCGGCACAGAGGAGCCAGTGGTTGGTAGTCGTTTGGATGCAGTGATTGGCAGGCATCGTCATGGGTGTCTGGATGGCACTGAGCATGTTGGATACTAGGGAGCTGAAGCAACTGACTTTTTATTTATTTTTTTTTTTTGAGATGGGATCTCACTCCTTTGCTTAGGCTGAAGTGCAGTGGCATGATCTCAGCTCACTGCAGCCTCAACCTCCTGAGCTCAGGTGATCTTCCCACCTCAGCCTCCTGAGTAGCTGGGACTGCAGGTGTGCATCATCACATGCAGCTAATTTTTGTATTTTTAGTGGAGACAAGGATTTGCCGTATTGCCCAGGCTGGTCTCAAACTCCTGGAGTCAAGCTGTCTGTCCACCTTGGCCTCCTAGTGTTGGGATTACAGGTGTGAGCCACCGTGCCTGGCCTAAACAACTCTTGAGGTCCCTCCACAGTCAGGCGGCCGGCTCAGCACTGCACCTCCACCCCACTGTGAGGCTTCTCCCCGCAAGGGTATTGGCCAAGACTTGGTGGCTGTGGATGAATGAGACCAACATGGTGGAAAGTCAGCGATGCAGAGTCAGAGGCAGTTCCTGGAAGATGCCCTTGCCGTCCAGCAAACGCCAAGCCACACACACTGCTTTAGGAATGGCAGACGTTGGAGGCTTGGTTTTGTGGGTCCTCCTGAGAAGGCCACACCCACTGCTTTAGGAATGGCAGGCGGATGTTGGAGGCTTGGTTTTGTGGGTCCTCCTGAACAGGCCACTGGAGGACCCGGAAAGAGAAGGAACTTGAAGTTGAGAAGTGTCGATCTGCCAGCCTGGGCAACGTGGCAAGACCCCACCTCTACAAAGGATTTAGAAATTGGCCAGCAATGATGGCACACACCTGCGGTCCCAGCTCTGAGGGAGCCGAGGAGGGAAGATCACTTGAGCCTGGGTGGTCGAGGCTGCAGTGAGCTGAGATTGCACCACCGCACTCCATCCTTGGTGATGGAGCAAGATTTGTCTCAGAAACAAAGGGAAGTAAACTGGATCTGCGCCGTGATTGAGGCTGTTGCCGAAGGACTCATGTTGGTGCTGCTTGCAGCTGCGCTCGGAGCCACGGGGCCCCACAGTCACAGATGTGTGAGGCCGACAGAGCTGTCTTGTAAACTGGAAGTGTGCTCTGCGGAGCCGTTCTCAGCTGCCAGGGCCTGGTTTTGGTGCGGTCTGGCTGGCACTGGGGCCCTGTCCGGCCCAGTGGGGACCATTTCAACATACTGCTTCCCCCCGCTGTGGACTGAGCTACGGACCCACCCTGGGACGTGAGGGTTTGGTGGGTGGATGGCCCGCGGCCGTCCTCGAGGTTCCCTTGGGTGGTCATGAGGAGACTTGGCTGTCCGTCCTGCAGCCATCTCACACGTGTGGATAGAAATGATCAGTTTCCTAACATTTAAATGATAGCTTTTCAAAGACAACATTGGTTTTTTTTTTGTCCCAGAGTTACCCAGACTCAGCAAGTAGTACTCACAAATGCTGAAAGTACAGCCTCCCCTGGAGTTAATTTTTAAACTCTGAACTTCATCTTTCCAAACGTCAGGCATGTGTGTGAGCATCTTGGCGTCCCATGTGGTGAGACCTAACGTGAGCCACTGAGTCTCCCAGGCCAGCCCCGACCTGCAGTGGGTGGAACTCAGCCAACCACTGAGCTCCCCAGCGGGTCAGTCAGAGCCAAATGCAGTGGCTGACCTTTCATTCCCATTAACAGTCAGCCGGGGCGTTACAACAATGAGCAGGAGTGACTGACCGAGGATGAGGGCACAGTGGCTGTGGGGGTTGGGGGTGGGGGCCGAGGAGCTGCAGCGCTGTCTGTGCCCACAGGTACGCTGCCCCTGGCCTCACAGGAGTCGGCCGTGGTGGAGGACCTGCTGTATGTGCTGGTGGGCGTGGACGGGAGGCACGTCACTGCTCAGCCCCTGGCCGGGAGGCAGAGCCGGACCTTCCTCGTGGACCCCAACCTGGACCTGTCCATCAGGGAGCTGGTGAACAGGATCCTGCCGGTGGCTGCCAGCTACTCCACCGTGACTAGGTGGGCACGGTGTTGTGAGGGAGGGGTTAGGTCCCATCCTGATGACCATGGAGACATCTACATCCCTTCTAAAGAGAGCCCCCACCTTGGGGACAACTCCTGACCGACTCAGCTTTGGAGGGTCTGAGTCACTGCATGGGGTCCTGACTCATCTCCTCCCAGGGGCAAAAGCTCCCTTCTGGGATGTGGGGTTCGAGTGAGTCATTTACTTCCTGTGTAGGGGTGAGCCTCAGAGTATCTGACCTTTTATCTGGATGCAGCTGGTCTTTTTGAGGAAGTTGACAGCTCTTCTCATAGGTTCATCGAAGAGAAGTCTTCCTTTGAGTATGGGCAGGTGAACCACGCCCTGGCGGCCGCCATGCGCACCCTGGTCAAGGAGCACCTGATCCTGGTGTCGCAGCTGGAGCAGCTGCACAGGCAGGGCCTCCTGTCGCTGCAGAAGCTCTGGTTCTACATCCAGCCGGCCATGCGCACCATGGACATCCTCGCCTCCCTTGGTGTGTGCCCGCTGGGGAGAGTGGGGCAGTGGGGGGCAGGTGTTACAGCACAGCACCCAGCGTGAGGAGAGACTCTGCCGGGGCATGGAGCCGCTGCCCAGGTCAGGGGCGTGCAGCCACAGCCAAAACCCATGTGGCTCCGGGTAGTATTTGCGAGAGGAAAGCCCTGGGAGCTCTTCCTGGTCAGCTTTCATCAGCAGCTACAACCTTGCAGTTTGTACACATCCCACCCACGCACACTGTCCCAGTGAGAAGGCTGGAGAAGCACGGGAGGCCCCAGCGGGGTCGTTGGCAGTCTGAGCGTGTGCTTCCCTGTCGGCAGTGAGCTCTCTTCTCCCCACAGCCACCTCGGTGGACAAAGGCGAGTGTCTTGGGGGGTCCACACTGAGCCTGCTTCATGACAGGAGCTTCAGCTACACGGGGGACAGCCAGGCGCAGGAGCTGTGCCTGTACCTGACCAAGGCGGCCAGTGCTCCCTACTTCGAGGTTCTGGAGAAGTGGATCTACAGGGGCATCATCCATGACCCGTACAGGTAGGGCTCCTGGGGACCCGGAGGGCGTGTGCTGCCCTCTCTGGGGGCAGAGCCTTGCTTTGCTTGTGGTCTCGGGAAAGCACATACTGGGCAGATGTGCACCTGCTGCCCAGGCGGCCAGGGCAGGGATGGCCCAGGTGCTTCGGGCCTTCCTCTTCGTGTGCAGGACGTGAAATGCCTCCGTTAGGCCCTTCAGCCAGTTTGGTGCAAGGCCCTCCTGAACTGGTGGGGTCTGTCGGCTTCTCTACAGTGACATATATTTAAATTCATAAAAACATGATTGTTTGCAAAGAATTTTACTATAGTTTATTATGTTAAGATACGGTTGTTGAAATATTTTGAAAAGAAGTGTTTGTGATATGGAAATACGTATTTCTTTACTGATGGACCCAATAAAATCTGGTATAATGGGCCTAGCAAAGAAAGCAGCTTCACACTTGATGTGCTAAATGACATTCGAAGTTGTTCCAATGGTGACATGCAGACAGGCATCTGCTTTCTGTTAGTGTCTGCCCCACGCACCCCGCACAAGCATCATTTTGGTGCCTGGATTCATTGTGGAAGGAAATGCTAAATTCCAAAAAGAGGCGGGTACAGATAAAGACAAATCAATTTCCCATCCAGCCCTATAGACCCCACGTTGTCTCTGAACCCAGGTTAATACTTCCCGCGGACCCCACAGTCTCCCGAACCCGGGCTGACACTCCCCACGGACCCCACAGTCTCCCCGAACCCGGGCTGACACTCCCCGCGGACC
>NW_022436953.1:36059616-36065895 GCF_009761245.1 Sapajus apella | reverse complement strand
GACCCCACAGTCTCCCCGAACCCGGGCTGACACTCCCCGCGGACCCCAAGGTTAATACTCCAGAATGAGGTTCGTAGATTTGTTTGAGCCCACAGCTGAGAAGTGGCTGTGGCAGGTTAGGTGTGGCCCCCGGGGAAGGCTGTTCGGAGGTCAGTGGCCCCTGTCAGGGCTGTCCCTCCGTGCTGCCAGCCTGGAGACGTGTGTCTCCTGCCTGACTCAAGCGCCCTTGCTTTGCTCTGTGGTTTTAGCGAGTTTATGGTTGAGGAGCATGAGCTGCGGAAAGAGCGAATCCAGGAGGATTACAATGACAAGTACTGGGACCAGCGGTACACCGTCGTGCAGCCACAGATCCCGTCCTTCCTGCAGAAGATGGCGGACAAAATCCTCAGCACAGGTGCGGCAAGCACGGGCAGGCGTGGGGGGTGCGGCATAACTGCCCGGAGAGTCTCCTGCAGTCCGGGCCCTTACCCGGTGGGCGCCCAGAGCCCGGGTGTCTGAGTGCGGGGCGGAGGTTACATCTGGCTTGTGAGCTGGGCTGTGCGCTCGGCACTGAGTTGGGCCTTGAGATGGTCTCTGCTGCCAGGTTTTCATCAGGTTGCCGTTTTCTCCCTGACCCTAGGAGGCTCTCTCACAAGTGCCTTCTCTGTGTTTCGTTTCTGGTTTCTAAAACTCCGTCAGCATGACGGGAGAAACCGTCAAGCACTCACACCTGCTGGCCGGCAGTATTTCGCTCTCTGACCACACAGGTTAGGGCCTGACCCAGACTCAGGGCAGTGGTGCGGGGACTCAGCCTTGGCACGTCGGGCCATCACGAAAGGGCTGGGAAGCGATTAGCCCTCTGGTTCTCATAACGCCTTTTTGAAATTATTTATCTGCCCTTGGTTAGAAAATTCCAGATGTGCAGAGCCACGGCAGAGCCCCAAGGCCACCACCTCGCTCTGTAGCCGCTGGCAGCAGTTTGCTGGAAAGGAGCCAGGGCGTAGAGCTGGTTACATAGCCCATTCTGTTTCCAGTACGCCGCCTCCTGTTTAGACGAAGACGGCTGGGGCCTGAGATTTTGAATTTGCTTTCTTCCATCCCTTCTCAGGCAAATACCTAAACGTGGTCAGAGAGTGTGGCCACGACGTCACCTGCCCAGTGGCTAAAGAGATCATCTACACGTTAAAAGAGCGGGCGTACGTGGAGCAGATCGAGAAGGCGTTTAACTACGCCAGCAAGGTGCTGCTGGACTTCCTGATGGAGGAGAAGGAGCTGGTGGCACACCTCAGGTGGTTCTCTGTCCCAGTGTGGGCACCTGCCTCCCTCTGAAACCAGAGTCTGCGGGATGTGGGGCTGAGATGGCCAGGTTCCTTCTGGCAGCTCTGCCTTGTCGTTTTGAAAGTGGGCACTGCCAGATGGTCTCTAGCTTGAGGGCCTGGCACATGCTGTGGGCGGTGTAGGCCCCGGGTCACCTTGTCCAGGGGCCCCCGCTCCCCTCCCTGCCCAGGGCCCACCTGCCCCTTTTCAGCTCCTCCTGCCACAGCCTGCACAGTGTTTTAAGAGCCCCTGTCTGAGAGCCAAGCGCTTAGCTCGTTTTAGCGTGATGCTGTGGTGAGCACCTGCAGGCTGGGGGACGTGCTCACACCTGCTCCCTGGCACAGGTCCATCAAGCGCTACTTCCTCATGGACCAGGGGGACTTCTTCGTGCACTTCATGGACCTCACGGAGGAGGAGCTCCGGAAGCCGGTGGAGGACATCACGCCCCCCCGCCTGGAGGCGCTGCTGGAGCTGGCGCTGCGCATGAGCACGGCCAACACCGACCCCTTCAAGGATGACCTCAAGGTGGGTGGGGTGCCAGGGGCTGCCCCCTGCTGCAGGGACCTTGGAGGGGCTGGGAGGAGAGGAGAGCCCAGCGCAGCCCTGTCCCCCCTCCTCCACTCCCACGCAGTCGAGGCGACTGCAGGGTCTGTCTCCTTCACTCTCTGCTGTGGGGGCTGCTTGCCCGGGTCTCTGGGGGTCTTTGTGCCAGTGCCCACGAGGGGCGGGGGTTTTGGGTTTTCTTGCTGGGATCTCTGGGCAAGGTCTCCAGGGGTCTTTGCGCCTGTGCCCACGAGGGGCGGGTCTCAGGTTTTCTTGCTGGCATCTCTCTGGGCAGGGTCTCTGGGGGTCTTTGCGCCTGTGCCCATGAGGGGTGCGGGTCTCGGGTTTTCTTGCAGTGCTCTTGTCCAGCCTGGGTGTCAGGCTTTGCTGCCTTCTGGAATGCATTTGGATGTGTCCCTCCACCTGTTTTTTGAAAGGGCTTCAGGAGTGGTGTTAATGCTTTTTGTTTTTGTTTGTTTGTTTTTGAGACAGAGCTTCATTCTTGTTGCCTAGGCTAGAGTGCAGTGGCACAGTCTCCCCTCACTGCAACGTCTGCTCCCTGGGTTCAAGCGATTCTCTGGCTCCGCCTCCCGAGTAGTTGGGATTACAGGCGCCCACCGCCAGGCCCAGCTAGTTTTTTGTATTTTTAGTAGAGATGGAGTTCTACCATGTTGGCCAGGCTGGTCTTGAACTCCTGACCTCAGGTGATCTACTCACCTCAGCCTCCCAAAATGCTGGGATTGCAGGTGTGAGCCACTGTGCCCGGCAATATATATATTTTTTTCTGTTTTTTTATTTTTATTTTTAATAGAGATGGGGGTCTCACTATGTTGCCCAGGCTGGTTGAACCCTTGGGCTCAAGTGATCCTTCCACCTGGGCCTCCCCAGGAGCGTGTTGATTCTTTGAATGTTTGGCAGGTTTGTCTGGGAGCCCTCAGGCCTGGGCTTGTCTCTGTTGGAGGCTTTGAGATGGACTGGGTCCCTTGCTGACCATGGGTCTGCTCTGTCCCCTCCAGTCTTCCGGCGCGCAGTTCATGGAGTTCGAGTGTCTGCTTTTTATTTCTGTGAGATGGGTAGTTATAGCCCTTCTTTTTCTGATTTTGGTAATTTCAGTCTTTCGTCTTTTCTTAGCTGATGTAGCTAGAAATTTGTCGATTTCCTTCATCTTTTCAAAGAACCAACTCTTGGGTTTGTTGACTATTTCCCTGTCTGGTTTCTCTCTTCTCTCATTGTTGTTACTCCTGTGTGCTGTTTAGGGGTTTAGTGAGCTCTTCTTTTTTCTGCTTTCTTAATTAGCAAAGTTAATTTATAGCCGTAAACACCCCACCCAGCTCGGCCTTCGATGCCCCCAGCATTTGCATTTCCATGTCTCTGGAAGTGTTTCTGATAACCCTCGTGATTTCTCATTTGAACCATCGATGGTTTATGATTAACTTCCCTGTGTTTGTTAATTTTCTGGTTTTCCCTCTGTTACTTCTATCTAACTTCATCTCCTGTAGTTAGAGAGCAGACTTTGTGTGATTTGAGTTTTGTGAATGTATTGATTTGTTTAGCGGCCCCACATTCACCCTGGAGAGTCTAACATGTGCATGGGAAGAGAATGTACCTTCGGCTGCAGGTGGGGGCTGGGGTGCTGAGGCCCTGTCTGTCCTCACCCATCTTCTGTCTGGCGGTTAGAAGTTGGGCCCTGAAGTCTCCTGTCACTGCAGAACTGTATTTCTCCTTGTAATTCTGCCTGTTCTTGCTTCAGATATTTTGGGGTCTATTGTTAGGAGCAGGAATATTTTTGTAGGAAAAATTCCTGGTAGTGAAATTGTTGGGTCAGCACACACCGAGGCTGACCTCACTGGAGCACGTTTCAGGACTCCGGGCCACACAGCTGGGCTGCTGTGCACACACCTGCAGAAGCTCTTGGCTGCTCTGATGAGCGGGAGAAATGGCATCAGGGTTCATGTCTGTGTTGGTGGCGGGGAGCGCTTCGTCTGCCTGCTGCTCGCCGTCTTCTTTATCCTCTGCCCTTCCTTTGCTGTCCTGTCGCTGTGTGCTGGTTTTACGGGAACGCTGTCGCAGGTAGTTGGAAGTACTTGAGTAATATTGTGAGGACGGTATTATTTGCCCGTAGTAACCGTCATATCCTTCATCAAATACGCTTCATTTTTGACCTGGGCCTGTGCTTGTCATGGCATCCGAGGCCTTCAGGTTCCTCTGACCGTCCCTAATGGATTTTCCTTACATCATCTGGCAACAGTACCTGTTTACAAAGTCATTCATCCGAATTTTTTTGTTTTGTTTTGATGGGAAGTGGTTCAGTTTTGAATTAGGATTTATCAGTAGACGTTTGGGTTTTCTAAAAGCCGGCCTCTGATGTTCAGAATGTAGGGCCGAGGGCCCCACAGGGTCGTGGGGTGAGCCTTATGCTGTGCTGAGGTGCAGGATCCGAGAAATAGACACAGGACACAGAAGTACAAAGAAAACGCAGCTGGGCTCGGGGGGCCACGCCACCTATAAGCGGAGTCAGGCGAGGCCCCGAATGTCCAGAAGCTTGAGTATTTATTGTGTATAGATTAGGGGGCAGGGCAGTGAGTGAAATCATCTTTAAGGAAAGTGATAGGGTCGTGAGCAATAAAACATGGGGTCCACCCCCATTAGGTCACCTAGGCCAGGAGGTGGACAGTGCATAGCAAGGGCCCATTCCCATGAAGGCAGGAGCTGTGTGCAGTAAGGGGTCCACCCCCATTAGGTCACCGAGGCTTGAAGGTGGGCCATGCGCAGTGAAGAGGGTGCAGTGTGCAATACTTCTATCTGTGGGCAAACTACATCTAAGAAGATTAATGGCTGAGGCGGGTGGATCACGAGGTCAAGAGATCGAGACCATCCTGGTCAACATGGTGAAACCCCGTCTCTACTAAAAATACAAAAAATCAGCTGGGCATGATGGTGCGTGCCTGTAGTCCTAGTTACTCGGGAGGCTGAGGCAGGAGAATTGCCTGAACCCAGGAGGTGGAGGTTGCAGTGAGCCGAGATCGCGCCATTGCACTCCAGCCTGGGTAACGAGAGCGAAACTCCATCTCAAAAAAAAAAAAAAAAGAAGATTTATGGGGGATGCTTTAAGTCACACAGCAGTGACAGAGCTGTCAGGGTTACCGCCACCTTCTGACAGCTTCCAGTGGGTTCTATAGGAAGATGTTTTTCAAGCAGCACAGTAGCAAGAGCTGATAAAGTTCACAGTCACCAAGGTGGATTGCCGTTCTGAGGGCAGCCTTCCACAAGAACTGGAGCAAGGTCCTACAACTCATTTATCAGGAGGAGTGGCTCTCACCCCAAGCCTGCCATACAGCGGGTATCTTTATGATACTGAACGCTGCCGCCTGGGCCGTGGATTCTTGTCCTGGTATAACTGTTCTTCCCTTAAATCATGCTCTGCACTGCGACCACTCTAGGCGTTCCTCCGATTATGAACTAAGATATAATTATATATATGTAGGGAAATATTCTGTAGGCACTCATAGTATCAACTATTGTATGATTATATAGAGAGAATTATATAAAGGGAGGTTTCAAGTCCTAATTCTATAAACTAATATATGATTATGTAAGGATTACATAACAGGAAATAGCTGAGTAGTAACACTGTAATGTGCGTATTCCTCAAGCCCCAGCTGTGCCAGAGTTCTGCCTCGCTTTCATTCCTCGGTGCATATACCGGGGTCACCCACACAGAATCGGGATTTAGAGAACCTGGCGCAGCGCTAGGTCTGTGAGCGTGGACCAGTGGGGGCTGGGGCCGCACTTGTGGCGTTTTCTCTAAAACATGCCTTGTCTCATTTCCCTTCCCCAAGATCGACCTGATGCCTCATGACCTCATCACTCAGCTCCTGCGCGTTCTGGCCATCGAGACGAAGCAGGAGAAGGCGATGGCCCAGGCCGACCCCACTGAGCTGATGCTGAGCGGCCTGGAGGCCTTCTCTTTCGACTACATCGTCAAATGGCCCCTTTCACTCATCATCAACAGGTGCGGGCCGGCCACCCGGGCGATGCCAGCCCTTCATTCAGGTTCAGCAGCCGCGAGAACCGTGCCATGCAGTGGCCACGTTGTTGCACGGAGGACCCAAGGCGTCTCTC
Source organism: Sapajus apella (assembly GCF_009761245.1). Classification (NCBI taxonomy): domain Eukaryota; kingdom Metazoa; phylum Chordata; class Mammalia; order Primates; family Cebidae; genus Sapajus; species Sapajus apella. The sequence goes on along the minus strand of NW_022436953.1, from coordinate 36,059,934 downwards.
CCCAGCCTTCACTGCCTGCGGGATTCACAGGCTGCCCATGGGCCACCATGTAGATTGTGGGGCATGGGCGCCACGTCCACGACGCCGACGGCCACGGAGACCCACGCCTGAGGTGCCGCCTCTCTCTTTCAGGAAAGCCCTCACTCGCTACCAGATGCTCTTCAGGCACATGTTCTACTGCAAGCACGTGGAGCGGCAGCTCTGCAGCGTCTGGATCAGCAACAAAACCGCCAAGCAGCACTCACTGCACTCCGCCAAGTGGTGCGTTCCTCCTGTGCCCCCCACCCCCGTGCGCCCTGCAGGTAGACAGTTCCTCCT
>NW_022436953.1:36031122-36059606 GCF_009761245.1 Sapajus apella | reverse complement strand
GTGCGCCCTGCAGGTAGACAGTTCCTCCTCTGCCCCCCACCCCCGTGTACCCTGCAGGTAGACAGTTCCGCCAAGTGGGGGGTTCCTCCTCTGCCCTCCACCCCCATGCACGCTGTGGGTAGACAGTTGTGCTTTTTAGGGTTCTGGAAGCGCCATCTGAACATGCACCTTTGTAGCTTTAGATCCATCATGCGTCATTTTCCTGTCTGGGGGCTGCACGGTGATGCTGGCTCTGTCCCTCAGCCTTCTCTGAAGCCCGCCCAGGTCTGTGTGCAGGACAAGAGCCCCTCCCGAGGGCAGGCAGCCACATTGTGCTGGGACTAGAGGTGCTTTCCAGCTGGTTTGTGGCTTTAGGGTATTGAAAAAAGGGGTTGATGGCAGAGCTGCCTTAAAATTTGTCCAGTCAGGTGTGGTGGCTTGTCTGTAATCCCAGCACTTTGGGAAGCCGAGGTGGGAGGATTGCTGGAGCCCAGGAGTTCGAGACCAGCCTGGGCAATGTAATGAGACCATATCTCTTTAAAAAAATTTGTTTTAATTAGCCGGGACTGGCTATAGTTCCAGTGATTCAGGAGGCTGAGGTGGGAGGGTTGTTTGAGCTCAGAGACGGTCAAGGTTGCAATGAGCCAAGATCATGCCACTGCACTGCAGCCCGAGCCACAGCGAGACCCTGTCTCTCGAAAAATAAAATTAGAAGAAAAAACTCATCTCGATCGTGAAGCACAGACATGCCGCTGCGGTGTAACTCCTCCTGGTGTGGGCTCCCGGGGCTCCAAGGGGTCCGTTCGCCGAGGAGCCCGCGTCCCAGTCTCCACCGTGGGGCTGGTGGAGGGTGACAGCCACAGTCGTGAGCGTCCCATGTGCTGGGAGGGCGCCTGCTCTGCGGAGGGCACAGCCACGTCCAGGGGGCGCCGCTGGGGCCGCGTCCTCCACGGCTGTCCTCCACGTCCCTCAGGTTTGCTGGGGCGTTCACTCTGCGGCAGCGAATGCTCAACTTTGTCCAGAACATTCAGTACTACATGATGTTCGAAGTGATGGAACCGACCTGGCACATCCTGGAGAAAAACCTGAAATCTGTGAGTTTTAGCCCCATAGATGACATTTGAAAGCAGGTTTCCTTTCACATAAGGTGAGGGGAGAGGAGGGGGAGGGGAAAGGTGGGGTGGGGGGAGAGGAGGGACGAGGGGAGAGGAGGGACGAGGGGAGGGGAGAGCAAGGGGGGAGGAAAGGAGGAGAAAGGCAGGGTGGGGAGAGGCGAGGTGAGGAGGGGTGAGGGGAGGGGTCGGGGACGGGAGAGGTGGGGGAGGGCAGAGGAGGGGGAGGGCAGAGGAGGGGGAGGGGAGAGGCCTGCCTTCCACAGTGACCAGCTATGCCCGTCATTGTTTTAGTGGTATTTGGAAGTTTTTCTTTAAAAGCCCAAGGCCATGTGAAAGGTGGACGTGCATGAACAGGAGTGAGCGAAGCCAGACTCAGCACATGCCCACCTGGAGCTCATCTTTCTGAGAAGGGGCTTGGTGCCGTTCCCCACAGGCCTCCAACATCGACGACGTGCTGGGCCACCACACGGGCTTCCTGGACACCTGTCTGAAGGACTGCATGCTCACCAACCCCGAGCTGCTGAAGGTCTTCTCGAAGCTCATGTCCGTGTGCGTCATGTTCACCAACTGCATGCAGGTGTGTGGGTGGCGCATGGGGGGCGGGGCAGGTGTGGGCAGCACGTGACGAGGGGTGTGGGCATGGGTGTGCAGACCGTGGCCGCACGCAGCCCGCTACACCTTTTCCTGCTTCTGTGTCTGTGGAGGAGCCCACTGGGATCTGAGTGTTCCTGGCCGGCTGGTTCTCTCCTGAGGCCCCTGCCCTGGCAGCGTGGGCAGGGCCGTGTTCCTCCCGAACCATCCCTCAGCCTCCATGGTGCTGGTCTCTGTCCCGGGGCCTCTTCTGATGGCCTTGCATGCTGTTCCTCAGCACTTGAGTTATTTAATTCCATTAAGTACCTGCGGGTGCTTGTCACCAGCAGCTACCCACTGGCGATGGGGCGGAACACGAGCGTCTAGTGGTAGAAGGGACTCCTGGGGACGTGTGGGGCTCCGAGGGTTTGAGGGTCAGGCTCTCCAGGCAGTGCCATGGGAAAGGTTGGGAGGAGGGCGGGTGGGGAGGTGGACGAGGACGCGGTCGCGGGCGCTGTGAGCCATTGCTGACACTGAGAGCCACTTCGAGGTCCCAAGTTGGGAAACACGGAAGAAAACTGTGCTTAGGAAAATTAGCTGGTCACTGTGGAAGGCAGACCCAGGAATCGTGTTGGCACAGCTAGTCATTTCCCCTGCAGCCTCTGAGAGACACTTGCGTGTTCCTGCAGCCTCAGGCTACAGCAGAAACGCTGTGGGTGATGGACCTGCAGGACTTCTGTTTTCTGCAGAGCGTTGTGGTTGTAACTAACGAGCGTTTCCTTGCGACTCTCCACTGCCTAGAAATTTACACAGAGCATGAAATTGGACAGCGAGCTGGGCGGGCAGACGCTGGAGCATGGCACCATCCCAGGGCCTCCTGCAGGGGCTGAGGAGCGGGTGCGGAAGGAGCTCGCCAGGAAGGTGCGTGGCCTCCAGGGCCAGCCAGTGAGACGATTCCTCTTGGCCGGGACGCCAGCCTGAGCGTGTCGATGAAAGGAGAACAAACCTGCCCCCTTTTATTTCCATGTCCCCTAGGATTGAAGAAAAGACTTAAAATTAGCTTCTAAGTACAACTACAAGAGCTTTTTTTCTCAGCCCTGTGGTTCCCAGTTCAGCTTGCTCTGAAAATCTCTCAGAGCGAGCGCTGCACAGGCACCTGGCAAGGGCAGGGCCCACCGTCCCTGCCCTGCGCGGGTCCTGAGTTAGAACCGTCAGGCACTCAGCAGGCACCGACAGGCTGTGTGTCCTCGGAGGCACAGCCCCACAGCACCGTCTCTAGCGTGGCATGGGGGGTGGGCGGTCACCTGTTCACACTCTGGAGCTGGAGCTGGAGCTGGAGCTGGCAGAGTTGGGTTTGGGAGCATGTGAGGGACGCTGAGAGGCGCCTCGTTCTCCTTGCTGAGAAGTGGCTGGGAAAGCCTATTCTTTGCTTGTAGATCTGACCCCAAAGGAGAGCTCGAGGCACAGCCTTGTGGGGTCTGAGCCTTGACCTCCTCACCTCACAAGGCCTGAAGTGTGTCTCTTGAGTGCCAGATTCGCAGGAATGTTTTTTGATGTCCTTTTTACCTTTAATCCCCTGAAAACATTGTGGGGATTAAAGGTATGTTTTCTGTTTAAGAAAAGAGGAAGGGAAAGTCCATGGGCCTGCTGGGAGCAGTGTGGAAGCCAGGAAGGCCCGAGGTGGGGGTGGGCACGGCTCATACCCCCAGCTCCGCTTTATTCCAGCACCTGGTGGAGCACGCGGACGCTGCACAGCTCGTGTCCGGCTTCGAGGCCACCATCAACAAGTTTGACAAGAACTTCTCAGCCCACCTGCTGGACCTCCTAGCCCGGCTGAGCATCTACAGCACCAGTGACTGTGAGCACGGCATGGCCAGCGTCATCTCCAGGTGGGAGGCCACCGCCCAGCTGTGCCCAGCACCTGGTCCCATGGCCCAGCGCCTGCCCACCCCCCCCACACCCGCCCCCCCCACACCCGCCCCACCCAGGGCCTGCCCACCCCCCCACACCTGCCCCCACCCAGCACCTGCCCTCACCCAGCGCCTTCCCTCACCCAGCGTCTGCCCCTCGCCCAGCGCTTGCCCACACCCGCCCCACCCAGCACCTGCCCACCCCCCCCAACCCCCGCCCCACCCAGCGCCTGCCCCCCAACCCAGCGTCTGCCCATCGCCCAGTGCCTGGCCCAGCCCAGCATCCTCACTACGCAGGCTGGATGTGCTGGCCTCATCTCCCCTACACCCTTCCCTGGCCCACCTGGTATTGAGAACGTGGTGGTGCTCATGTGCCACTCCCTGACGTCAGCCTGGCCCTGCTCTCCCTGGGGCATGACATTCTGAGCGCCTGGGCTGCGCCGTTGGCCCCTGTGGCTATGTGTGTCCTGTGGGGCTGGTCTGGCCTGGGTCAGCTTCCTCATGCTGCACTGAACACCTGGCCTGGGGGAAGAGGCTAGCTCTCCTGGAGGGGATGTGGAAAGGTGGCCAAGCTTCCAGCCCAGAAGGGGTGCTGTCCTTGGGTGCTGAGGGGCAGCTGTCTTGGGATGGGAGGTGCTGTGCTTGAAAGTATGGTGTGTCCTTGCGGGGGCTGTCCTGGGGGGTGCTGTGCTCAGAGGTGTGGTGTGTCCTTGCGGGGGGGTGTCCTTGCGGGGGGCTGTCCTGGGGGAAGCATTGTCATGGGTGGTGCCGTCCTTGGGAAGGCACCTGTTTGCGCCTTTGGACCACCCTGTGCCCCCTCGCAGATGTCCTGATTTGCTGAGCAGGGGTTTCTGAGGCCACCCTGCATTGAGAACCACTGCTTGGTTCCCCCAGCCCTTGACATGTCAGGCCTCATTGCCGGGCCCTGCTGGGGTGATGGGAGCCCCACTTGCTAGGGCTAGGAGAGAAGAAACCCGTTTGCGGCTTTGAGCAGGACTGGAGACCTCCCCCTCACCCCTGCAGGGTGTCCCGTGGTCTCTGTAGCTGAACCCTTCCCCATGGTAGGGGCAGGGCTGCCCCACACGCGCCTGCAGAAGGGGTGTGCGCCCAGCTCCACTGTCCTTCCACACAGGCTCGACTTCAACGGCTTCTACACGGAGCGCCTGGAGCGCCTGTCTGCGGAAAGGAGCCAGAAGGTCGTCCCCCAAGTGCCTGTCCCTCGGGGGCCCCCGGTTCCTGCACCCAGGGTCGCAGTCACTGCGCAGTGAGCCATGGCCGTGACAGGAAGAAGGCGTGGGGGTCAGCAGCTGCTGGGGTGCAGATGGGTCCCGAATGTTCAAACGGAAATGCTCCGTGTCCTGTCTTTGCAGTTGAAATACAAACAGAACGATCGACGCAGCTCATTTTGTTTCTCAGGATGCTCAGTTTTTTATAGGAGCTACCCAGACAGGGTGGATGTCTCCCTGGATTCGCTGATCTGTTTGCTTTTTAAAATTACACTGTTACCTTTTTGGGTGTTTTTGGCTTCAAAGTGAAAATATGTGGTGTTTAAGTAAGAACCTAGCAAAGATACAACCTAGCAAAGATACGTGGGAATGAGGTCCAGGCCTGCTGCCCACATCCAGGTGAGCTGGGGCTGGGCTCCCTGAGGTCGGCCAGAACCCGGAATCGCAGAAACCCCCTGGGCCTCTGGGGTTTGCTTTGGCTCTGGAGGCAGCCCCGTTCCTTCCGAGGACTCCCCCGGCCTTCCCCCCATTCCTTCTGAGGACTCCCCCTGGCTCCATGTTCCCCTCGTTCCTTCTGAGGACTCCCCAACTCCAGGCTCCTGCCCTCCTGAGGACTCCTTGGCTCCACACACCCCCTCCTGAGGAGTCCCCCGGCCCCACGTTCCCCCGCTTCCCCACCCCCGTTCCTTCTGAGGACTCCATGGCTCCACACCCCCTCTCCTTCTGAAAACTTCCTTCGGCTCCACACACCCCCTCCTGAGGAGTCCCCCGGCCCCACATTCCCCCTTCTTCTGAGGACTCGCCTAGCTCCACGCTCCCCCCCTTCCCCACCCCTGTTCCTTCCAAGGACTCCCCCGCTCCTCCTGAGGACTTCCTTGGCTCCTCACACCCTCTCCTGGGGAGTCCCCCAGGTCCACACTCTCCCCCCTCCACCCCGTTCCATCTGAGGACTCCCAGCTGCACACTCCTCCTGGTCCAGGGCAGGAGACAGGCAGGGCCCTCAGGCACCAGGGGAACCCAGACCTCCTCCTCCATGGGATGCACGCAGTGAGAAGTAGCCTTGGGGCAGGCTCTGCTGCTGGCAGGAACCCCTGCCCTGCCCCACCCTGCCCCATCCCATCCGGGGCTGCCTTGTGGCGGAGAAGTTACTCAGCAGACTGGCACCCCACCCAGTCCCTCTCGGGCGGTCATCTGCCCTCTCTCTCCCACGTTCTCCAGTGCCAGCCCTGGTGTGACAGGGCCCTGTTCCTCACGGCAGCCCTGACCAGGGTGGCCTGCTCTGGCTATGCTCCGGCCAAGCTGCTCCTTCCTGCGGAACTGCATGTATGTGTCGTCACAGTTCAGCTCAGTGCCTCGGCCCTCTTGGATGGCGAGGAAGGGAGGAAGAAGTAGAACAGAGGGTCCTGTGTGGGGGACAAGGGCGTGGGCGGCCCTCTCCCAGGCTTCCTTGCCATGAGCACAGCAGAGTGGGGGTGGGGGGTGTCCGACTGTACAGCCACAAACTGCTTCCTCTTCTTGTCTGTGGCCTGTGCAGGCCTGGCCTGTGAGTAAACATGTTTATCAGCAACCTCAGGGTTGTGCAAATGCCAGACGTGTGAGCAGTAGGAGCCTGCTGGCTTTCCTGCCTGGCCCTGAGGCCTGGAAACCCCAGGTCTTGTGTCCTGGGCTCTGGGAAACCCTGGGCCTTGAGAAGTGGGGTTTGCAGGTGGTGAGGCTAGGAGGGGAGGGGAGCCTCCAGGGTTGTGGAGTCCAGGTTCCCAGACCCCTTGGTGCCTGCTGGGTGGAGTCAGTGGAGACGGGTGAGGTGTCTTCTATGAGATGGGGTGGGACTTCCTCAGCCTGGTAGGAGCCCGTTCTGGCCTGAGCGCATCCTGTCTGTTTAAGACTAAATCGCTGGTAGCCAGCTGGGGCTTTGCTGTGCTGCTGGTGACCAGCATGCCGCGTTTGCACTTGTGCTGGACTAATTTGCACAGGCCAGCATCCCCAGCCCTACCCGGGAGCCTCACCACATTCTCAGCAGCCTGGGGGACCTTGTCCTGTGCCACAGAGTAGCCTCGGGTCAGGAGCGCAGGCAGCAGAAGTCAGCTGCCACCCAGTGCCAACCCTTGCCTTTATTTTTCTTGCTTTTCATGCCATTCATGTTGGGGTAAGAATGGCTTTGGGACAAAATGTTACAGCATCCCTCAGGCCAGCTTAGATCCTCAGGGTTCCCTATCCTCCTAGTTAACGTCCAAGGCCCTGGCCTCTTCCTGCCACTGCCCCTTGACCTCTGTCCTCTGCCCTGGGCCCATGCAGGCCCCTGCCTCACGCTGCCCTGGGGTTCTCTCTCCAGTCAGGACTCACTCCTGCCTCCCACCTGTGCTGGCCCTGCCCCACCGCTCCCCAGGCGGCACTGAGCCCTCACTGTATTGTCGGTGGAGTCACTGTTTCCATCCCAGGAGGGAGGCCTGGCTGTGGAAGCCCCCGTGAGGGGTCCGGGGTGGGCCGTCTGAGGAGGCCGTGCTGTCAGCCTGCACCTGCACCCTCTAGGCTGAGCCCGCCTTGGGGAATGTGCCCAGTGGGGCCAAGCGCCCCGGAGACGCCAGAGCCAGGCCACGGTCTGTGTCGACCGGCGTCAGCTGCCGTCTGGGGATCGTAGGCTTAGGACGGCCTCTGCACCTGCCATCACCTGGGGCTCACCCCCCCCCCACTTGGCCACCTGCGGGCCCATGCCTCTCCCACTTCAGCGAGGCCTCAGAGCCTGTGGAGGGGGTGCTGGGCTTGGGTGGAGCGCAGCAGCCCACAGGGCTGACCTTAGGCCCACGAAGCCGTGACTTGTCCCTGCCTCGAACTGTCTGTTCCCAAGGAAGTCAGAGCCCGCCTCTCCTGAAACCACGAGGCGGCCATCACAGGTCCCTTCCCCTCCAAGACCTGCCCGGCGCCACCTCCTTCCAGCCGCCCGTCGGCCTCTCAGGCCCCCGTCGGGGCTCTGGCCGGACTTGGGACAGGCTGTGCCTCAGTTTCCTCACCTGTGCAAGGGAGGAAGCAGGATTGCGGAGGAAGGAGGGAACGGACCCCGCCCCTCCCGCCGGCGGAGGGGCCCATTGGCTGAGGGCGCCGGGGCGGGGCGCGAGGAAAGAGCCGCGGGCGGGGCGCGCAGGAACCAGACCTGGTCCCGCGGGGCTCTCACCTCCGCGCCGGTCCGCATCCGACTCCACCGCGCCCCGGCCATGCGCGGCCTCGGGCTTTGGCTGCTGGGCGCGCTGGGGCTGCCTGGTGAGTGGTTCCGGGGGGCCGCCGTGGGCGCGGCGCGGGGCACCGTGGCTCTCCCCGCAGGACGCGAGCCCTGAGCCTCTGGCCTGCGCGCTCCCCGCGCCCTGGCCCGGCTTCGGCTTCAGGCTGGTCCCGGGTGCCGGGGTGGCGTGCGCAGTGGCCTCTGGGTGGAGAGACCCGGGCCGGGGAGGCCGAAGGTGAACTGAGCGAAGTCCCGCCTCAGGCGGTCCTCAGCTTATTAGTGGGGTCGGGGCCAGGCCAGCAGGGCTGAGGACGCGCGACCGCTTCACCTGCTGCGGAAGGTGCCCTGGTTTCTTGGGATTCACCTGTGGGGCCACCCACCCTCACCATTTAGCCAGGGAGGGAAGGGAGGGTAGAGGAGCTGGGGCCTGGAGTTCAGGGCGTGGGCAGGAGAGTCCCCCAACCCCGTCTGCCGCCTGGGGCAGGACGTGGGGCCTCTGGTCCTGGACCCCACCCCTGCTCCTGGGAGTGACCTGGGCTGGGTTGTGGTGGGGAGCTTCAGGGTGGAGGCTGGGGTGCTCCCCACCAGCTTCCTGGGCAGATGGGGCCGGCTGCTCCCCTGCTGCCTCTCCAGGTTAGAGATGTGGTCCTAGAGACACGTCCATTATTGTTTTAACGGGAGAAAAGGGTCCTGGGTTGGCGGTCTCCGAAACTCTGCCCATTGCAGGCCGGGTCCCTGCCCTCTGGTCTTGGATATGAGGGAGTTTCCAGTTCTTGGGAGGTGAAGAGCCTGGGCGAGGCCCTTCCTGCTCCCCACTTACATGGTACCAGATGATCAGATGAATGGAGGGATGGAAATGGCCCTACCCGCCCGCATCTTCCTCCCCTGGAGGAAGGTTTATCTTTGCCCTCAGGCCCTTGGAAAGGTCAGAGAGCAGCCTGGGGGCCTGTGGAATCACTGGCGCCCACAGGGGCTCTGAGTATTGTGTGTGGGCGCTGGAGGACACAGGCTGTGCCTGGGGGACTCCTGGAGTCTTTTAGGCACAGAACCCTCACTTGAGTGTCCCTGAGTTGTCTGGTGATTTCCCCAGGGGGAGGGGCGGGCCCAGGAAGGGGCAGAATCTGAGGGCCCAGAAGGCCTCTGGGAAGGAGCTCCCCCCACCACGTGCCTGCTGACCCTCCCTCCTGCAGCCATGGCCCCCAGCCGGCCCTGGGCCCCCTTGGAGCAGTATGAGGTGGTGCTGCCTCGGCGCCTGCCAGGACCCCGGGCCCGCCGAGCTCTGCCCTCCCACTCGGTGAGTCTCAGCTGGCCTGGGGGTGACCCCGGCTGGCCCCTGAGTCTATTTCTGTGAAAGGAGCTTTAGCTTCCAGGAGGTGGTGAGAGGCCAGGTGGGCGTCTGGGACTGCCCTGTTCCGCTCCAGCCCATCTGCGTTCCTCCTACAGCACTGCCTGGGGGCCCACGGCAGGAACCCTATGGGCCCCTGGAAGGCAGCAGGGGCAGATTGTGCTGGCCCTGGCCCTGGCCCCGCCCCAGTTTCACTTGGCAAGGCTAATAAGCCAAATTCCTCTTTGAGAAGTGAGCTGGCTCACCGCAGACTTGGCACACCTTCCTGTGTGAGGCCTGGCGGGGCTCCCTGGGGCTGGGGAACTGAGAGTGGCCGCCCCCCACCTGCGGGGCTGCCCCAGGGTGATTCCTGAATCCTGAGTTGGGGGTGTACACACATGTGCACTGCATGCCTGCGGATGCCTGTTTCCAGGGAGGGCAGCTCCGGCCCAGCCCTGTCTTCACCTCACCTGCCCCCTGCCCTGGGATCTCGTCAGCCAGGGGCACAGTTAAGGCTGTTTGGGGGGCTCAGCAGGTCGAGTCCCAGCCTGCACGTGGGGGCTGGAGACACAGTGGGTGAGGAGGAGGCTCTTCGGGCACTGCCAGGTCTGGCAGCTGCTGGGAGGGACAGGGCTGGAGGCAGGCGGCTGCCGTTGGAGGGGCCTGTGTCTGCCGCCCCACCGTCCACATCCTTTGCTGCCCGGCCAAGGCTTGGGGAAGGGGCACTGTCATTACCCATGCATGGTCAGATGGGGAAACTGAGGTGTGAGGCGCCCCATGTCCTTCCTGGCACCCAAGTGCTGTGCCCCACCTGTCCCTTCCAGCGCAGCCCGCCCCACCCCACCCGCCCTCCACTTCCACCCTCTACTCTGCCTGAGGCTGTGGACACCCAAGGATGGAGCCTTGGCCTGGGGCTGGAGGCCAGCACCTCTTCCCCACCCAGCTGAGCTTCTCTGGTGCCCAGGATTGAGGTGGGTGCAGCCCAGGCAGGCTGCTCACCCAGGGCCCCCCCACTCCTTCAGGGCCTGTACCCAGAGAGAGTGAGCTATGTCCTTGCGGCCGCAGGGCACAGCTTCACCCTGCACCTGCGGAAGAACAGGTGAGTGGGTCAGGTCGCTCCCCCGCACCCCCCTCCGCTGCCTGGGCCTGGCTCCAGCACACCGGTGTCCTCAGTGTCCAGCCTCTGGGCCAGCCTCTCTGCACCAAGGGGGCCAGGCCACGGGGCCGAGGTGGGGGCCGAGGCGGGGGGCCTGAGGCGGGGCCAAGGTGGGGGTCGAGGCAGGGCTGAGGCGGGGCCTGGGGCGGGGGGCCCGAGGTGGGGCCGAGGTGGGGGTTGAGGCAGGGCTGAGGCAGCCACAGAGCTTCTTTTCCAGGGACCTGCTGGGCTCGGGCTACACAGAGACCTACACAGCTGCCAATGGCTCCGAGGTGACGGAGCAGCCGAGAGGGCAGGTATGGGTGGGGTGGCCTTCCCTCCCCGAGCCTGTGGGGCCGTGGGGGCACAGCCGTGGACCCTCTCGTGCTTCCCCCGCAGGACCTCTGCTTCTACCAGGGCCATGTGGAGGGGCACGCAGACTCAGCCGCCAGCATCAGCACCTGTTTGGGCCTCAGGTGGGTGGGGGGACGAACACCAGAGCTCCGGCAGCGGGAGAGGAAGGCCTAAGCCGGGTGGGAGGGCGCCTCCTTCTCACATTCAGGCCTTCCCGGTCACACAGAGGGGTCTGCTCAGGGGCCCTGCCAAGCCCAAGAGGCTCAGCCTCCTGTACCCTCGGGCCTGCTGGTGTCAGGGCAGGGGGCGCTGTGGGCAATGAACTCCAGCTTCTGGTCCTTCGGGGCAGGGTCCGGCCACCCTGCAGCCATGGCATACCTGGCTCCTGCTGCCCTCAGGGGCTTCTTCCAGGTGGGCTCAGACCTGCACCTGATCGAGCCCCTGGATGAAGGTGGCGAGGGCGGGCGGCATGCCGTGTACCCGGCTGAGCAGCTGCTGCAGATGGCCGGGACCTGCGGAGTCAGCAACGACACCCTGGGCAGACTCCTGGGGCCCCGGACAGCCGCCGTGTTCAGGTCTTGGCCCGGGGTGAGCACCTTGGTCTCCGAGTTTGCCTGGCCTTTGAGTCCCTGTGCACTGCATGCTGCCCACTATGTGCAGCCTAGAGCAGGCCTGGTGATGCTCCCCCAGCACTGGGTGGGGGCAGGACACTGGCCGCGGGGCCCTGAGGGAGGGTTCAGGCCCTGAGGCTGGGAAGGCTATTTGGCTTCTTGTGGCTGTTCCCCAGGGCCCTCCGTCGTTCAGAGGCACGCGCTACGTGGAGCTGTACGTGGTCACAGATAATGCAGAGGTGGGGTGGGTGCGGGGGTGGGGAAGGCGGGAGGGTGGTGACGGGGGGCTGAGGGGTGGGGAAGGCGGCTGGCTGTGGGTTGGGGGGCTGGGGAAGGTAGGAGGGCCGCCGATGTGGGGCAGGCGTGGGTGGGGTGGGCTCCAGCCTGAGGGTCTCGTGTGTCCAGTTCCAGCAGGTGGGGAGCGAAGCCGCTGTGCGCCATCGGGTGCTGGAGGTGGTGAACCACGTGGACAAAGTGAGCAGCCGCCCTGACTGCGGGGGTGCTGGAGCCCCTGGCGGGTGGGTGGGGGAGTGTTGCCATGGGGTTCCTTCTGCCTGCTCTGGCTCTGCCTGGCACCCGTTACCGGCTCCGCCTCACTGCAGGACAGATGTGGCCTTTGCCACCCTCCCCATCGTACCTTCGCCACCCCTCCTGAACCCCTGGACTCCCCCACCTCTCCAGCTATATCAGAAACTCAACATCCGTGTGGTCCTGGTGGGCCTGGAGATCTGGAATGGCCAGGACAGGTTCCACGTCAGCCCCAACTTCAGCGTCACACTGGAGAACCTCCTGGCCTGGCGGGCGCAGGGACTGACGCGGCGGCGCCCACATGACAACGTGCAGCTCATCACGTGAGCCGGGGAGCAGGTGGGGCTGGGGAGGGTGTGTGGGTGCAGTTGGGCGGGGTGGGCAGGGTGTGGGAGCGGGGGCAGGCAGGGCTGGGGCAGGAGGAGGGGAGGGAGCTGCATCCAGGGCACCTGAGTTACTCTCACTTCCAGGGCCGTGGACTTCACCGGGGACACCGTGGGGTTTGCCAGGGTGTCTGCCATGTGCTCCCACAGCTCGGGGGCTGTGAATCAGGTGAGGGGGCCCCTGCCCGGGCTTGCCAGGCCGGGAGTCACTGGAGCAGGCCTGAGCAGCCGCCTCCCCTCAGGCTTGGTTCATGCCTGATTTTATGCCTTACGGTGGTGTTGGTAGGGAGCTGTGCCAAGCCCTGGGCCCTGGTGGGGTGAGGCTGACGGGTGTGGGGGGTCAGCCACGTGGCTCCTGAGAGCACGGTCCCCTCCCACAGGACCACAGCAAGAATCCCGTGGGCGTGGCCTGCACCATGGCCCACGAGATGGGCCACAACCTGGGCATGGACCACGATGAGCAGGTCCACGGCTGCCACTGCCGGGAGCCCTCCGAGGGCATCCGCTGCATCATGGCAGGCAGGATTAGGTGAAGGGGCTGGGCCCTGGACAGCTGGGGGTGCAAGGTCGGTGGGGAGGGGCTGCCCCTCCCTGACAGGCCGTCCCCTCAGCCCCAGATTCCCCAGGATGTTCAGTGACTGCAGCCAGGCCTACCTGGAGAGCTTTCTGGAGCAGCCGCAGTCCACCTGCCTGGCCAACGCCCCTGACCTCAGCCTCCTGGTGGGCGGCCCAGTGTGCGGAAACCTGTTTGTGGAAAGTGGGGAGCAGTGCGACTGCGGCCCCCCCGAGGTGCGCCCACGCCCCACACCCGCTTGTCCCTCACCTGCCCCTGTCTGCGTGGTGCCGAGACCTCTGTCCCTTTAGACCAAGGTGACTGCCGCAACCACATGCGGAACCCAGGGCTCCGTGTGTCCGAAGGGGTCAGAGGGAGGGAGCGGCTGCAGGACACCCCAGTGTTTAGGGGAGGCGGCCGGCCCATCCTACCCCGGGCAGCCTGCCGAGGCCTTTGCCCTTTGCTGTTGCCCCAGGAATGCCGGAACCGCTGCTGCAACTCCACCACCTGCCAGCTGGTCCAGGGGGCACAGTGTGCACATGGCACCTGCTGCCAGGAGTGCAGGGTGAGCGCAGCCTCCTACCAGGGACTCCCGGAGCCCACAGTGGGAGGGGACCCCCAGAGCCCACAGCTGGCAGTGCAGCCTCCCACCAGGCACCCCTGGAGCCCACGGCAGGCAGGTGGGAGGGGACCCTGGGGCGCAAGGGACCAGGCAGCTTGCGTGGCCCTGTCCCCATGGTGAGCTGTTCTCTGCTGGGCCAGGTGAAGCTGGCTGGTGAGCCGTGCCGCCCCCAGAAAGACACGTGTGACCTGGAGGAGTTCTGTGACGGCCGGCACCCCGAGTGCCCGGAAGACGCTTTCCAGGAGAACGGCACGCCCTGCTTTGGGGGCTACTGCTACAACGGGACCTGCCCTACCCTGGCCCAGCGGTGCCAGGCCTTATGGGGGCCAGGTGAAGTGGCACAGAGGTGGCCCGGCAGGGAGGCCACAGGCCTTGCCACAGGCTAACCCTAGCTCCTTGACCCGCAGGTGGGCATGCTGCCAAGGAGTCCTGCTTCTTCTACGACGTCTCACCAAACTGCAGGAGCAGCCGGAACAGGTGAGCTTTTGAGACCAGATTCCCCTAAGCCCAGATGACGTGATGTTCCCACAGCTGGGCCAGCCCCAGAGGGCCCTCCACAAAGGAGTCCTGCCCCCAAGGGGTCTGCCCTGGACCCATGGACCCCAGGCTCAAGCGTGCCGTATTGTGGGAGAGGTGGGTCACCGTGGCCCCAGCCTGCCATGGCTCCTGGCCCCCAGCACGTGCCTGGGCGAGCTGGCCCACGACCTGCCCTCTGTCCACAGGGCCGACATGTGTGGCACTCTGCAATGCCAGGGCGGGCAGCATCCCCCGGGGCGCAGCTCCTGCATCCTGAATGACGTATGCCATGCGCTTACCACAGAGGGTGGTGTTGCCTACGAGCCAGTGCCCGAAGGCACCCAATGCGGACCGGAGAAGGTGAGCCAGTGGCTCAGAGGCTGCCCCACCCACAGGCATTGCGAGCGTGTGCCCCATGTGGGCATGGTGGATGCGTTTCTGAGCTCAGCAGCTGCTTGAAACTGTAGGAAGAGTTCTCTCCACACTTGTAGTAGAGGCTGAAAGGCTGCTGGGGTTGGAGGCGCAGTTCTCAGTTCATCTGATGGCTGTCACCAGCTGCCACACGCCCCAGGGGGGCTGTTTCCAGGGGCTCCAGGGGTGGGCAGCCAGCAGATAGGCTGAGGCATGGCCATCCTGGACATGGTGACCACAGCCCACTCTCCAGCTTACTCAGCAGTTTCAAAGGACACTGGCAGGGCAGGGGTCCAGAGCGGCTGCCTGAGAGACACCTCCTACCCCCAGGTTTGCTGGAAAGGACGTTGCCAGGACTTACACGTTTACAGATCCAGAAACTGCTCTGCCCAGTGCCACAACCATGGGGTACGTGTGGCCTCTCAGGACAGTGCCCCTGGAGCCGGTGCTGGGGGCAGCTTTGGTCACAGAAGCCTAAGGTTGGGTGAGCCCAGCGTATCGAATCTATGGGGGTCTTGGTGGGGCCCGACTCAGGGCTGAGGCCGGCCTGGTGTCCTCCGTGGATGGAACTTCCGTGGCCACTGGGCAGTGGTCAGGGGTTACTCAGCGAGGCCTTGCTGTCAGTGCACGAGAGTGGGGGCTTAGGGGGCCCTCAGTGGTGGGGCCGGCCAGGGGCCCTGGTGCTAGATGCACAGACCCCACTGCCCCTTGGAGTCCGCACTGGGATTGGCCCTGAGCCTGGCCATCCCCACAGGTGTGCAACCACAAGCAGGAGTGCCACTGCCACGCGGGCTGGGCCCCACCCCACTGCGCGAAGCTGCTGACTGAGGCGCACACAGGTAGGGCTCCCTGGCTAGCACAGGTGGGGCTGGGGCCCAAGCTCACAGGCCCCAAATGGAGCCAGGAACCTGGTGGTGGTCACAGTGCCTGTCTGCCCCCACGGACGTCCCCCACAGGGGTAGGCAGAGCCTGTCTGCCCCTCAGGCCGCTGTGAGAAGGGGAGCCCTGTCCCAGGGGGAGGCACAGGGGCCGTGGGCAATGTCAGTGCACGGCTGTGAGCTGAGACTCCAGTGTCCTCAGCCCAGTCTTCCAGGCCCTCCTCGGCCCATTTCCACCCAGCAGCCACTGGGCGCATGGTTGTGCAGAGCATCAGGCCTCAGAGGCACAGCTGTGCCCACAGCACTGTGAGCCCAGGGCCGCCCTGGTGAGCTGGGAGTGCCGGTGTAAGGTGTCGGGTCGTCCCCGTGGGGCCCACAGGGTAGGGCCTGGGGCGCTGAGGAAGGCAGTGGCTCTGGGAACCTCCCTGACCCCTGCCTGAGGCTGTGGCCCTCCTGGCTGACATGGGGCTATGCGTCCCACAGCGTCCGAGACCCTCCCCGTGGTCCTGGTGGTGGTCCTGGTGCTCTTGGCAGTTGTGGTGGTCACGCTGGTAGGCGGTGTCATCTACCGCAAAGCCCGGAGCCGCGTTGAGAGCAGGTGAGGGCGGCGGCGGCTGTGAGGGAGGGTGGTGTGGGCGTCGGGTGCTCGGCTGTGGGGAACGTCTCTGCTGCCGGAGGGAGGAACGCCCAGCATGGACCCACGGGGACATCACGGATGCTGGGCTGAGCCCTGCTCTAGGGACCTGGACCCTCACACAGCAGGAGACGCCCATGCAGCGGGACGTGCTGGCTCCATAGCCTCCAAGCACCTCCCGCCCACCTAACTGGGGCCCCCAGGAGATGGAGGGGTGTCCTGCCTCTTCAGGGTCCACTCCGTCTCCTGGGCCTGTCTGTCTCAGAGGTCCTGTTCTCTGTTTGCAGCCTCTCGGGTCAGCTGGAGCTGGGAGGAACAGACTCGGGGTGTGGTGCTGGGGCCCTGAGGCCAGACACTGACCACGTGCCCTGTGCTTCCTCCCCAGGAGCGCGGCCCCCAAGACCACCATGGGACGCTCCAACCCCCTGTTCCACCAGGCACCCCGCAGTGTGCTGGCCAAGGGCGGGGCTCCAGCCCCAACGAGGGTCCCCCACGAGCAGGTCCCCACCACCCACCTGGGCCAGCCTGCTGGACACCCGGCCTCCTCTATGGCCCTGAAGAGGCCGCCCCCTGCTGTAAGCAACGCCCCTGGTGGGTTCGTGGGGCTGAAAGCAGTGCCCAGGCCCCATCCTGCGACCCCGTGTGCAGCTGCCACTGGCAGAGCCCTTTTGTGAAATTTGTGCAGGGGACGGCGGTAGCCTGAGGCCCAGGGCAGCTGCTGTGGCTGCCCTGCTGGGAACACTGAGGCTTTGGGAATGGGTGCTTCCGGGCCCCCTTGAGCCGTGACAGAATCAGAACTTGAACTTGAACTTGGTGCTCTGAGGCCAGAGGCCCTTCCTGTCCTCAGCAGAGCCCACCTGAGGGCAGATGCAAATGCTCTTGGAGGAAAGGGTGGGCCCCCGTGAGCTGCGCAGACCCCTCCAGCACACGCGAGAGGCGGAACCTGGAGTCGTGGAGCTGGGGGTACAGGGGGGGCATGGGGTTTGGCCCCAGCTGTGACCCAGGCTCTCGGCCCTGTCTCCTCCAGCCTCCGGCCGCTGTGTCCAGCACCCGCTTCCCAGTTCCTGTCTATACCCAGCTGCCGCCAAAGCAGGTGAGCAGTGTGATTGGGCAGTGAACCCATCGGAGGGCGTCCAGGCCTTGCTGTTGGGACTGGGGTCCCTGCACTGCATCGGGGCCAGCGACCTCCCAGGTGGCCCCCGCTGTGCACAGAAGGCTGGTTAGCTCGGCCTCATGAGGACATCAGCCTGAAAGGCAGGTCAGCAAGGCCTCGGGGAGGCAGCGGCTCCGTCCCGCCCTGCACTGGGGCTGGATTGGGGGTCCTGGCTCCTGCTTCAGCTCAGACTGTTCCGCTTACCAAGCCCCTCGCAGAGCTGAAGTTCCAGCAGATCCAAGGGTCCCTGGGCCCTGCAGGACAGATGGGTGGGCGGGCTCAGGGCAAGGCCGTGTTGCAGTGCTTCCCCTGGCTTTGGGGGTTTTGAAAAGATCTCTCAGAACCTGGATTTTGTATCGAGGGTTAACTCCCAGGCCTCCATGTCACCCCAGAGTTGGGATCCTGCCCCTGTGCCCTGGCTCCCATCTCTGTGCTAAACTTGGAGCCCTTTTTGGACCCTGTCAGGGCAGCCAGTTGGCCTCAGCCCTGGGGAACTGCTCTGGCCGTGGTGGGTAAGGACCCTAGAGCACCCTTCCTGGGGCCACTGGCTTAGCTAGGGCAGCAGAAAGGGCCGGGCTCTCTCTCTGGGGCCTGGCACAGGGTCCCAGTGGCACCATCAAGGCCACCTGGCATGGCTGGACGTTGTGAACAGTCTCTGTCCTCAAAGAAAGAGGGCAGGACTGTGGCAGGCAGGTGGGGGGCTCTGTGGTGCATCTCCAGGGACCTCCTTCCACAGAGGTTCATGGTCAGCTTTAGGACGGGGTTGTGCAGGGAAGACTGGGCCGGCAAGACCTTACCCTCTGGGTAGAGGCTTTTCTTTGGTTAACGTTTAATTTTGAACAAATTTTAGACTTAAGGAAAGATTGCAAAAATAGCCTGGAGAATCCTGCATGCTCTTTGCCCGGCCTACTCCCAGGTCAGTGCCTGCATGTCCATGGGCGGCCACACAGCTGAGGGGCCACGTCACAGTGCCACGCACCTGGTGCCACCCACATGGTGCTGCCCACGTCACAGTGTCACGCACCTGATGCCACCCACATGGTGCTGCCCATGTCACAGTGCCACGCACCTGGTGCCACCCACATGGTGCTGCCCATGTCACAGTGCCACCCGTGCGGTGCCACCCACTGTCTCCAGAACCCTCCTCTAGCCCTGATTCCCCTGGCACTGGGCCCCAGCCCCTCTGCCTTTCCTCAGCTGGGGTTTGTCCTGTGCTTTCCTCGTGTGGATGAAGGCAGAGTGCTGTGGGCAGGAGCAGCATTGGAGGCGTCTTTCCCAGGACACGGCCCAGGCCTGGCCACATGCAGCGTCGGTCAGGGGTGATGCTGACAGGGCGCCTGGCTGGGGCAGCGTCCATGGATTTTTCCCTAGAAACCCCCGTCGTCTTTGTATAGTTAGCAGATGCCTCGGGGAGACACCTGAGACTCTAAACCTTGAACTTGGACCCACGAGCTCTGGGGAATCTTGTCTGCACCAGTTGTTCTGTGCTGTTTGCCTAAGAGTGATTTCCTATTTCTCTCTTTCCTTTTCAATTTTTTATTTGAACTAACTTCAGACTTATACATGAGTTGCAGAAATAGTCCTAGAAGGGGTCTGGACAGGCAAAACAGGGACCTGGGGGCAAAGGTTTCTGGCCACGGAAGCGATGGTCGCCAGGCGCAAAGGTAGGTGAGGCAGAGGCTGCAGGAGAACCACAGGAGGGAAATCGCCCGCCCTCACGCCCGCCGGCCTCCCCTGGCTGCTCAGCAGGGGCCTTTGGAAGCTGCTGGAAACAGCAAATGCTCAGCCTGCCCAGGCTCCAGGTGACGCAGCCAGGAGCGGGTGACACAGCTCTGTGTGCTGGATGTCCAGCCTCCCTACCACGGGAAAGCTGAAATGCAAAGAAACACATTTTAGTTTTAACTATCAGCCTTTGAGCTTCCAAAACCCCACAGTCCAGCAACTTAAGAGCTCTTCAGGACAGGCACAGTGACTCACGCCTGGAATCCCAGCCCTTTGGGTGGCTGAGTCAGGAGGGCTTGAGCCCAGGGGTTCAAGACCTGCCTGGGCAGCATAGGGAGGCCCTGTCTCTACAAAAAATAAAAAATTAGTTGGGTGTGGTGGCTTGTGCCTGTAGTCCCAGCTACTCAGGAGGCTGAGGTGGAAGGATTGCTTGAACCCAGGAGGAGGCAGCTGCAGTGAGCCAAAATCACGCCACTGCACTCCAGCCTGGGTGACAGAGGGAGACCTGGACTCAAAAACAAAACAAAAAAAAAAAAAAAGGAAAAAATCTCTTCAAGGGTAACACGGGGGTCGGGTCGGGGGTGTGGAAGGTGTGGCCGCAGCTGGACTGGGCCAGGGATGGGGCTCTGCCTCTGCCGGCTTCATTCTGTGGGTGGCGCAGCCCGGAGAGGTTTTCTGTAGCGATCTTCGTGGGGGCGGAGCCTGCAGGCCCTGGGGGGTTGGGGGCAGAGCATGGCCTGTGGTGAGCTTGTTCCAGGACACGAAGGTGGTGGCTTGGTTTAAGGCCGGGACTGCCTGGTGCCCACGTCAGCCGCGTCTGTTTCCCTCCCAGGTCGTCAGGCCGACGTTCACACCCCCAGTGCCCCCAGTCAAACCCGGGGCTGGCACAGCCAAGCCTGGTGCAGCTGAGGTGAGGCCCCAGCACATACCGGGCGGGGTCCGCTGGGGGGCGTGGCCTCCCACTGGCTCGCCGTGGCACTGCCCTGGAGGGTGGGGTTTTTCTAATTATCTGTGGATACACCTTCCCCGTGGTGCCAGGGAAAGGCGGTGAGCATCCCGTGACGTCTGCGCTGCCATCAGGGGACTTCCCAGCAGACGCTGCCCCCACCCTCCGGCTGTTGGTGGTGCCTGACTTTCCCCACAGCAGCTACAGGGAAGAAAGTCTCCTCTGTGGCAAGCGGGCTGTTAATCCTGCGGCTGCCACGCCGCCGGCATGCAGTAGGCCCTGCTGTTGGTGGATGAACTAAGAATCTACGTTTTAAGAAATGTTAAAGGAAGTAAAATTTAGTTGTGCCTTTTATAACAGGTGGTTTTCAACATCGGTTATCTCTTCCTTCTCCCAGGGGGCTGTTGGCCCAAAGGTTGCCCTGAAGCCCCCCATCCAGAGGAAGCCAGGGGCCGGAGCTCCCACACTGCCCTAGGGGCACCTGTGCCTGCGTGGAATTTTGGAGAAGTTGCAGCGGAGCAGCCAGCCTTGCGGCATTCCAGGGCCCAGCCAGGGCCACGCAGCCCAGGACTCCGAGTTTGCTTACTCAGCTGCTGTTCTGACCTCAGGAATGCATCCAGCTGAGACTCCTGCTGTCCAGCCCCTCAGCCACTCCCTTCTCCCACCTTGGCCACGCGTAGCCACAGCCGCCTGCTGGCATCAGGCCAGGATGAGCTGTGTGCCTGTGCGTGCACGTGTATGTACGTGTCTCCAGGAGGCCACACACTGCCCCTCCTGGCTATGCCTGCCCTGCCCTGCCCTGTGGCCTCTGAACCCTCTGCCCTGGGGACCCCATTCTGGGCAGCATAGACATGGAAGATCCCCAGAAAGACCCCATCCCAGGACTGGGTTACCCTGGGTGCTTTTCAAGAGGGTGTCAGTGAACAGACTGTACCCCAAGACTCTGGACTCCAGACCCCCTGATCCTGGGGCCCGTTACCCGTGGGATGTGAGAGGAACAGCCCCAGCTCTGTGTGCTTAAGCTTAGGAATCACCTTGGTGGCAAGGGCCCATGGGAGGGTCAGCTGTCGTGTCCAGTTTTCTTCATACCTCAAATGTGCGTTCAGCAGGGCTGAAAGCTTTTATTCTTTAATACTGAGAAATGTATATTTTCCTAATAAATTATTGACCAAGTTCTAAATGACGGAGATTCCTGTTGGATCCGCTGGGAGGGGGCGTGACTTTCAGTTCACCAGATACAAGGGTCGGCGCTTGGTAAAATGCGGACTGCAGATGGATCAGGCCGAGCCCTTTCACCTCCTCCCTTCCTGGATTTCCACCCTGTGGAAGCAGCCCCGCCATTCCCTCAGCGACCACCCGTGCCCCACCACGTCTCCTGGCCAGGGCCCTGCCTGCCACCCCACCACCACGTGGGCTCCCGGCGCCGCCCCGCACGGCCTCCACATGCTCTCACCCAGCCACCCCAGCGCTGCCTGGCCCAAGACTTTGGCAACGGCGGTGGGTGTGTGCATCTGAGAAGCTGTGGAGTCCAAGGGGCACCCCGCGGCCAGGGCCTGCACCCTCCACCCAGGAGAAGCAGCAAATGGCCGGAGGCGCCCCTCCCAGCAGCTCACTGACACCCCAGAGTCTGGGGCTGCGAACCCCACTTCGCCTTTGCTACATCTACTCAGCCTTTAGATCTGTAGGATCCTGGGACTCCAGCATCCACATGGTCCCACCACATGCCAGCAGTGCCCAGCCCCTGTGCCTCTGAGGAAGTGGCTTCTGCTCCTGGGCACCTGGGCAGCCAGTCCAAGTGGGAGACGTGTCTGGTGCTGCCCCAAGGAGGCCTGACCTTGTCCATCTGTGTCCCCTCAGCCTGTGGCCCAGCCCCACCCCCACAGGCGCTGCCTCCGTGTGGCTGCTCCGAGGCAGAGCCCTAAGCTGACAGCACCCATCTGTCACACAGGCTGCCAAGCCCCAGCTCCCTTCAGCATGAAGAATGAGAGTGTTCTGAGGGGCAGACCACGGTGCTGCAGAGGGTGAGCTGCCACATCTCAAGCCCTCTAGCCCCTATGCCTCCCTCCTGTCTCCCCAGCCTCCACCACCCCATTCCCTCCATGGCTGGATTCAAGCCTGGTGTCTGCCTTGCAGTGAGGACCCAGCCGTTGGCGGCCAGAACACATAGACCCCAGGCTCCAGCTGCTGCAAGAGGATGAGGAGCAGGTGCTGGCACTTCTGCAGGAGGCAGTCGGGGTGCTGGCGACCTGGCACCCTTGCTGCCTGGACTCCCTGTGGCTGAAGGATTGGGAAAAGGCGTGTGTAGAGCCCTGCAGAGAGGACATGGTCTTCCTTCTCTCCAGCCATTCCCAAAAGGCAGATATTTGCTGAGCAGCTGTGGGCACCAGCTCTTATCACCTGGGGGTGCTGGCTGGCAAGCCTGCCTGCTGCCCTACAGCCAGAGCTGAACCCCTTCTGCCAACCCCAGACACACAGAAGACAGCCAGAGGGCCAGGGTCCTGGGCAGCACCAGAATAGCCCAAGACTCCACATAAGCACTTAGATATGCAGTCCACACCTGGCTCTGTGGGTGCACGCCTGGATTGCAGTTTACACCTGGATCTCAGTGTGCACCTGGATCTTAGTTCACACCTGGCTCTGTGGGTGCACACCTGGATTGCAGTTTACACCTGGATCTCAGTGTGCACCTGGGTCTCTGTCCATACCTAGGTCTGTGGGTGCACACTTGGTTCTCTGTCCACACCTGGCTCTCTGTGCACACCTGGCTGGCAGTGTACACCTGGTTCTCAGTGCATACCCAGCTCTGTGGTGTAAATCAGCCTTGATGGGCTCTGTGGGCCTGTGCCTGGATCTGCAGGTGCATACTGGCTCTTTCACCAGGGGTCTCCAGTTCTCCTGCATGCAGGAAGCTCCTTGCCACAACTGCCTCCTCCAGCTGCAGCCTGCAGGACCCTTAAGGGATGTGCTGGCTCCACAGAGACGCTCACTCCAGCCTGCTGGGCGGCACATGGCCACATCCGTGAGAATCCCTCCCACCCCGGTGCCTGCCTCGGGCACAGTGGCCATAGGAGAGGTCGGCCGACTGCCTCCCAAACCTGCCCATACTGGAAGCACAGACCCAGCCAGTCTCCAGCAGCAAGAAACGTGACTCCCGCCGGATCTGGAAAAGCTGAGCTGCCTCAAATGACGTTTCCCAGGTTAAGCCCAGGAGTGACAGCCACACATGGGCAGAGCTGGGTGGCAAGGTGGGTGCCGGTGCTCAGCAGCTCCAACCAGACCAAGGTCCCAGTGTGGAGCCACCACCAATCCCGGCCATCCCCAGTGTCCCTTGCTCAGAGACAAACCGCAAAGGGCAGGTGGCCTTGAGGTGGGAAGCACGGCCCCGGTGCTGCGCCTCTGCCTGAGGACACAGGAGGCACCTGCTCTTCATGGTCCTCCATGGCCCAGGCCACTCACTGTCCCTGCCGGGGGGCCCCGCAGACTCCTCCAGGGCACCCACCTGACCCCATCTGTGAATCTCACAGCAACAACAGCTGAGCCAGGGCACCCTGTGGAGTCGCCTCCGGATTTCATAACGCAGCTGTGATTCACGCTGCCTCATGTGGGCCACAGAGCCCCGGCTGGGATGCCAGCAGCTTCCCTCCCTGCCACTGCTTCCTCTCTGCCAGGCTGTGGTCAATCTCAAGCCACAGAATGACACCACTTTCCTGCCTTCCCCTGAAAATAACTCATCCAGATTCAGGTGCCTGCTCAGGAGCTGTGATGTTGTCATCATTTCTGAGAGCCCCTTTGGCCCCAAGGCCTGCTGGGCAAGCCCCCCACACTCTGTCCTGCGTCCCGGCCACCACCTTGAGGTTCTGCTCTCCCCGGTGCCTGGGCCAAGGGCTCAGCCCCCCGCAGATCTCAAGAAGGAAGTTCAGGGCCACAAACCTCAGGAGGATTGCAGAGCCGCCTCTGGGGATGAAGGCAGCTAAGAGCAGCCGCTTCCTCCATGAGTCAGAAGGCAAGGCCCCCTCCCCCGACGGGCGGCTGCTGTGTGGTCCTGCAGGGTGGCTGACGCGCAGTCCCCTCCACCCAGCATCCCTGCAGCACATGAGCTGAGAGGGCGGCTTCCCAAAGACAGGCCTGGCCCGCTGTGGTCAGCCACCCAGGGCCACCCGTTCCCAGAGCCCTCATCTCAAAGCCAGGGCGGAGCTGCCTCGAGGAAGGGGCCATTCCCAGGGGAGCAGCCCCTCAGTGCATGCCACTGTGGGCTGGGGCGAGGCCACAGCCAGGGCAGTCCACAGGGTCTGCCGTCTCCCCCGTGTCAGGGGGACTATGGGTCCTGGCTCAGGAGTCTGGGTCATGCTGGGTCCTGAGCATGTCAGGCTGCCAGCAGCGCTCCTGGAATCAAGAGCAGGGAGATACTTCCCTGAGCCATGGACCCCTTAGAGACGGGGCTCCTATAGCACAGACCTCAGTGGTCCTGCAGCTGGGCTGGGCGGGAAGTGCGGGGGAACGGCTGGGCCAAGAAGTCTGAGCCAACCAGGCCCAGGTGGCTTCTGTCGGGAGCTGCGGTGGTGCCAGGCCCCGCCCTGCCACCTCAGGCGGTGATGGCACAGGCCACAGCCCACCTCCAGGGCCCCCACACGCTCCTGCGCACCCAAACAGGAGAGCGTGCCACTCTTGAGGAGCCTGCTCCCTCCAAAGAGCCAGAAGCAGGCCCCATGCCAGGGACACCACAGTCAAAAAGGCAGGTGCCAGGAGACCACACCCCAGACGCCACAGGCAGGACCAGCTCACCCCACAAAAGATAGACTCTCAGGAGGCCTCTGCGGGGTCCCTGGCGTGGCCAGGGCCTGGGCGGTGTGAGGCTGGTGCTAGAGGGTGTTGAAGCTGGGAACCCTCTTCAAGAAGTGTGGACCCCATCCTGGCTGAAGGAGAAGTTGTCAGGGCGGGGCTGGCCCTTGGGAGGTGCTGCAACTCCTGTGCAGGGTACCCCAACTGAAGAGAGACCACCAGACCACGCAGGACCCCGACTAGGAAGAGACCACCAGGCCACATAGGACCCCGACAGGGCAGAAGGCACCAGACCACGTGGGACCCTGACTGGGTCCACATGGGACCCCGACTGGGGAGAGACCACCAGACCACACGGGACCCCGACTAGGGAGAGACTACCAGACCATGCGGGACCCCAACTGGGGAGAGACCACCAGACCACGTGGGACCCCGACTGGGGAGAGAACACCAGACCACACAGGACCCCGACAGGGCAGAAAGCACCAGACCACGTGGGACCCTGACTGGGGAGAATCCACCAGACCAGACCACGCAGGACCCCGACTGGGGAGAGACCACCAGGCCACACGGGACCCCGACTGGGGAGAGACCACCAGACCACACAGGACCCCGACTGGGGAGAGACCACCAGAGCACGTGGGACCCCGACTGAAGAGAGACCACCAGACCACGTGGGACCTCGACTGGAGAGAGACCACCAGGCCACGCGGGACCCTGACTGAGGAGAGACCACCAGAGAATGTGGGACCCCGACTGAAGAGAGACCACCAGACCATGTGGGACCCCGACTGGGGAGAGACCACCAGACCATGTGGGACCCTGGTTGGGGAGAGACCACAAGGCCACACCCGGACCCTGACTGGGGAGAAGCCACCAGGCTGCCCCGGAGTGGGAGCCAGGACCTCAGCACTGGGTACCCGTAGCGGTGCCGTGCCCATCCCTAGACGCTGCTGAATCCTGGCCTCTCCCTGCTCTGGGTGTGTGGTGGGGAGGGGCTGCTTCTTTCCATCCTCACCCGGCCTTGCCCTTGGCCAGCAAAGACCCCAGAGGACAATGAGACCCTTGGGAGCTCCTTGGGCTCAGGGGTTCTGAGTGCCCATACTGGGACCTTGGGTGGCCGAGATGCCACATGACTTCTATGTCCTGCCCTCCAGCACCCACCTGCACCAGGCCGTCTCCCTGCCCACGCAACCAACTACGAAGCAAGTGTCCTCCACTGGGAAGGAGAGCAAGGAGTAAAACATGCCGCCAGGAGTGGGGAGTGCCACGAAATTGGGAGGAACTGCCATGGAGGAACTGCCACAGCAGCTGGAGGGGCACAGGCCCAGAGAGAGGGTGGGAAGAGCCAGCAGTGAGAGGCCAGGAGGGGCAGGGGAGGTGGAGAGGCGCTTTCCTGGGTGGAGAGGAGCTTTCCCAGGTGGAGAGGAGCTTTCCCGGGTGGAGAGGAGATTTCCCAGGTGGAGAGGAGCTTTCCCCAGGTGGAGAGGAGATTTCCTAGGTGCAGCTGCCTGGAAAAGTCCCAGACCTCCCAGAACGAGCACGTGTTAGAATTCCAGGACTTGGGAGGGAAACAGCAGGACCGGGGCACCCTAGGGGTGTGGTCGGCATGTTTCTCATCGGGGAGGTGGATGTGTGTGCCCCTCATGTCACCTGGTGTTTATTTTTTGTGTGTGAAATATAACAACAATTTTAAGGCAAAAGCACCCTAGGGTCACAAAAGTTGGAAAAAATGGGAATGGATGGTCAGAAACTCTGCTGAGTGATGTGAGCCATGAAATTTACTTAGAAAAAAAGCCCTTACACACAGTATGATGTTGGGTAGCCACCTCAGCCTCCGGAGCACCTGCCACCACACACCGCTAGTTCTTTTCTTTGCCTGTTTTTTTTTTTTTTTTTTTAAGACAGGTTCTCACTCTTGCCCAGGCTGGAGTGCAGTGGCACGATCTCAGCTCACTGCAGCCTCTACCACCTGGGTTGAAGCGATTCTCCTGCCTCAGCCTCCCACGTAGCTGGGACTATAGGCGTGAGTCACCACGTCCAGCTACTCTTTGTATTTTTAGTAGAGATGGGGTTTCTCCATGCTGGCCAGGCTGGTCTTGAACTCCTGACCTCAGGCGATCCGCCCACCTCAGCCTCCCACAGTGCTGGGATTACGGTCTGAGCCACTGCGCCAGGCCACAAAGCTTTTTTAGATCAAGCTGTAAATAACTTAAAATAGTAAATTAGCAAAGCAGAGACAACTCACAAAGGAGTAAGGAGGGGAGAGGCCACCCTGAGCACCTCTGGGGGAGGCCCTCGCGTGGGGGAGTCGGGGCTCAGAGCACCCCCGCTGAACCACCGGTGTGATACATAGTGATTGCTTTCTTGGCAACACTTTTTTTCTGCAGTGTTCACAATTCTTCATAATAACTATGTTGTTATATATCAATATATTGTTTCACAACCAGGAATAAATGGAAACGTGGCTGCTGAGAGCTTGTTGGAGCTGCTTTTCCCTGTATTTTTGGAATCTGTTTACAGTTGGATCAATCTGCACCTCTCACAGACTCTGAAAGGACATATACATTTTTTTAAAAAAGATAACTTCAGCAAAGAGCCACTGAAGCCTGGCGTGGTGGCTCACACCTGTAATCCCAGCACTTTTAAGAGGCCAAAGTGGGCAGATGGCTTGAGCTCGGGAGTTTGAGCCCAGCCTGGGCAACATGGCCAGATCCCGTCTCTACAAAAAATACAAAAGTTGGCCTGGCGTGGGAGGCTGAGGTGGGAGGATCGCTTGAGCCTGGGAGGTCGAGGCTGCAGTGAGCCGAGCTTGCACCGCTGTACTCCAGCCCAGGCCACGGAGTGAGACCCTGAAATAAAAGCCGTGGAAGTGGCTGAACTGTGTGCACTGCTGACCTCCCACTGTGGGGGCCTCATCAGGAAAAGCAGAGCCACGTGACGTGGCTGGCGAGGGTTGATGGCGGTGGCCAGAGGCCGAGTGCCCTGGCGGGGTGGCCCCTGCACCATCCAGTCCGGGATCTTTGTCTCCCTCTGCTGAACTCCACTCTCTAACAGCTACCAGAGGCTGCCCAAGCAGGGGTGGTGGGTGTCAAGGAGGGTGGGCAGTGGGACCCCAGGGCAGAGGGGCTGTGCATCCCAGGCAGTCCCACCCTCGCCCTGGGCAGTCACCAAGCAGTGCTGGCTGCTGTCCCTGGGTGAGGAGCCTGGAGCTGAGTTCACCTGCCTTCTCGGGGCTCCCAGAGGAATGCGCAGAGACCCGACCGAGGCCAGCCTACCTGGGGCTGCAGAGAATCAGTCCCGGCGTCCGCTCAGGGGACTGAGGACCCAAGGAGACTGAGCAGGCACTGCAGCCCCTAAGCGGGGGTTGGAGTTGGCAGGGCCGTCTCCAGCCTGGGGGAGCTCAGCCCTGTCCTCAGTGGGAAAGACCCCAGACCCCTGGGAATGGACGGCAGTGACCACAGCGGGGCCTGAGACCCGGGCTGCGCCTGGGCTGAGTGTAGGGTCCAGACCCAGGTGGTAGAGAAAGGGGTAGGCTTTGCAAGTGAGGGTGTGCATGTGGTGTGCTGTGTGGGGGTGTGGGTGTGTAGTGCTGTACACATCATGTGATCTGTGTATGTGTGGTGTATATACGTGTGTGGTGTGTACAGGTGTGGTGTGTGGGGTGTATATATTTGTGATGTGTACAGATGTGGTGTGTGTGTGGTGTATTAATGTATGGTATGTACATGTGTGGTGTGTGGGGTGTGTACATATATTTCTCATGTACATGTGTGGTTTGTAGGGTGTGTATACATATGTGGTGTGCAGTGTGTGTGCTGTGTATATATATGTGGTGTATAATGTGGTGTGTACAGGTATGGTGTGTGTGGCATGTATTAATGTGTGGTGTGTACATGTGTGGTGTGTGGGGTGTGTATA
>NW_022436953.1:36026766-36031022 GCF_009761245.1 Sapajus apella | reverse complement strand
TGGTGTGTATTTATGTGTGCTATGTAGTTTGTAGTGTGGGTGTATGTATGTTGTGTGTACATGTGTGGTGTGTATACAGGTGTAGTGTGTGGTGTGTATATATGTGTGGTGTGTACCTGTGTGGTGTGTGCGGTTTATATACATGTGTGGTGTGTATTTATGTGTGCTGTGTAGTGTGTAGTGTGGGGTGTATATATGTGGTATGTACATGTGTGTGTGTGTGCTGTGTGTGGTGAGAGGCACGTGTACACTTGAGACGTGGGTTCTAGCCCGGTGGCCCCAGCCCTTGGCCAGTTGCTCCTGGGGACAAAGGCTCCTGAACAAAGCGGCTCTGGCCCCTCCGCCCGCCGTGGCCTTGGAGGGCAGATGATAGTCCCCAGGGCCCAGCGAGAGCTCCTGATACGTGGGTGTGCTCGGGAGAGGAGAAAGAAAATATCAAGAAGCCGCGATTATCTCCTCTGAGGGAGTCACAGACACACAGCCTTGAAACGCCGGCCCTGAGCCTGGGGCAGGGCTCCCAGGGCCAGGGGTTAACTCTTTGTCTCCCTCTCCCAACGGAGGCTGGGGGCTGCCTAGGGTGGCTCAGCTGAGCGCCTGGCCCACCAGCCCCTTGAGACCATCCCAGACCCTGCCAGGGGCCGGGCGGTGGTCAGCCTCTGGGCACTGGCCCAGCCCTGCATCTCCTCTACGGCCGGCCTGGAGCAGATCCCAGGGCCTGGCCCCCAAGGGGACCTCCCATGGGGGCCCAGGGCCTCGGGGGCCTCAGCCCAGTCACGTGGCCGCACTGCCCACTGCCCGTGCTTGTGGTAGCCCCAACAGGCCTCAGGTCCTCACTCTGGCCGGGATCCCGGGAGCCCCCTGAAGACATAGGAACCAACCTGGGTCCTTGTCACTGCCCCAGGCAAAGGTCCTCTCCACAGACTGGGTGTGGGGCTACCAGATGCAGCAAGTAAAAATTCAGGACACACAGTTAATTCAAATTCAGCTAAACAATGAAAACGCGTTGTGTAAATGCATCCCAAATATTTCATGGGACACATTTATCCTAAGAAACGGTCCGTGTTCTTCCAAGACGCAGCGCTGACCCTGTGTCCCGTGTTATTCCGGCACGGCTTCCTGGGCTCAGCCGACCACGGCACGGTGGGCACCCCTGAAGCCGCCGCACAGTCCCAAGTTTCATTTCTATTTATTTTTTGCAGAATGAACAGTCTTGAGCGTACAAGCCCAGCATTCTGGCAAATGTGCCCGGCATGCAGCCATCTCCTCTTCAGGCTATGGAACATTCCACGAGGGTCCTGTCTCCCCATGTGGTTTGGCCTGCTCTGGGGAGGCCCAAGACCCTGTGTCCGCTGCTTTCATGAACCAGTGTCAGGATTTTTTATCTCTGCGTATGAAGGGGGACTTGGGGACTTGGAGTGTTTCCCATTTAAGGGCCTTCTTTCTCCTCCTCCTCTTTCCTTCTTCTTTTTTTGAGACGGAGTCTCGCTCTGTCACCCAGGCTGGAATGCAGTGGCACCGTCATGGCTCACAGCAGCCTCGGACCCCTGGGCTCAGGTGATCCTCCCGCCTCCACCTCGCGAGTAGCTGGGACCCAGGTGCATCCACCACACACAGCTAATTTATTTTTTAATTTTTTGTGGAGACAAGGTCTCATCCCGTTTCCCAGGCTGGTCTCAAGCTCTTGGGCTCAATCGACCTTCCTGCACTGGACTCCCAAAGTGCTGGGATTACAGGCTGAGCCGCTGCACCCGGCCCAGAGCATTCTTACTGAAGTCTTTCTGGGGACGGATGATTTCATTCTTCTTGGCAAATGCCTAGGAGTGGAATGGCCAGGTCATACAATGGACATGGGTTTCATTTATAAAACTCTGCCTGTCTCCGAGGAAACTGTACTATTTCCAGCACCTCCTTTGACAGGTGGGGAAACCGAGGCCAGGAGTGGTCAGCTTCACTCTAGGCCTAGGCGGCTCCTCTGGGGTTGCCACTGACATTGCCCGGCCTGCAGCTCGGGTGAGTGGGGCCAGCACATAACCTGGGGGAACTCCTGACTCCCAGGACGCTGGCCCTGCGAGGTGGGGGCCACAGGGCAGGGTCAGGAGCAGGGAGGGGTGTAGGGTGGGGCGGGGAGCAGGGTGGGCCAGGGTGCAGGGCGAGATGGGGTGCAGAGCAGATGGGGTGCCAGGTGGGATGGGCTGCTGTGTAGGGCGGGGTACAGAGTGGGAAGGTCCGGGTGCAGGGCAGGGCTGGGTGCAGGGTGGGACAGGGTACAGAGCAGATGGGGTACCAGGTGGGAAAGACCACTGGGTGGGGTGGGCTGCAGAGTGGGATGGGCCCAGGCCCTGGTTCAAAGGGGGTCCAGACTCAGGGTGTGGCCAGTGTAGACTGAGATCTCCACATGCCATGCAGGAGGAGTAGGCCACTCCCTTTGGGAACTTAAGAAGGGAAAGTCCACCAAGTGTTAACAGTGGGCTGCCTTTGGCTAGAGACAGCTGCAGGGACCCCCCACCCCCACCCTCCACCAGGCCCCATAAGGAATGGAACGGAGGGAGTGGAGCTGCCCGAAGGCCACCCGTTATCACTACCAGCCCCGTGCCAAGCACGTCTGCCAGACCCACAAGGACCCTTTCTGTCCCTGGTCGGGGGAGGGCAGCCAGCGTGTCTGGGGCGCAGGGACTGCTATTGGGGTCCGAGGTGCCCAGGGAGTGTCTGGACCCAGCTGCCGGGCCCCTGCCGGGGTGTCCGTCCTGACCCTGCGCTGTAAGGACCCGGACAGTCCTGGAGGTGCCGGCTGCAGGGGTTGGTGGGCAACACGAGGTCCAGCACTGCTGGGGAAGATGCCTGCGTGGGGAGTCCTCTGCCTTCAGGCTCCTTCACCCCCTGCTCCTGCAGAACCCCGCAGGGGGTCCCCAGGCTGGGGGAGCCAGGCTGTGTGGTCTCCAGATCATGAGGGGGCTGCCCCCTCGGGCCCCATGTTCCTGCTCACAGGCTCAGGTTTCACTCCAAGGAGCCACAGGGAGCTCAGCACGGGGCATGTGTGTGGGGTGAGCCTGTCAGGAAGCCTGGGTACCTCGGCTCTCAGGGGCTGGCCTTTGCCCCGAATCCCTCCCTTCACCTCACAGAATCCCCCGAGGGGTCTCAGGACTCTCCAGGACTCATAGCCAGGGTGGTCAGGCGGGACTGAAACCTGGTGCCTCAGCTGCCACCACCCGACCAGCTCCACCCGGCAGCCCCCCACCGACCAGTTCCACCACCCGGCAGCCCCCCGCCCCTGACCAGTTCCACCCAGCAGCCTGCCCCCCCCACCAGTTCCACCACCCGGGAGCCCCCCCAACCAGTTCCACCCGGCAGACCCCCCCCACCACCAGTTCCACCACCCGGCAGCCCCCCCACACCAGTTCCACCCAGCAGCCCCCCACCTCCGACCAGCTCCACCCGGCAGACCCCCCCCCCCCCACCTTCTCCCCCCGGCCCCCCCCCCGACCAGTTCCACCACCCGGCAGCCCCCCGCCCCCGACCAGTTCCACCCCACCCGACACCCCCCGCCCCGACCAGTTCTACCCGGTAGCCCCCCACCTGACTAGTTCCACCCAGCAGCCCCCCAACCCCGACCAGTTCCACCTGGCAGCCTGAGCCCAAGACAGCACCCAGCACCTCACTGCCTGCCCATAGCCTTACCCTGCAGCCACAGGAAACAGGGTGGGTCTGTGCCCCTGCCCCACAGCAGTCACCCCAGCTCCCAGGCTCTGGCCAATGGGGTCAGCAGGAAGGCAGGCCCTCGGCTCCTCCATCTGCAGAGGCCGCAGAGGTGGCTGTCCTCACACCTGCATGCAAGCCCGCCCCCTCCCACCCCCGGATGCCCGTTACACCTGTCTGGAGGGTTAACATGCTTTCCCATCAGCAGGTGTGGGCTCATCACCCAAAAAAAGGAAAAGAAAGTGAAGAACTTGGAGATGCCCTCAAATAGCCCAGGGCCTCCCCGCTGCCTCTGTCTCTCTCTCTGTGTGTCTCTCTGCCTGTCTCCCCGCTGTCTCTGTCACTCTCTGTGTCCATTTCTGTCTCTCCACTATCTGTGTCTCTCTGTATCTTGCTGTCTCTGTCTCTCCACTGTCTGTGTCTCTGTCTCTATCTCCCTACTGTCTCTGTCTCTCTATCTCCATCTCTGTCTCTGTCTCCCACTGTCTGTCTCTGTATTTCTGTCTCTCTGTCTGTGTCTCTCTGTCTCTGTCTCCCCACTGTCTCCATCTCTGTCTGTCTCT
>NW_022436953.1:36025994-36026756 GCF_009761245.1 Sapajus apella | reverse complement strand
CTCTCGGTCTCTGTCTCCCCACTGTCTCCATCTCTGTCTCTCTGTCTGTGTCTCTGTCTGTCTCTCTCTGTGTGTCTGTCTCTCTCCGTCTCTCTGCCTCTCTCCTCCTTCCCTCCTGCAGAACCGAGGCCGGGAGCGCACGGTGAGTTTGCGCTGCGTGTTTCCCAGAAGCCCCGCTGGGCAGCTGTAAGCGGGAAGGGCTGATGCCAGGTGCAGGCTCAGGACGGCGGCTCTGAGGCAGCCTTTTGGGCCCAGCCCCCCGGAAGTGTGATGCTGGAGCTCTCTGTGCAGGTTCTAGGCGGATGGAAGAGCGGGGCCCCGCCCCTGCCAGCGCCCCCAAGGACCCTTCCTTGGATCTGGGGCTCTCATGGAAGTGGGGATCATGAGCATGTGTGTGAGCATGCATGTGTGAATGTGCATGTGTGCATGTGTGCCTGCAGGAGTGTGAGCACAAGTGTGTGAATGTGCATGTGTGTGTTCACGTGTGTGCATGTGTGTGTGCCTAAGGGAGTGTGAGCATGTGTGAGCACCCATGTGAGTGTGCATGTGTGTGCACGTGTGCACGTGTGCGTGTGTCTGCAAGAGTGTGAGCATGTGTGTGTGAATGTGTGTGCATGTGTGCCTGCAGGAGTGTGAATACACGTGTGAATGTGCATGTCTGTGCACGTGAGTGTGCCTGCAGGAGTGCATGAGCATGCTCATGTGCATGTGCATGTGTGTGTGTGTGTGTGTCCATGTGTGTGCATGTGAGTGTGCCTGCAG
>NW_022436953.1:36019103-36025984 GCF_009761245.1 Sapajus apella | reverse complement strand
TGTGTGTGTGTGTGTCCATGTGTGTGCATGTGAGTGTGCCTACAGGTGTGAACATGTGTGAATGTGTGTGTGTGTGCCTGCAGGAGTGTGAGCACGTGTGTGAGTGTGCGTGAGTTTGCCTGTGGGAGTGAGTGTGAGCACGCGTGTGTCTGAGCTCCACGTTACCTCCTCCCCCAGAAGGCAGCCCTCAGCCTGCCAGCAGGTGGACGGAGCCCCACCAGCCCCTCTGTCCCCACTCTGGGCCTCTTCGCAGGGGTCCAGCCCTGAGCAGGGCCCGTCGCCAGCCCTGTGCCCCGACCAGGAGGGCTTCGGACTGACTGATGCGCTCACCCCACCCCTCTGTGGCTGTGGCAGTTCATAACCATCAACAGCGTGGCCTGGCGTGCCAGTCGAAGGTTTGCACAAGGGGATGGGCAGAGGCTGCTCCCAGCAGGGGGTCTGCAGAGCTGCCTGGTAGTCAGTCCCTATGGCTCCTCTTGCCCAGCAGGGCCCACTCGTTCTTCCCCACAGGGGGGTCCTGGCCGCCTCGGGGGCCACCAGGAGGGCACTGCCCAGTCTTACAGCCCCATCTGGCCCCTGGTGCCCTCCCCCACCAAGGGCTCTGCCTCTGCCATTCAGGTGACAGGAGACTCTCGAGCACAACAGGCAAGAGTGTGTGGGGGGTGTGTGGGCACATTGTGTGCGTGGCTCCATGTGTGTGTCTCTGTGTGTCTGTGTCTCTGTGTGTGTGTGTCTGTCTCTGTGTGCGTCTGTGTGAGTCTCTGTGTCTCTATGTGTCTGTGTCTGTGTGTCTCTGTATGTCTGTGTCTTTCTGTGCGTCTCTGTGTCTCTGTGTCTGTGTGTATCTCTGAGTCTCTGTATGTCTCTGTGTCTGTGTGCATCTCTGTGTGAGTCTCTGTGTGTGTCTCTGTGTGAGTCTGTGTCTCTGTGTGTGTCTCTGTCTCTGTGTGTACCTGTGTCTTTGTGTGAGTCTCTGTATGTGTCTCTGTGTATCTCTGTGTGAGTCTCTGTGTGTCTCTGTGTGTATTTCTGTGTCTGTGTGAGTCTGTGTCTGAGTGAGTCTCTGTCTCTGTGTGTCTCTGTGTCTGTGTCTCTCTGTGTCTCTGTGTCTCTCTCTGTGTGTCTGTGTGTATCTCTGTGTCTCTGTGTGAGTCTGTGTGTCTCTGTGTGTATCTCTGTGTCTCTGTGTGAGTCTCTGTGTGTGTCCCTGCCACAAGTGGGTGCTGTGTGGGGCCAGTTCTGAGACCCTGGGCCTACAGATCACAGGTGCTGGAGCCAGGAGCCTGCACAGGCTGCCCAGGGACGTTGAGTCTCCATGAGAACTTCATCACTGCAGACGCCTCCAAGGCCTCAGCCTTGCTCCTTCACCAGCCTCCACCTGCCCATGTCCTGGGGAGAGGCCACTGGCTGGGTTGAGACACCTTGTCCCTAGACTCCTGAGGGCGGGGTGTCTGTGACTGGGGTTCAGGAGCCCCGTCCCCTGGACTCCCATGGATGTCTTTGGGCCTCTTCCTTTTGTCCTGAGCCTGGGACATGGGGGCAGCCGCAGGCCTGCAGGAGCTCTGCTGCCTACCTGGGCCCCTTGGCCGGGGGCTTCCTGGCCCTGGGAGAGGGTATCTGCCTGCCTGTGTGGTCTCACTCTGTGTGGGCAGCTGCAGGTCTGATCTGCTGTCCCTGGGCGGCCTCTCCCTCCGGCCCTGCAGTCTTGCCCTCAAGGCTGCAGAGCCCGGCCCCTCTCCACGTGCTTGGGGCTCTGTGGCCCGGGGAAGGCTCTGGGCCTGACTGTTTGGACCAGCGTCTGCCTGATGCTATGGACCCTCGGGGGGCCCCAGCCGTGGAGGCCGCCTGCCCTGGGGGTGTGGTCTGGTTCTCGGAGACCGGGACCGTGCTGGGCGTGCCGGCTGGGGGCTCTGGGAGCCCGTGAGCCTGAGCCTGAGGTAGTCTTATTGCTGAGCTGAGCAGGCCCAGGAGGGAGAGGTGGCCCCTTCCCCGACAAGCGATTCTCTCCCACGTGCGCTTTCCGGGCCCTGACGCAGGCAGAGGCGCACGGGGAGATAAGGGCTGGGGGAGGATGGGTGGCCAGCCTGGCCCCGTCCCAGCCCCCGGCCCGCAGCCCCCACCTGCCCGCCTGCCGGGCCCTGGGTCAGCCTCCTCCCCAGCAGGTCTTTGTGCCCCGCTCTGGCAGGTGTGGGGGTGGGACGGGGTCCTTGGCACAGAGCAGCACTCTGGCGGCATGTGACGGCGGCGGCCAAGGTCTCTCTTGCGCATAAATGTGGAGCTCACGAGGCAGCAGCAGAACTCTGGCTGGGAGAGTTCGCCGCCGCCCACCCAGTGCCGGCCGCCCAGGAGGCTGGACCGAAGGTAAGCTGAGGCCCAAGGCGCCTCCGGGGACCCGGCCCGGGCTTGGTTCTGCCCTCCTCACTCCCACAGGACCTCGGCGCCCACCACCCACCAGGTCTCGGACTTCTCCCTCCCGCCCGGCACGGGACCCTGCCTGAGGACAGCCACCCCGGTGCTGAGGAGCCGCCCCGCAGAGCTGCCCGCCGTTCCTTTTTCCTATGCATATACTTCTTTGAGGATCTGGCCTAAAGAGGTATAGGGCATGGGAAGATGGGGCGGTGGGTCCTCCACGCGGCACCTGAGTCCTGACTGCCGACTCCGCCTGCTCCCTCCCTCCCGGTCCGGGAGCCTTGGGGCCTTGACCCCCGTGTCTTTGGGGCAGAAAGGGGCTAGACATTCCATGACTAGGCAAACGTGCGACGCGTGCTTCTGTGTGGGTCCTGGAAGTGCCTGGCGGGGACGTGGCCCAGGCCTCTCCCCTGGGCTGATCTCGGCAGCCCCCGAGCTGGGGCCCAGGATGAAGAGAGGAGGGCTGGAGCTGGGCTGTGCCCTGTGACCAGGCTGACCGGAGCTGGGGGTGGACGCATTACGGGAGGTGCCGGGACAGGCCTGCGCGCTGGAGCTGCCTGGGGGACAGGGCAGTGCCTGTCGGGGACAGCAGAGCTGGGATTTTGGGGTCCGGGCTCTGGCTGGGAGGATCTATGACTCATTCTTTGGAAATTCTTTGCAGACTACGAAGCTGTACTCACCGTGGGGCCCGTTTCTTACATACGCGGTGGTGGAGGCTGCGTGCACTCGGGTCCGGTGGCTTTTGCTGCTTCTTTATATTTTGAGACTGAGTCTTGCTCCTTCACTGGAGGGCAGTGGCGAAATCTTGGCTCACTGCAACCTCCGCCTCCCAGGTTCAGGCAATTCTCCTGTCTCAGTCTCCCGAGTAGCTGCGATTACAGACACCTACTACCACACCCAGCTAATTTTTGTATTTTTAGTAGTTGGGGTTTCACCTTGTTGGTCAACTGGAACTCCTGACCTCAGGCGATCTACCTGCCTTGGCCTTCCAAAGTGTGGGGATTACAGGCGTGAGCCACCACGCCCAGCCCTTTTGCGTCTTACGCACTTCATCACTTTTGTAATCATAGGTATAAGTTGATTTTCTGGCCAGAAATTTCAGTAGAGTAATTTCATTTAAATGTGTGAAG
The DNA here is from genome assembly GCF_009761245.1 of Sapajus apella. Lineage (NCBI taxonomy): Eukaryota > Metazoa > Chordata > Mammalia > Primates > Cebidae > Sapajus > Sapajus apella. Next base: position 36,022,445 of record NW_022436953.1, on the reverse strand, counting down.
TGTGGTAAAGTTTTGACAATAAACAAATTTAGATAAAGCTACTCTGTGGTGTTGGTGTTTCTCTCACTCTCGGTGGGCTTGGGGACACTTAATTAAAAATGTGTAAACGTAGTGGGGATGAAAAGATTCCCAGGTCTTGGTCGGGGCCTGGGCTGGGCACAGGCCTGGGGCCCACTCGTCTGATGACCAAGGTCACCACAAGTCCAGAGCCTGGTGCCGCACCAGCAGTGCTGGGAGAGCCCAGAAGAGCGGCTGTGGGGGTGAGGGGCAGTCGTCTGTCCTGGGCCGGGGGCCTGTGGCTACCGGGCCTCCAGGATGACCAGGGTGGGACTGCAGTCTTGACTTCCTAAGGAAGAAAAATGGACAGGGGGCTCTCATCAGCCCAGTTTACAGAATGACTGTCGGCTGCTGTCTTCCAAGGAGGCCTGAACAGTCTGGGAGGCCCCACCCTCCATCCAAAGAGTCCTTGTCAGCCTGCAGGGCCGAGCCCGGGGGTTTGAAGGCTGCAGAGCCTTTATCTCCAATCAGCCCAGCAAATGAGCAACAGGCTGACTGAGCTGGAGCCCCCAGGTGCCCCTTATTAGGGGCTGCCTCCCCAAGCCCAGCCCCAATCCCATCTGATAGTCACCTCCCACCTCCCTCACAGCCTGAAGCCTGGGTGTCCAAGGGGAAAGATCAGGCAGGAGGCAGAGGAGTGGGGTGCTTCCAGCTGGGGGATCTCCAGGCCACACGTGGAAGGGCAGCCACAGCCCCCAACACAGGCTCGACCACGCTCCCACCCCACAGGCTGGGCTGCTCCCCCCGCCCCCTGGAGAAGGGTGGAGTTTGGCCTGCTGGGGAGTCTCTTCCAGGCCTTTGAGTCACTCTCCACAGGACCTGAACAGGGTTTCAAATCCGCACAGCCTGAAGCAGGTGTCACGGCACTGCGATGCGTGGACATGCAGTGGCGTGTTGTTACTCACAGACAGTGGCTGCAGAACGGCAGGGGTGGCGTGGCAGGATCCAGGGAGCCGAAGGCTCTGCCCCACTCTGTGCGTGCAGCCTGCCTGCCTCTGTCCCCCCAGGGCTGCGGTGCAACCAACAGCAGCTGCTGGGCTGCCAAGGGAGAGGCCCCACCTCTCCAGCATGGCGCCTATTTCCCCCGAAGAGCTGTGGTTCCGGGGGCCATGCCCTCCCTGGGCGCTGGGCAGCTGAGACGGATTGTGCCCTCTCGCCTGCACTGAAGTGTGGGCGGCTTCCTGGGCAGGGAGACGGGTGAATCTCCCCTAGGAAGGCAGGCAGGGTTCCTAAGTGTCAACCCCCCACAAGGGTGGCCATCCAGCTTGCTGAGCCAGACCTATGTATCAGGTCCAGCCCGCTGAGACCCTGCTGAGGGCATCGGTGGCAATGCAGGGACCAGGATGGGGCTGGAATGCACCCTGGACACGCAGGCCTCCTGACCACAGTCCCCCAGTCCTGAGGCCCTTGTCCCGTGAACGGTGGGTGGGGGCCAAGGGGCACCTGGGGGGAGCCTGCCCCATGTCACACCATGGCTTCTGCGGACAGCCAGGCTGGGAATGAGGGTCTTCCTGGTGTGGGAGAAAGAGGAGGCCCCCTGAGACCCTGCTTTGGGGAGCACTCAGGAGCCCCAGAGAAGCTGACCATCACTCCGGGGCACAAAGGGAACCTTTCTGAGCTCGGGGTGACAGAGACTCCCCGCCAGGCTGCAGAGACAATGGGAGGAGGGCCAGCATTTCGGGGCAGTGCCCCCAGGTAATTCTTCCTTTTTTTTTGTTTTTGAGACGGTGTCTTGCTCTGTTGCCCAGGCTGGAAAGCAGTGGCCCGATCTCAGCTCACTGTACCCTCTGCCTCCCAGGTTCAAGAGATTCTCCTGCCTCAGCCTCCTGAGTAGCTGGGATTACAGGCGCCCACCACCACTCCCGGGTAATTTTTGTATTTTTAGTAGAGACAGGGTTTTCACCATCTTGGCCAGGCTGGTTTCAAACTGACTTCGTGACCCACCCACCTTGGCCTCCCAAAGTGCTGGGTGGGAGCCACCGTGACCGGCTCAGGTAATTCTTTTACTGGGGACTGTGCAGGGCCCTGCCAACCCCCCTAAAGGGTGGCTGAGGCCTGCTTTTGTTCAGCGAGCCCGCTTTGCTCCAGGGCTCCTGACCACCCGCCTCTGCCGCTCTCTCATGACCTGGGAGACAACAAGCCTGGACTCAGAATGGAATCGAGTCCTGGGCCACGAAATGGAAGCTGGGGCCAGCGAGGCGCCCAGAGTCCAAGCAGCCTCTTCCCTGCAGCCTCCTGGACAGTCTCAGGCGCAGCATCTAAAGGAGAAGTGCTCAAGCCTGGTGGACTGACTCCCCACAGACTCAGCAGTGAATATTTTGCCACGTTTATAGCATGCTGTTTTTTGAATTATTTGAACGTCAGGTTCAGATCTGAGGTTCTGAGTGCTGCCTCTGGAGACAGGGTGTCCTCCACACCTGGGGACACAGACCCCTCCCGGCACCGTCTGTGAGCCCCTCGGAATCTTCCCCACCAGCCCCGCAGGGCTGTGCTTTTCCACACTTCTTGGTCACGGCTCCCGTGGGAGCCTGCGGCTGTCTCCTGGCCTCCACACCAAGGCCACCCGCCCTCCGTCCTGGAGGCTTCTGCGGCCCAGCTGAGTCCACTGGGTCCCTGTCAGCCAGAAGTTAGACGCGAAGGCTCGCAGAGATTCTTGGCGGGACTATTTCACAGCGACTGCACCTCCCACCTCAGCCCTCGTCCCCGTGCGGCCGGCCGAGCAGCTCAGAGGGAAAGGAGGGTGAGCAGGAAGGTTGGCAGCATCCAGCACAGCCCTGGGCCGGTGCACAGGCAGCTAGGGCTCCCTGTCCACACCTGGGCCGTCAGCCTCCCCGTCCTGACGGCTGCTTGGGTTACAGAGGATGAGGCGGAGGTGACAAAGGGAGTCCAGGGCTTGGGGGGAAACACACAACATGCACACAGCACACACGCGCACAGTACACATGCACACAGCACACACACACACAGTACACACGCACAGTACACACGCACACAGTACACACGCACACAGCACACACGCACAGCACACACGCGCACAGTACACACGCACACAACACACGCACGCAGTACACACGCACGCAACACACACGCGCGCAGTACACACGCACGCAGCACACAGGCACACGGTACACACGCACGCAACACACAGGCGCACGGTACACATGCACGCAACACACAGGCGCACGGTACACATGCCCGCGGCACACACGCGCACGGTACACATGCCCGCGGCACACACGCGCACGGTACACATGCACGCAACACACACGCGCACGGTACACATGC
>NW_022436953.1:35963549-36019093 GCF_009761245.1 Sapajus apella | reverse complement strand
GCGCACGGTACACATGCACGCAACACACACGCGCACGGTACACATGCACACAACACACACGTTCACTACACATGCACACAGTGTGCACATGCACAGCACCTCCCACACATGCACATACTCGACATACGGGCACAGTCCCCCACACATACACACACACGTCCCGTCTCTGTCCAGGATGTGCAGGTGTCTGCCCTGCCACCCTCCATCCATGTGCCTGGGAGCACGGTCTGGGTTCCTCACGTCTGCCTGGAGGTTGGCACTGTGAGTGGGGGATGGGCTTGCTCCCAGCACATGGACAGGCCAGCAAGGGTGAGGGCACCAGGCTGGCTGCAGAGGGGCAGATGGGAGAGGAGCAGGGTCAGGATCCCCGATGCCTGTCAGATGCCCTCATGGGGATGTCGAGTGCGGTGGGGCAAACAGCAGCTGGGGCACTGCACTCGTGGGGGCAGTGGGGTCACTGTTTGTGGGGACAGAGGGGCGTGCATTTGTGGGGCCTTCTTTACATCGCTGCAGCCGACTCCCATGGCAGCCCGACGGGGCTCAGGAAGGGAGGTTTGGAATTTCTGGGTGGCAGAGCCCTCCCTAGGTCCCAAGGCCTTGAGGACCCTCGGAACTCAGTGTCTGGGTCCCTGCTGGACACGTGGAGCCCACCCTGCTCCTCTGCAGGATCAAGCCAGGTCCTAGGAAGGCCCAGCTCAGCCCCGAGAGGCTGCTGCCTTGTAGGCTCCAGCGTGGTGGCAGGACCTGAAGATGTCACCGGCTCAGGGCCGTACTCACAGGGGAGTTCAGAGACCAGGGCCAAACGGTGTGTGGCCGGAGCCACACAGGGACCGGAAGCCATTCCCGAGGGCGGGGCTGCACACGTGGGCTTTTATCACGGACTCCAACCACAGCCACATGTCCGCGTTGTCCAGGGCACACAGCAGCTCTTCCGCTCTTTCCTGGGGTTGTATCATAAAAGCACGTGCTGGTTCTAACACTTCCAGCAATGCAGAAATGCGCAAGGGGAAAGTGGCCCTTGCCGTGGACATGGCCACAGGACATTGTTTCTGGTGGGATGCCTGGGTAGGTTTCACAGGTTGCCTCGCAGTCCGGCAGGCCGAACCTGTCCACCTGGGCGCCCATGCAGCCTGCCTCCGTGGCACTCCGGGGCAACGTGGACCGACACGTGCTTGTCTGAGGCTGTGTGTGCAGCCAGGAGTCTGCCCCCAGAACGGTCCATCCACGAGGGGCGGTCCTCCCGAGGAGGGCTTCCGTGCCACCCATGCTGGGCACTTCTAGACTTTCTGCAGAAAGTGCTGTCCCGGAGTCGTTGTTTTGTCCCGAGGCTGCTGTGAGGAGGGGACGGACGAGCACAGCTGGAGGGTGGGGACAGGCAGGACAGTCAGTCCAGGCACGGCCGCAGGTCCCGGCTGCCAGCTTTCCCTGGCCAGAGAAGAGCAGCGTCCAGCAGGCTGCAGGCGCAGTCCCGGCTCACACACAGCCCAGAGCGCACGGAGGCCCCAGCGCACACGTTCACTTTCACCTTTGTTCTCTCCGGCTTTCCAGCTTTGGGGTCCTTGCGAAGAGGGACCCACCACAAGGTTATAAATATGACACCTGCATTCCCTTCCAATCCTTCGTGGCTTTCTTTTTTACACACAAAGCTTTACAACCTTTACTTTTTCCAACTGGAAAACCCGTTTTTCCAACACTTTTTAAAAAACAAATTATCCTTTTACCATATGCTGAAAGCCCTACCCATAACAAGTCCACTGCTGCATTTGACTCTGTTCACTGACCCTTCATTGACTTCCTAAACTGACCCTTTTGAAATCTTTCAGTGAAGAGGTGGCTTTAATATTCTCCAGAAATCTCCAGAGCCTTTGCGTGGCTCAGGGTGAGAGGTGTAAACAGAGCAGCTCTGTCCTCCGGCGGGCGCCAGGTGCCCGCTGCACAGACCGCGTGTTAGGTGCTTTCTCAAAACGCATCCCCCGTCTGAGGCAGAGCACGCAGGCCCCAGGGCCCCATGGACAGCACTGGTCCCCGAGTTTGCACGCCATGTCCTGGGCTTAGAGGTGGTATGCCAGGGGCTGCCCGCAGCAGGATGGCCAGGCAGAGGCCAGGGCCTCTTGTTCCACCTGGCAGAGACCCCAGAAGGAGCCCAGGGGCAGCAGCAGAGCCTGGGGCCCGGGCAGGGGTGCCCAGGGGCACAGCAGCTGCAGGTCACTGGCCAGGCCGGGAGATGGTGAGTGAGGAGCCGGGGGCAGGTGGAGAGACCCCAAGAAGGGGCTGTTCAGCTGGGCATCCTGCACCTCCCGTTTGTGCTTCATCTGGCGATTCTGAAACCAGGTTTTTACCTGCAGGAAAACCAAGATGGCAGCAGGGGTGAAAGGAGGCCACCAGGCCACCCTTGCCCACCCCAGTCTGCCTGGCCCACCTCACCTGGAGCTCTGAGAGCTGCACCTCCCTGGCCAGCCTCTTCTGCTCCAGAGGGCCCAGGTGCTGGTGGTGCCGGAAGACGCCCTCCAGGGTGCGGACCTGCTCGGTGCTGAAGGCTGTGTGGACAGGGGAGCCCGCCAGGGGTTTGGCTCCCCACTCAACCCTGCCGGAGAGGGTGAGGGCAATCGGCTCCACAGGCCCCAGAGGGCAGGCTCCCGGCCACGGGTAACCACAGGCGAAGACAGCTGTGCTGGGGCGGGGATGGCCTGGGCAGACCTTCTCTCCTGACTGGGACCAGCAACCCGGCCCAGCGAGGTGGCTCGAGGCAGGAAGGAATGTTAACGGCACTGTCGGCCTGACCCCTGCTCAGTGCACTCCCTTCTGCCCCATCCCACACTTCCCTTCCAGAAGCTGCTTCCGAGAACGCCCTTCCCGACCTTCCAGCCAGGTAAGGTAGACTCCATTATATGCAAAGGCCTGGGCCCCACCCAGGGAGCTCAGTCTGCATCTCCAGGCCTGCCTCCGTCTCGTCTGTTTTCTAATTTCTAAAAGGAGGGATGGGGGTTGGTGTTAAAAAGCCCCACAAGGTGGCCTGGGCATCTGGGCTGAGTCCCAGGAAGGAGGCCAACTGGTGAAATGAATCAACCTTCACCTCGAGTCTGACCAAAATGCTCACGGGTGTTTCTGTGGAGGAAGTGCACTTTACAGTCTGTCTCAACGCTAACCTGAAAGCATTCGGCAGACCTGGAAAGCAAGTGAGTGCCGTGCGTCGGGGAGGCCTGTAGGGGTCAGCACCGGGAGTGGGTGCAGGGTGGGGAGGGCTGGCTTTTTTGGGGTGGAGCAGGCTAACTAGCTGCAGAGAACACATTTACATTCTCACCTCCCTGAAGCACAAGGTTACTCCGTAAGGATGAGACTTTTAAAATTGAAAACTTTCAGGCCTGGCGTGGTGGCTCACGCCTGTAATCCAAGCACTTTGGAGGCCAAGGCGGGAGGATCACGTGAGGTCGGGAGTTCAAGACCAGCCTGACCAACATGGTGAAACCCCGTCTTTAAAAAGAAAAAAAGTGAAAACTTTCAATGTCAACCCCACTTTTGACCAAGTACTACCTTAAACCTAAAACCCGAGATGACATTGCAAAGACTAACAGACAAACGCGGAGAACCTTTGCTGTCAGCAGACCACAGGGACAGAGACAACTTCAGTTTCTGCAGGCCTCGGTCACGGCCACCCTTACACCAAATCCACGGCACTGTTTAAGAAAAGACAGCTGTACTCCAGGAGGCCTGGGACCGGCTTGAACCTAGGTGCTGGGAGGTTGGCAAATCACTGGGGCCCTTGGACCTATGTCCCGATGGCCAAGGGGCTGGAAGACCAGAGGAACGGGACCCAAGTCTGTGCTGTGTTTTGGGGGGCGCCTGGAATTGGGGCAGGGAAATGCAGACTGGGACTCCTTGGGCGGTCCCTCACCACCAGGCTGGGGTGGGGAACGGGGTGACAGGACAGGCAGGGGAGCCCACTGGGGGCTCAAGGAGAGAAAATCCCCGTCAAGGCTTTGGTTTCGTGGGAAGCTGTGCTCCAGGAAGGGCGCAGGCCAGGCCCTGGCCGGTCCTCAAGGAAAAGCCTCAGGCCCTGCCCTAGTCCGCAGGCCACTGCGGGGGATGCAGCCGTCTGGCTCCTGGCCTCTCCCCAACTCCCATCTCCACCTGGAAAGGAAGGGACCCCCGATCCGGACCTACCAGCCACGGTCCTCTGCGGCACAGGCAGATGTGGGGACCTAGCCTCCTCCATGCTGATGGCCTGAGGGGACTCCCGGGTAGCTGGTGCCTGGCCCAGGCCAGGCAGGACCCCTGGGGAGGCGTTGGCAGGCCTGAGGGTGTGGGTGGGCCCCGGGCAGCTGCTCTGGGAGAGCCAGTCCACCGAGCCAAAGCTGGAGGGCTGCTGCGGGCCACGAGGTGGGGAGGAGGAGAGACGCATGGCGGCCAGGTGGGCCGGAGGGAAGGCCAGGCGGGGCTGGCCAGGCGCGGGTGGCACCGCGGGCTCCGCCATTTATACGCCCAGGAGGAGGGGGCGGAAGCCCGGTTTGCTGGGACGACTAATTCCCAGATAAGCAGCGCCTAATTGCCTCCGTTCAGAGGCACAAAGGAGGCCGTTCACACCTCCCCGCTCCTAGATGTCTGGGGGAGGGGCGGGGCTGCGGGCCTGGTTCCCGGAGCGGTGAGGGTTCGGGAACGGCGGATTCCTTTCATCTCTCCCAACCCCCATCCCGCAGGCCGGGGCCGCAGGCAGGGAAGAGGGTCCCACTCCCACTCGGGCGCGTCCCGAGCGAGGGCCGGCCACCTCTCCTCTCCGTGGGGACGCTGGAGCGTGTGTCCAGCCCGGACACCTGAGCGCGAGCCGGCTTCAGGCTGGGAGAGTCAGGGCGGACTCGGCCGGTGCCCGCGTGCGCCGCGTCCGCGCAGGACCCCAGGAGGCGTTCCGGGAAAGGAGAGACAGCGGAGGGCCTGGCGGAGCGGCGCGCGGGGAGGGAGTGCCGGGGGGGGCCTCGCGCTCAGTGGACTCCGCCGCCTCCAGCCCCGGCCCGGCTCCTCTGGGGGACTCGCTCCCGGGCATTCGGGCGCGCGTGGCTCCCCGACCCCATCCCGAGCTTCAAGGGCTCGCAACTCCACTTCGGCTGCGCGACTGGCGCGTTCCCGTCAAGCCGGGCTGTCCCCACGGTGGCCAGGGCGGGGACAGAGCCACCGGGGGCTGTGGAGCGCAAACCTCACGGGGACGGTCACCGCGGTCGCTGCTCCCACTAACCTCCAGCCCGAGCTGCCCGGAGAACCAGGGCGCAATGTCTCCGACGCCCCCGGATCGCCTGCGCCGTAGGGTGGGACGCGGCCACGCCCCGAGCCTCCGCCGGACTCTCAGCCACGGTGTCCCCAGGGTTCGGGCTCCGGGTCCGCCCTGCGTCTCCTGCGGCCGGAATTGGGAGCGAGCGCAGGTCCGGCCCTGGAAGCCACGCAGGGTTTCGGCGCAGACGGGGTCCAGCGAGCCGCCCAGATCCCGGGCCCGGCCCTGACGCCGCCGCCTCAGCGCCCAAGCCGCCCGGCGAAATCAAATAGACCCGCAGGCCTCGTCCCCCGGTAACGCCCAACGCAGCCTCCCAGGCTGAGAAAGAGGGGGGAGCCCGGGAGGTGGGCGCTGGCGGGACCTTCTCGGGGAAGCGATCGGCGGCTGACCTGGGTCCCAGGCGAGGGGTCGGGGCACGGACCACGCAGCCGCTGACCCGGGTCTTCCTTGGACCGTGCACCGGCCCAGTTAGGTCCCCGGACCCTCAAGGGGGAGGCGGGCGGGGGCGGGGCGCCGGGGGCTTTGGACGTGGCGTCTGGGAGTGAAATAGGCGGGATAGGGGCCCGGAACTCGGCCTAGACCCCTCCCCACTTCGTCTCCGGAGAGACCGGGACCGGCCGAGTGTCCCGACCAGCGGCGGCGAGGGCCCGATGCCTGCGGCCACATGACTGGCTCCGAGGGTGCCCCCGGGGCGGGTCCCCAGCCCTGGGGCAGTGGGGGCGGCCCTGCCACGTGGGAGCAGAGGCCCTGGTGGTGCGGGCTGCTGTGGGCGGTGCCTCAAAATGGAGCAAAAGACAGCACCCCCCATGACCCTCCAACACAGAACGTTCGACAGGCAGGAAAAAGGCCTAGAAGCATCCCTTACATAAGGAGGAACGCCACAAGCGTGGACTTGTGAAACGCACCAACACACGTTCCAGCACCCAGCCTTACCCTTCTCCATTTCTAATTTCGGGGGCCCCCGGGGTCTGAGCCCCTTCTGCACGCCGTTCAGCCCTCCCACCCCCAGCTCTACACGGAGACCCTCCTCCCAGTTTCCCAGCTCCCCCGACTCCACCTCCACCTGAAACGCCCCCTCCGACCCCCCGAAGTACGAAGGCATCCTCGCCTCCATGCAGCAGGGTCAGACACCCCCTCGGTCCTGGGCCCCCATCCAGGCCCTTGCTGCGCCGGGGCGGCCCCTGTCTCCCACCCAGCGGCCCCACAGCGGAGGCTCAGTCCTCCCCGCCTCCGGCAGCCGGGGCCTGGGGTCACCAAAGCCTCCGTCCGCCCCCGGCTCTGGGACGCGTCCCGGTGAGCTGCCCTTGCTAGGAGACTTCGGCGCCCCCGAGAATTGGTCCCCGCGCGCCCCAGAGCGTAGCCCCCGCGGGCACCGCCCCGACCCCCACCGTCGGGGACCGGACGGGGTAGCGCTGGGCGGCGAAATCCCGCGTCACTCCCAGGCCGGCAGCCCCGTCCCCACACAGGGCCCGGAGCCCAACTAGTCCCCGAAACGGGCTCCACCCGCGGCCACGGGCTCAGGGAAGGCACCAGGCCCAGCGCGTGCTCCCGCCGGTGCCAGACCACCCTGCTCCCGCCGGCCCCGTCAAGACTCGCTGGAGCCTCCTCCGGGACCACCTGAGGGAGAGGCCTCATCCCCTCTCCAACACCCACCCCCGCAGCCTCTCGGACACCCCCACGCCCCCCCCCATATCCCCATGCGCGCCCTCCTTGACACCCCCACACACCCCCCACTCCAGGCCGACACCCCTACTCTCCCCCGTCCCCCCCCATACCTCCACATCCTCCTCCCGGACACCCTAACATGCCCCGCTCCTTGACAAGCCCAGTCTCCCCATCTCCCTCCCCAATACCACCACACTGTCCCCTCCTGGACATCCCTATGCCCGCTACCCTGCACTCCACGCCCCTCCTCCCCGAAGACCCTACGCGCGCCCCCCCCCCCACACCCATCCACTGGACTGGTCTGGGCGTCCTCCCAGCCTACAGGCCCGCCTCTTCCCGGCCCCACACCACCCCAGCCGTCACATGCTCTATGGGTAACCTGAGGCCACAGCTACTTGGCCCCGACGATGCCCCCTCCCACCCCCACCTCTCCTGTGGTGGGTTCTTGCCACACCCGGCACAGCTCACCCCGCCTTAAACACCGCTTTGTCCTTCGGAGCCCCCAATTTTCCTGGTTGGGGTAAGGGAGGTGTGAGGGTGGGCAGCTCTGTGGGCCTCACGCTGCCCCAGTCGGGCATTCAAGTGGAGTCCACTGGGTGGGTGAGGATGGGGGACACGCAGGCGGGCACAGCTCCCTGGAGGCTGCCTGAGAAGGGCTGCTCAGGGCCCCCCTGCCTCTCTCTGCGTCTCCTGTCCTTCCTTGGGGCCCTCCAGGGACAGAGCAGAGGCTTTGGGAAGTTCGGGGTGACCGCTGCCTGCAAGTGCCCCTTCCCACCGCCTGCAGGGCTGGGTGGGCACCAGGGCAGCAGAGTAGAGGCTGACTCAATTCCAAGAGGTTTTGCAGGTGAGTCAGGCACTAAGGCTAAACCTGAAAAGGACCCCACCCGTGGTGGCTCTCGAGGCTGTGGGAAGTGAAAGGAGAGGAGTCAGGCAGGTGGAGGCCCCCTGGAGGGATGTGGGGGCCACTGACTTTGTTTGCCAGGTGGGAGGTGTCCAGCAGGCCTCCTCTGACCAGCACCCTACTCACAGGTTGAGGGTGAAAGCCCCAGCCATGGGCACCAAGGTGGCCAACAGTGACCTCAGGCCTGAATCAGCTCCCACTGGACACTGGCCCCACAGCCTCCTGGACAGGGGACCAGCACCAGGGGTGCTGGGCAGGTGTGTGAGCTGTGGGTGCACCTGTCTTCTGGCTGCCTCAGGCATCTCTCTGGCCTTCACCCGTGGTCTTGATGCCCACAGCTCTGAGAGCAGATGCTGCATGGCCTCAGGGCATCCCCCCACCCGCGATGCCCCCACTTCTTTCCCCACGCCGTGATCAGTGAGCGGGTAGTTTGCAGACCTGACCTGGTCTGTGACCTTTTTGCTGGTGATTCAGAGCCGTGGGGGCCAGAACATCTGCAGGGGTGCGGCTCCTGCATCCTCCTGGGGTGCCCAGGCCTCTGACAGGGGCCGGGCCAGCCTCCCGGACCAGGCTCACAGAGGTACAGCCACAGTGAGGCGCTGGAGTCACTGCTGGAGGTGTGGGATGTAACAACTGAGGCACGTGCAGCGATTTAAATTAAATAAAATTAGTTAAATTAAAAAAATTCAGTTATAGGGGCATGGTAGCCCATGCCTGTGGTCCCAGCTACCCAGGAGGCTGAGGCAGAATTGATTGCTAAAGCCTGGGAGGTGCACTCCAGCCTGGACAACAGATTGACCCTGTCTGTGGTGGAGACGCTGGCCAGATGGGCCCGCCAAGCCATCGGTCATGGGGTGGAATGTTTCTGTATCTCCACAGGCTATTGAAAACAGTTGGTAAGTCAGGTGCGGTGGCTGGCTCACGCCTGTAACCCCAGCACTTTGAGAGGCCGAGGCAGGAGGACTGCTTGAGCCCAGGAGTTTGAGACCAGCTTGGGCAACCTAGCAAGACCCCATCTCTACAATACAACAAAACAGAAAAAGGTGCAAACCTCACCTCCATTGGGATGGCAATACTGAATACATAAATACATAAAAAAACAACCCAGAAAACAGCAAGTGTGGCGGGGAGGTGAAGTTGGGGGTGCTCTGGGGACTCTTGGTGGGAATGCAGCTGCTGTGGGAAGGAGCTTGGGGGCTCCTCCAAAAACGAATCATGGAATTGTCGTACAAAGTCCCCTTCTGGGTACAGGAAGAACTGAGGACAGGGTTTCTGAGATGTTTGTACATCCATGAGCACAGCAGCATTAGAGACGTGGAAGCAGGACACTGTCCATCAACCCACCACGGATGAACAGCGAAGGCATGCTCCCTCCACACGTGGAGTATGATTCAGCCTCAGAAAGGAAGCAAATCCCGCCACAGGCTACAACGCGGGTGGATCTAGAGGACGTCACGCTGGGCAAAACCAGCCAGGCACAGAAAGAAGATTGTCTTCTGTGTGTTATCTGGAGTGGTCAGATTCACAGACAGAAAGCAGAAGGGTGTTTACCAGGGGCTGGGGGAGGAGAGGTGGGAGCCGGTGTTCAAGGGACGAGTTTCAGTCTGGAAGATGGGGTGAGTTATGGAGGTGGATGTAGTGACAGCCGCACAAGCCTGTGAACGTCTGGGACACCAGGGACCTGTGCACTTAGAAGTGGCTGCGATGGCGGTTATGTCAGATGCATTTTACTACAGTTTTTAAAAAGAGGCAAGTCTGCTGTCTAGGGGGCCCCTATTGAGACCACAGGGGCACCGATTTGAAGAGAGGTCTTGGGGGACCCTGTCCTACCCTAGTGATCAGTCATGGGGCAAGATGAGCCCAGCCTAGCGCCTGGTCCAGGGCTCTGCATATACCTGGCCATACACAGAGGACCCCCAGCCTAAGACAGATGGCACCAACAGCTGGGGCCTTGCTGCTGGGTCAGCTAGAGGGACCTTGGGAAAAGCAGACAAGTGAAGGGCGCTAAAGAAACCAGCTAAGGGCCTGGGCAAGCTAGGCCAGCTGTGCTCAAACCCTGGCCCCATTAAACAGCACACAGGAGATTAATCCTGCAATGTCCATAGAGCCAGTTATTTATTTTGGAGACAGGCTTTTGCCCGGGCTGGAGTGCCTCATGCGATCACAGCTCACTGCAGTCTCGGCCTCCGGGGCCAAAGTGATCCTCCTGCCTCAGCCTCCAGTGAAGCTGGGACTACAGGTGCATGCCACCATGCCGTTAATTTTTGTATTTTTTGTAGAGTTGGGGTTTTGGCATGTTGCCAAGGCTGGTCTCGAACTCCTGAGCTCAAGTGATTCTCTTGCCTCAGCCTCCCAAAGTCTGGGATTACAGGCATGAGTCACCACACCCGGCCCCTAAATTGATTTTAAACAGCCAAAATATACTCCCTGCACCAGATTACAAAGTATTAGAGATCCAGGGCCTGCGTGTTCAGATTCATTATTTTGATACCGGGCTCAGGAGGATCATGACACGTGACCCTCACCCTACTGCCTGAACAGGAAGGCAGGTGAATTCTGCCTGGTGCCCCTAAATCGCTCCTGCTTGGAGAGGGCAGAGTGTCCAGTAACCCGGTGAGGGGGCAGCACAGCCCCACACTTAGGGTGTTGGTGCGTTTGCTGGGATGTGGCCGACGGGACCTGGGCGTGCTGTCAGGCAGGGTGTACTTCAGCTGTTTCAGACCCCATGGGGCCCCCAGCCTGTGTCTCTGACCTTTGGGGGCTGTGTACGTGAGGGGGGATGCTTGGAAACTTGGCTCATCCAACAGGTTTTTACCAGCTTGGAGATTCTCAGGAAACACAGCAGGGTGGACCTGAGGACAGACTTTTCTTTTAGTCAAGGTCTCACTTTGTTGCCCAGGCTGGACAGCAGTAGCACAAGCACAGCTCATGCAGCCTCGACCTGCTTTGCTCAAGCCATCCTCCCACCTGTTTCCCCAAATAGCTGAGGTTAAAGGTGCATGGCACCATGCCCAGCTAATTTTGGAATTTTTTTTTTTTTTTTTTGAGACGGAGTTTCGCTCTTGTTACCCAGGCTGGAGTGCAATGGCGCGATCTCGGCTCACCGCAACCTCCGCCTCCTGGGTTCAGGCAATTCTCCTGCCTCAGCCTCCTGAGTAGCTGGGATTACAGGCACGTGCCACCATGCTCAGCTAATTTTTTTGTAGTTTTTAGTAGAGACGGGGTTTCACCATGTTGACCAGGATGGTCTCGATCTCTTGACCTCGTGATCCACCCGCCTCGGCCTCCCAAAGTGCTGGGATTACAGGCTTGAGCCACCGCGCCCGGCCCTAATTTTGGAATTTTTAATAGAGATGTGGTCTCGCCATGTTACCTGTGCTGGTTTTGAATGCCTAAACCCAAGTGATCCTTCTGCCTCGGCCTCCCAAAATGTTAGGATTACAGGCGTGAGCCACTGAGCCTGGTTCAGAGTGCTTTTTTTTTTTTTTTGAGACAGTGTTGCCTGTTGCCGGGCTGGAGTGCAGTGGTGTGATCTCTGCCCACTGCAACCTCCGCCTCTCGGGTTCAAGTGATTCTCCTGCCCCAGCCTCCTGAGTAGCTGAGACTGCGTGCCACCACGCCCCACTAGTTTTTCTATTTTTAGTACAAACAGGGTTTCATCATGTTGGTCAGGCTGGTCTTGAACTCCTGACCAAGGAATCCACCTCCCCCCCGACCAAGGCCTCCTAAAATGCTGGTTACAGCGATGAGCCAGCGTGTCCAGCCTGTTTTAAATGAGGTGACACCTGGAGTCAGTTCTTGCAGGTGTGGTCCCACAGGCCTCCCATCAGACCTGGACAAGGTGTTGATTCCCAGGAGCTGCCATCAGTGCCTGCAGGACCTATTCTTCCGGGTCCTCAGAAAAGCAAGTGCGGAGGGGGCTCCAACCCTACCACCCACGGGGACCCCCAGCCCCATTTAGCTGCAGGCCCAGGGCAAGCCACTGTCTTCCTGGATGGGCCTGCTAATTTGCAGGCATTGTTATGCTAGTGAAATTCCTCCAGGCTACATTTGTATCTCCGGCTCCACCCAATCCGCCTTCTGACTCAGGGGCCCTCTATTGCTACTTGGAAAGATGCCTCCTGGGCAGGTGTGCTTCAGTTTTCTCAAAATTGCAAGGACCCTGCCCTCAGCCTCTGCCCAAGGATCACACCCTAGCCGCTCAGCGCTGCCCAGGGCCCACCCAGACCAGAACCACCTCCCCGGAGCTGCGTGGCTTCTCCTCCTCCTTTGTTTCCAAGGACCTGGGAGAGGTCAGCAAGATGGCTCCAGACTGCCCGAGGCTACGGGAGTACCTTGGAACGCCCCATGCTACTCCGGGGTCAGTGGGAGTTCTCTGCTGGGCAGCTTGGAGGCCGCCTCCCCCCAACCTGAGGTGGGTCAGCCTCAGTTTCTCTCCAGAACCCCAGCGAAGCCCACCCTCCCCCTCTGTCTTACTTACTGGGGCTCCCCAGGAGGAGCAGGGAGAGTCTGTTGTGGCCTTGAGAATCGCGGTAACCAGGAGCCAGCGGCAGGCACCGTGCCCACCACCCCCCAGGTGGCCTCCTGGGGGCTACATTTGAGTGAGCCCCACGGAGCTCCATCCACGTCTCAGGAGCCAGTGGGAGTCCCTCCCTTTGATGAGAGCGCTGGAGCCCTACCCTGCCCTTTGCAGTCCCTGCGCTCCCTCCCAGCGTGGAGACCAGCACCCCTTAACAGCCCAGTCTAGGAAAACAACGCTTTTATTGAACATACCTAGGAGCGGGGGTGGGAAGAAAGCAGGAGGGATCAGGGTGGAGGAGCCCCGGCCTGGAGAGGGGAGGCTGGCCGCAGCGGGCGTCACTGGCACGGGTCCCTGAAGACCCCTCGCTCGGCGGCCGCACTGCCCAGGATGAAGCCCACGGCCAGGGACACGGTCTGGTCGAAGGCGCCGCGCAGCTGCTCCACGTGCTGGTTCAGGGTCAGTAGCTGGTCGCGCAGCGGGCCCAGGATGCCCACGATGTCGCCCAGGTGCCCCAGGGTCTGCAGCAGGGCGGCGTTCAGCGACGTGGGAGCGGCCGGAGGGGGCGCACGGTCCTCCGGGCGGCCGGGCGGCGAGTCGGGGTCCTCGCGGGTCGGGTCGGGGGCTGGCGGTGGCGGGGAACTGGGGCCGCGGACGGGCGCGCGGTCCTCCGGGAGGCAGGTGGCGAGGGCTGTCGGGGCGGGGGTTGACGGGGAGCCCGGGGCGCGGGCGACATCCGCAGACTTCGGCGGGGACGGGCTGAAACGGAGCCTCCAGGCAGGGTCCGCGTCGGGGTCGCGGGCGGCCGGCAGCTGGGCGGCATCTGGGAACGCGGAGCGGGCGGTCGGGTGGGGGTCCGGGGGCGCGCCTGCCCCTCCCCCCGCCGCCCCCGCCGCCCCTCGGCCCCCGCCTACCTGGTACGCTCGGAGCGAGCGCGGGCGCGCCGGGGGCCGGGCGGCGGCCGCGCTGGGGGCGCCCAGGTCCCGGGGAGCGGCGACGGGGTCGTTTGCGCCCGTTGTCGCCCAGTAGCCCCATGAGCTGCCTGATCTGGTCGTCGAAGGGCCCGGACGGCTGGCCGTGCGCCTCGCGGAACTTGTCCTTAAGGAACTTGTAGCGGCGGCGGCACTGCGCGGGGGTGCGGCGCACCTGCTGCCGGGCCAGCGCTGCCGACACGCGGCGGTAGGTGGGCAGCGCCTGGCGGCGGTCCAGGAGCAGCGCGCGCCACACGCCCGGCTCCAGCAGCGTGTCCAGCAGCAGCTCCGTCTCCCGCGCGCTCCAGGGCGTGCGCTGCGCGGAGCCCGGGGAGACCGGCGACATGACCTCCCCGAGCGCGCTCGGCGAGGCGGGCCTCCGGGGCGGGGTCGCCGGGGCGTCTCCCGGTGGCTGCGGCTCGCTGTCCGGGCTGGTCGGCGACAGTGGCGCCGGGGGCGCGAGGGGCGGCGGCCTCCGGGGCCGGAGCAGCATCCCGGGGCCGGGGCGCGGCGCGCTAGGACTCCGGGCCGCCGCGGGAGAAAGGAGGCGGGCGCCGCCCAAACGCGCTCTGAGCCTCCGGCGCCGTCGTCCGGCCGTCCGAGGCGGGCCTACGCGACCCTCCCACCGCCGGCGGCCCCGCCCCGCCCCGATCGCCCCGCCCCTCCACTGCGCCCGCCCGGTCCTAAGGGGTCCATCGCGGCGCCTCCGCTGGGTGCCTGGGCCGAGAAGACTCAGAGTAGAGCGCAGCTGCCGTCGGAAAGGGAAAATCCGCGGCGGTTCTGTTTTTAAAGTCGTTTACCGAGGTGCCGCTTGGCCGCAGCGCGCCCGAGCGCCGGCGGCTCCATGCGTTTTTACGCACGTGCCGGCCATTCCCGCTGCCCAGGCCCAGGGGTGCGCGGAGCCCCTCCCGCTCCAGAAGGCGCCGGTGCCCCTGCGTCCCGCCCCCTGTGCCGCCCCCGCCGCCCCCGCCGCCCCCGCCCGGATTCAGCGCCTGCCCCGAGGGTTCCCGGGTCCCCATCCCGGTCCGGAGCGGTGCCTGCGGGTCCAGGGGCCGGGTGGGAGGAGAAGCCGCCGCGAGGTGCGGGAACGGGTGTGGGAATTCACGCGCTCTACAGAATCTGACCTTCTTCAATCCGCAGCGCGTTTGCAGCCCACATCCCCAGGACAGGACACGCTGTTCCCATTCGACGCGCGGTGCCGTGCGCCTCCGTCTCCTGGTCCGTGGCAGTTCCTCGCGTCCTGGACACTGGGGAGGACTGGCCAGGTGTTTTGTTGACTTCCTCGACTTAGGTTTGCCTGGTGTCTTCCTGCGGCCAGGCTGGGGCGCTGGGTTTTGGGGAGGGAGGCGCAGAGGTCGGGGGCCGGTCTCGCCCCTCTGGTCCTGTGGTTCAGCCCGGGTGAGGTCCACTCCGTGCTTAGGTGGGGGCGTCTGCGGGCCTCACCGTTCAGCTGCCGCCTCTCCGTCCCTGCTGTGGTCACTGGAATCCAGTCCCCAAGTCAATCCCCAGCTTATGGGGAGAATATCTGGCCCCGCCTCCTGCAGGCTTGTCTGTATTTTCTGGAATTCCTCCGTGAGGAGGCTGGACTTTCCCGGCCTGTTGGTTTATCTGTTCAGTAGTTTATTTCTACAGTGTGTGCTGGTGTATGTTTATTTGATCCTTTAGGTCATAACCCGATGCTGTTGTTACTTAATTATTTTAAAAGTTCTGTTTATTTTTATTATTTCTGGAGTGCAGTGGCACGATCACAGCTCACTGTAGCCTTGAACTCTTGGGCTCAAGTGATCCCCCAGCCTCAGCTTACTCAGTAGCTGGGGCTACAGGCGTGCGCCACCACACCCAGCTAGTTTTTTACTTTTTGTGAAGACAGGGTCTTGCTTTGTTGTCCAGGTTCCCCTTGAACTCCTGGGCTCAAATGATCCTCCTGCCTGGGCCTCCCAGCGTGCTGAGATTACAGGCGTGAGCTCCTGCGCCTATTTTTTTGCTCAGATTGTTCCAGCTTTGGCCATTGAGACTCTTCTCTCCGCTTCCTCTCTTCCTGTGTCCTGTTGAAACCCCACTCCCAGCTCCCTGACACAACAGGATGCTCCTGCCTCATCTGGTGCTTTGTCAACCCTGGCCCTCGAATCAGCTTTTCAGACATTTCTCCAGAAATCTGTGGTTCCTGGCCAGGCACTCATACAGGGGGCTCATGCCATTATTCCCAGCACTTTGGGAGGCTGAGGCAGGCAGACCTTATGAGCTCAGGAGTTTGACACTGACCTGGGCAATAAAGTGAGACCCCCATGTCTGCACAAAAATTAAAAATAGCCAAGTGTAGTGGCATATGCCTGCAGTTCCAGCTACGTGGGAAGCTGAGGCAGGAGGATATCCTTTTTCTCAGGAGGTTAAGCCTGCTGTGAACCGTGATTGCCCAATTGCACTCCAAGCCTGGGTGACAGAGCAAGACTCTGTCTTAAAAAAAAAAAAAAAAAAGGGTTGGGTGTAGAGCTGACGCCTGTAATCCCAACACTTTGGGAGGCCGAGGCGGGAAGATCACGAAGTCAAGAGATCGAGACCATCCTGGCCAACATATCGAAACCCCGTCTCTACTAAAAATACAAAAATTAGCTGGGCATTGTGGTGTGCGCCTATAGTCCCAGCTACTCCGGAGGCTGAGGCAGGAGAATCACTTGAACCTGGGAGGCAGAGGTTACAGTGAGCCCAGATCATGCCACTGCACTCCAGCCTGGGCAACAGAACAAGACCTCGTCTCAAAAAAAAGGAAAAAGGCCGGCATGGTGGCTCATGCCTGTAATCCCAGCACTTTGGGAGGCCGAGGCAGGAGGATCACCCGAGGTCAGGAGTTCAAGACCAGCCTGACCAACATGACAAAACCCTGCCCCTTCTAAAAATACAAAAGTTAGTGAGGTGTGGGGCAGGCGCCTGTGATCCCAGCTACTTGGGAGGCAGAAGCAGGAGAATTGCTTGAACCTGGGAGGTGGATCTCAAAAAAAAAAAAAAGATTTTTAATAACTGAGGGTTGAGGGTGCTGGCGACATCTGATGGGTGGAGATCAGAGATGGTGGTGCTTGGGACCCCAGTGCAGACTGGCCAGCTCGCAGTGGCAGCTGCTGTGCCCAGCTGGGAAGCCTGTCAGGAGCCCTTTGGAGACACAGCGGGCAGTGTGTGGTGGGGGCTGGCCTTGGGTGCACATGTGTGACCATCGTTAGAATACACACGAGTTCATCGGGGCCTCTGACGCTCGTCCCCCACTTGCTTTTCTGGAACTGCTTTCTTGGGCACTGAGGGGGCCTGGCTCCTGCACATACCACGGATTCGTTGTTCAGCCCTGATGGGCGAGAAGGTGGCTTCAGAATTGCTGACGGCGTGCCTCTGAGAAGCAGGTTTGCTGCCAGAGCGCGGTGTCTGTGTGTGGGCCTTGGGCCTTGCCTTGGTTTCCACGGTTACTGAGCTTGGCCCACTACCGTTAGTGAGGTGCTGTCACCCAGCTGCTGTCGGGGCCGCAGGTCAGTGCAGACCATCTGCCCTGGGGTTCCCCACATCCTGCTTACCAGACGGTTCTAGGTTTCTGTTTGTGCTTTTTCAGGTTGTTACAAATTTTTTTTTTTTTTTTTTTTTTTTTTTGAGGAGGAGTTTCGCTCTTGTTACCCAGGCTGGAGTGCAATGGCGCGATCTCGGCTCACCGCAACCTCCGCCTCCTGGGTTCAGGCAATTCTCCTGCCTCAGCCTCCTAAGTAGCTGGGATTACAGGCATGCACCACCATGCCCAGCTAATTTTTTGTATTTTTAGTAGAGACGGGGTTTCACCATGTTGACCAGGATGGTCTCGATCTCTTGGCCTCGTGATCCACCCACCTCGGCCTCCCAAAGTGCTGGGATTACAGGCTTGAGCCACCGCGCCCGGCCCAGGTTGTTACAAATTTATTGAATGTACTGTGCCGAAACTTGGAGTTAAATATCCCTTTTTTCGAAAATAATTCCAGAATTTGGGGCTGCGGCCCAGTTGAAGGCTGACCTGGGTCACCCTGTCCCTGGTCATTGCTGACCGGCTGGTCCAGGGGCAGACGACTGGCCCAAGCTGGACCCATCTGAGTCCTTCTCTAAGATTTGCCAAACCGAACCCAAGGAGGGGCGTCCAGGCTACATGAGCTTTTGACAAAGGCAGAGAGTTATGCAGCTGCCACCCCGAACCATACAGAACAACCCACAAAAACAGAAGACATGTGGCCTCTGTGACGTGTGATGCGTGAAGGGCAGATGGAGATGTGGGGAGACGCTCACATACTTGGTCACGAGAGACCGAGGACCTGGGGCAGGGAACCCTTGTCAGCGCTGGCAGGAGCACAGTGGTGCAGGCCCTGTGGGGAATGGGCCTGCCGTGTGACCCCCACACCCTCCCGACGGGCCCGCCGTGACACCCCACACGCCCCCGACGGGCCCGCCGTGACACCCCACACCCTCCCGACGGGCCCGCCGTGTGACCCCCACACGCTCCCGACGGGCCTGCTGTGACACCCCTACAGGCTCCTGACGGGCGTGCTGAGGAGAGACACACGGTGGGAATTCCCGCCGGCCTCACGGTGCCCTGTGAATGTAGACGACGCTGGAGCGACAGGACCTCTGTGGTCAGTGGGTGGGCGGGCACTGTCGCGCCGTACAGCTCAGGAGAGGACCACACGGGCAGGAGCCAGAGCAGTGGGGCTCATGGGGTCGCTGGCTGTCAGTTCTCCAAGGGAAAAGTCCTGTGCTCAGTGGGGCTACGTTTATCAGAGCCACTGCCATGAGGGGTCTGGCCGGCGAACCCGGGGGGGTGCGTGGACGCACAGGGACCCAGGGTCACCTGCCTGGGGCAGCTCCCGCCCTTCATGGCAGGACTCCACCGTCTTCTCATCTTCAGGCTTCTCCTGGGCTTTCCTCCGGGCAGGTAACCTCGCCGGTCCAGGAACCCATCAGCTCTTTCACAGAAGCATCCACAGCGCTCACCCAAAGCCACCGGAAGCCCTGGCCTTGAACCCCTCCCTGTATGGTGTCCACCAGTCTTAAACCGTGACAGTGGTGACAGTGTCCTTTCCAGGGTAGACATCCCACCTGCAGGAGCTTTCTTTCCTGGCCTCTCTCTCAGCTGTGGTCAGAGCTACAGCGGGCTTGCCCTGCGATGACGGGGGGCTTGCCCTGTGATGACTGGGCCTGGCCCCGACGGGGGGCTTGCCCTGTGATGACTGGGCCTGGCCCCGACGGGGGGCTTGCCCTGTGATGATGGGGGCCCGGCCCCGACGGGGGGCTTGCCCTGTGATGACGGGGGCCCGGCCCCGACAGGGGCTCTGTCTTGCCCACAGGCTGTTGGTGATGTTTGAGCTGCCCGCTGGCAACAGGCTGGGATGGGCAGAGTTTAGGGCACATTGACCCAAGAATAGCCGTGGGTCTGTGCAGATAGCCTGAAAGAACTGACAGACGCCTGTCCTGATTTTGGATGAAGACACTGCTCATGCAGTGTGAGGGACGTCTTTTTTGTCACCGGAAGGGCAGTGGATGTGCTCACGTGCACGTGAGTGTTTCAGGGCGTCCGGCTATTTGCAGGCTATTTGCAGTCTTCACCGAAGCAAGTGTTTCCTGCACCAGCGGCACACGCTTGCTTGTTCCCATGGCTGGGGCATTGTGGGGCATCTTTTCTCCTGGCAGGACCTGAGTTTCGACACACGGGGCAGAGCCAGGCCTTTCTCAAGGCATCAGAGGGCGTCGCTGTGGACCGGCAGGTCGGTTTTCAGTCCTGGGTTGAGTTTGTAGCACGCCTGGAGTCCTGGGGTGCTGGCAAGGGGTCTTCGCGTGGCCATGAAGGAAACCAGTTCAGAGGTCACTTTGGGGACCCACAGAGTGACCACACCACAGAGGCTTGGTAGAAAGGACTTTATTTAGAAATCGGTGCTACAGCACCAGGAGCCATGCAGACAGTGGAGCAGGAGCCTGAGCCGGCTGCCCCCGGGAAGTCAGTCCTGACCTGGGCCCCCCGGGAGTCAGTCCTGACCTGGGCCCCCCGTAATTCAGTCCTGACCTGGCCCTCCCTGCCGCCCCCATGAAGTAAGTCCTGACTGAGGGAGCGTTGATCTGCACCCGACACTCTTTGTTAAAGACCGAATCTGATAATGCGGGCGTGGGTCAGCAGAACATAACCCTCACAGAAAACCCCAAGAAAAAGTGGACGTGAACTGCGTTTGCATTTGTGTGGCCAGGACACCAGCTTCCTCTTGTGTTATGTTGAAGCAGGGCCTGGACGTCGCCAGGGAATTTATGTGGGAAGCACATCTTGACATGAAAAATGCAGCGTTTTGTCGCAAGTAACGTTTTTCCTAGAAATGCCGCTAGCTGGTTGCTCTAAGGAATGACTTTATAAAACTCAAAAGCACTACCCTGGGTCTTGCGGTGACTGGCACCGTGAGAGCCACAGAGCTGGGGTGGTGCTCGGGGCTCCGGCCACCCGGCCACAGAGGCCAGCGTGGATCTGACTGCGTGGGTCTCCCATGCCCCGGCTGGGGGCTCCACACCAGCTGCCCAGGGTCCAAAAACCTGTCTCCTCTGGTGAAGTGCGAGTGTACGGTGAGCTTCGGAGGCCACAGGTGGGCTTTGGGGCGGGCGGGGTGGCGGGCAGGCTGTGGAGGCTGCAGGCCTTGCACATGCATGGCTGTGGAGGCCGAGGGTAGCAGTGGCCTCTGGGGTAGGAGATGGGTGGGGGCACTCTCTGGGTCACCGCCGCAGAGCCTCCACCTTGGAGCTGCTGTGAGGGTCCTTTCTAGGAAGCAGGGCTTTGCCCAGGGTGGGGGGCTGCCTTACACGGGCTGTTCTAAGCTGGGGGGCCTTGAGCCATGGGTGAGGGGCCCAGCCCAAGGTGGGTGCTCCAGCAGGTGGCCTCAGGCACCTGGGGGTCTGGGCTGGGGAGGGGCACCAGCCAGGGGAGGGGAGGAGGGGCTTCTGGGTGTGGGTGGGGGATGAATGCAGGCAGGGTCTCAGACAGGAGGCCTCAGAGCCCGGGAGCTTCAGTCGGCATGGAGGTCTCAGAGTCCTCCCCCCGCCGACCCCGGGAGCCGTGGTCAACAGAGACCTGAAAGGCCCACCGCTGCAGTCGGCCTGTAGCTCAGAGGTCAGCCTCGGTCCTCGGTTGCTCAGCCGACCCAGGCTGGCCCAGAAACCTGCTCAGGGAGCGGCTGCTCTGGAGTTGGTAGGGTCGAGGTGGGGGCTATTGCTGTTTGGTGGGGGAATTGCCGGGAACTGGGTAAGAGCCACTTACTTATCTGTGTGTGAGAGGCGCAGGCAGGCACAAAACTCCTGGGAAGTTCAGTTTCTCCTTTTCATTTTTAAATTTAACTTTTTAATTCTAGCAGAAACACGCAAACCTCCAAGACTCTTGTGCCGTCCCGGCTCTGTGTGCTGGGAGACCAGCAGTGCCTGTTCCCATGGGGTCCCCTGAACCTGCAACTCCCGGTCCAGCTCCCCAGGGCCCCGGCGGTGGAGGGGCCCCACTAACTGTGGCACCTGAGACTCGGCTCCTGCCTCCCGGCCCCCTGCCCCCCTCGGAGTTGGGTCAGGTCTGGAACTCCACACCAGGCCCACACTTGAGCTTGGCTACTGGAATGTGGCCTTCATCCTCCGTAGCTTGTCCTGAATCTTCCGTGAGTGCTTCTCGCTGGGGACGTGGTGGAAGTTGGCCCTGCTGTCCGCGGCCAGCGTGGAAATGTTGGCGCCGCTGAAGCGGGTGATCCTCTGCCGGAGGTGTGACTGGAGCTTGGGGTCGGGGCTGAACGTGTAGGGGTTCTCCTGGAATGCGTGCACTTGGCTCACCACCTTGGCGATGTTCCTTCCGTTGGAGGAAGAAGAGACGTCAGTTGGCATGGGGCTGCCCCAGGCAGGGATTCCCAAGTTCTCAGGAATCATTTGCGCTAAACCTTTTCACCGCGTAAATACTGAAGGGTGGGTTTTCTGTTTATTGACGGGGCCAAACCTCACGCCACTGCTCAGACCTTCCCGTCTGTCTACCTGTCCATCCGTCTACCTCTCGTTCACAGACGTTTATGGAAACCCCACAGGGTCAGGCTTGTCCATGCTGAGCCTCCCAAGAGGAGTAAAGGCCGGTCGGCCGTAGGGGCTGCAGCTGAGGGGACGAGACAGGCCGGGCGCTGCTGCCACGTGGAGCGTTCACACCTGGGAATCGCCACGGCTGTGGCCCACGGCCGGTTTCCCGGGAGAGCTGGTTGTGGACAGTGACCAGCTGTAAACCTCCAGTGCCATTTTCTTTCTTTGGAGACAGAGTCTCACTGTTGCCCAGGCTGGAGTGCAGTGGCACAATCTGGGCTCACTGCAACCTTCGCCTTCCAGGTTCAAACGATTCCTCTGCCTCAGCCTCTTGAGTAGCTGGGATTACAGGTACCAGCTACCACGTCCGGCAAATTTTTTTGTTTTTTTTAGAAAAGACAGGGTTTCGCCATGTTGGCCAGGCTGGTCTTGAACTCCTGGCTTCACGTGATTCACCTGCCTCAGCCTCCCAAAGTGCTAGGGTTACAGGCCTGAGCCACTGCGCCCAGCCTACCTTAGGTTTTTAGTTCTCTTTTGCTGACGTGGGTGTTCCGATTTCTTACAATGAGCGTACATTTATAGCGTATTGTAAATACTGCTTTTAACTTGGTGCCTATCTAAGAAGGAGACCTTGCGTGTATCAGGTTGGGGATCCGTGGACACCTGGTCCACTGGGCACTGCTCCCCAAGTGAGGCCGTCTTCCCTGCAGGAGGGTGGAGGTGCCGTGGCCTGGGCAGCCTCCTGACCGTGTGTGGACAATGGAGAGACAAGAAGAGACGGGAGGGTGGAGATTGTGTCTCGAGGGAGGGAGTGAGGCCGAGCCGGGACCGAGGGTGCCTGAGCCCGCTGGTCACAGGCCTGAGCCTCTGAGGAGAGGCTGGGCTGTGGCTTCCCAGGTGGAAGAGTCTGTGTGGCCAAGGGTGTGTGAGCTGTGGGTCCTGGTGGTAGGTTCTATAGCCAGCCCGTCTGCGCCTCCCAGGCGGCATGCAAGGTCACTGGGTGCTGGGCGGGACAGCAGGACACGGGAACAGGCTGAGGACTCATCATGGGTCCCATGTGGGTGTCTCTAGGGAAAGGGCTCTGAGGACAGTAGGGACACGGTGGCACCCAGAGGTCAGGGCGGATTGGTGCCAGGCGGCCACAGTGCTGCAGAGACCCTCGGGTGGGGTGGAGAGTGTGGCTGAGTGGCAACAAGGGTCTCTAGAGACCACGGAGAGTGTGTGGGGACCATGGACACCAGGAGAGCAGGAAACGTTCTGAATTTGCAGAGGAGGCGGTGGCTTGAGGTCACCCTGGGGAGAGGGAGCTCTGAGGCCGCAAGGGCCAAGTGAGGGGCAAGCTACTCAGGCCTCTGAAAAGCAGGGACGGGAGGAGAGGTGCCACCTGAGCCTGCCCAGCCTGGGGGTGCGGCCACGTGAGCCCCTCCCCACCTGGGGGTGCGGCCACCTGAGCCCCTCCTCACCTGAGCTTGCTCCACCTGTGGGCCCCATTGGTCATGGTGAAGCCACCGGTCTCCAGCTGCTGGATGTGCATGGCCAGGAGGCGGGCTGAGGGCAGGGTGGGCTGTGCCCGGAAGCGCCGTCCTTCCATCAGACACAGGCTGTCGCTCTTCAGGAAGACCTGGTGGTCCGGCCAGGGCATGGGCCGGGGAGAGACAGGGCAAGGTCAGTACAGGAGCCAGCCGGGGCCGGCCTAGCCCACCCTTCCCAGCTGGTCTTGTGTTCTCACGTGTGGAGGTACCCAGCACTCTGAATTAGCTTCCAGTCATGAGGGTGACGGGTAGACTTGGTTCACACCTGCAGGCTCTTACACGAGGCCCGGACAGCCGCTGGAGGCTTTGTGCCTCCTGCTACTGAAAAGGGGAGTTCCCTTCCTTGCTCTCTGCTGGACTTCAGGAAAGAGCCAGGTGACCTGACTTCCCCAAATGAGACCCAGGCTGGTTGGTCAGGGCCCGCGTCTGTGGTCCGGCAGGGATGTGCAGGAGCCCTCCCGCCTCTGGAGAGCTGCAGCTGGGGCTGAGGCCGGGCTCCGACACCCAGGACCGGTGTGGGTTTCGGCTGCTCTGGGTTTGTCTCTCTCGTTTTGGGGAATGCCCAATCGCTTCCAGCAGCGCTTCCCTGTCCATTATCTCATGAGGCCCCCACTGCCGTCCTGGAGGAGGTCCAGGTTGGTCAAGCTCTGCCCCAGCCGCAGACCTCAGTGCTGTGCTCCGGGCACCTGTACTCTGTGCGGGGACCTTAGACCAGCAAGGCCCGTGACCAAGCAGGCGGGACAGCTTTGCACAGGTGGCAGTGGGGTCCCCGCCAGAGATGACTCCTGGCCTCAGTGAGGCCACCACGGCTGGGCCACCTGTGCACACCTCATGGCGTCTGCGTCTGGGTGAGTGCGGCAGGCGCTACCTAGTGGGCCATTTAGGAGAGGGCCCGGCTGGACAAAGGCCACCCAGCCAAGGAAAGTGCTGGTACCTCCACGGCGTTCAGCTCCTCCATGACTGCTGCGATCTTTGCAGGCAGGATTCTCCAGGCCTGAAATGTTAGCACAGGTGAGACTCTGAGGCCGAGCCGGCACCCACCCCGCGCCTCGGGCCCCCAAGGGCACGCACAGGGGACTGCCTGACGGCCGGGTGCTCCAGCCCGCCCAGGATCTGCATGGCTGTCGCGAAGTTTCTCTGCTCGTAGCAAGATTTCGCAATCAGCAAAAACTTGGACAGCAAGTTCACCTGCAGCTGCAATGGGAAAAGGACACGTTCAGCATCTTCTGGTTTAAGATGAACAAAGGGAGCATTTGAGAATCTGTTAAAACCACCCAGCTTCAAGACAGGGAACGTGTGCCGCTCGTGTGTGGAAGGGAAGCGGCCATGTGGCCGAGGCTGTGGAGCGGGCTGGGCTGGCGGGATGGGGTGGGCATCACTCCAAACAAAACAAAATAAAAGCAAAGTCTGATAAGTGGAAAGATTCGAAAATAATTCCAGCCTCACTTCTCAAAGGAAAATTGTGCCAGGAGGCCCTCCCCAGGCATCTTTGGCACTGAGAAAGGTGTCCCCACCCAAGGAGAGGCAGTGTCATGTCCAGAGGCAGACAGGGGGCCACTGGCAGCTCCATGCCCCCCACCGAGCCCATGGCAGGAGCGTTTGGGTGAAGTCCAGGGGTGGGCGCTTGGGTGCCGCCACCTCCTCCATGGATCTGTGGCTGGCAGTGATGACCCTGCTGGCTTTGGTGGGAACACCCCATCATCTTCTCCGTGGCTCTGTGGCTGGCGGAGATGGCGGTGATGACCCTGCTGGCTTTGGTGGGAACACCCTGTGGGTGGCGAACACCCCCCCAGCAGGGTTCTGCTTCTGAGCCGTCCCGAGCAGCTGCGTCTCAGATCCAATTCCAGGGCTTCAGGAAGATTCTGGAGAACTCAGCTGACCCCTCCTGTTGGAGCACCCTGTCCCTGAGGGATCACCGGGCGTGGGCCATCCTTCCACGGAAACCAGGGATGCCGGCCTGGGCTTCACTCTTTTTTTTTTTTTTTTTTGAGATGGAGTCTTGCTGTGTGGCCCAGGCTGGAGTGCACCCTTTCATTCGATTTGTTCAATAAAAGCTGGTGCCAACCTCCGCTTCCCGGGTCCGAACGGTTCTCCTGCCTCAGCCTCCAAAGTAGCTGAGACTACAGGCATGTGCCACCGCGCCCAGCTAATTTTTGTAGTTTTAGTAGAGACAGGGTTTCACCATGTTGCCCAAGATGGTCTCAAACTCCTGACATCAGGCGATCCACCCACCTTGGCCTCCCAAAGTTCTGGGATTACAGGTGTGAGCCACCACGCCCCACCCCTGGCTCGGCTCTTGTCTGCAGGGACCCAACAGTGATCTGGCCGCAGTGCTGGGCTCTGTCATGGTGATGCTGGGCGCCGGCAGCCTGGGGTGTGAGGCTGCACGGCTCCTGCCGACCCCGCAGACCCGGACACGGGGGCATGACCAGGAGGAGAGGCCGTCCTGGAGCTCCTCAGGCAGGCGGGGCGTCTGCAGCTACAGGTGGGCCTCTGTCAGGCTGGGAGGGGCTGTCCCCACCTCCTGCGGCAGCTCGGGGTGAAGGTTTGCCCGGGATGCTGCGGTTAGCTGGGTGAACGCCACCTGTCCTCATTCTCGTCCTCACGAACCCGCCCACAGCCCGCATGTGGAGGCTCTGGTGTAGGGAAATTGCATCTTGCTGTCCCTCACGAAACCGTGGAATCCGTGGATTAGAGCATACGGGGCAACCAGGCTCCCTGTTCCGTGTCCTGCGCAGGTGGGCCGTGCTGATCAAGCCCCAAAGTTGGAAAATTCTCAAGGGAGGAGAGAAGTCAGCACCTTTGCACTGGCTCACGGGCCCCAGGGTGGGCTGCGGGCGGGAGGGGCTCGCGTGAAGGAACAGTGGGAAGGGAAACGCCCCCCGGAGGCTCCTGGTGCGGGGCCCCGGCCCTCAGCGCCTTCAGCCCACTCCGGGACAGCAGCAGGGATGGCAGTGATGGGTTTGTGGCCGGGAGCCTGTTCCTTTGTTCCTTGGGCCCAAGTTTGCTTTCAAGGATCTTTGGCCTAGGAGGGGGTGAGTGTCCACCCAGGGCCAAGGCTGCCACCTCCCTGCTGCGGGGGAAGGGGCCACGTTGCACAGAAGGAGCCCTGCAGTCCTGAGTCTCCTGTGGAGCGGGACCTGGCCACCCCAATGAGGTGAGGCCTGGCTGAGCTCAGGTGAGATCAGAGGCCTCTGTTATACGGCATCCGTCCATCCGCTGGGCGAAG
This sequence comes from Sapajus apella, assembly GCF_009761245.1. NCBI lineage: Eukaryota > Metazoa > Chordata > Mammalia > Primates > Cebidae > Sapajus > Sapajus apella. The sequence goes on along the minus strand of NW_022436953.1, from coordinate 35,992,955 downwards.
GCGCCTGCTGGAGGAAGCAGTACACCCCCAGGGCTGGGGGACTCTGGCCTCCTGAGCAGCTGTGGACCCCAGTGCCTTCCGGGCAGGGGAGCACAGTGCCTTGCCTGACAGCAGGCGGGGCGGGGCGGGTCAGGAGGTCCCCGTCCAGCCCAAGGCCCACAGGACCTGGAAGAGGCTGAGACTGGGCCCTGGTGCTGGAACTTGACCTTGACCTTGGTCAGACCACAGAGCCGTCATTCCACAAACTGAGTGAGAGGCCACAATGGGCCTTTGGCCGGGGCAGGGGAGCCTAGGGTGGGACGTTGGGCATCACAAACCCCAGCCCAGGTGCCAGGCTCAGGCACAGAGGGGATGGGGCCCTGGGGTGGGGTGCTGTGGCAGGGGCCAGTGTGTGTGGGGTGCTCTGTGTGTGTGTGTGTGTGTTGTGAGCACAGGTAGGGGTGCTGGCAGTGGTGGGTGCAGCTTGTCCTGAGTCTCCAGGCGGCCCGGAGCTGAGGAGGACCCACCACTGAGAGGAGCGGTGTCCAGCTGCAGATGTGGATGTGGCTGTGGCTGTGGCTGTGGGTGTAGCTGTGGACGTGGCTGCAGACATGGCTGTGGACATGACTGGACATGTGGAGACGTGGCTGTGGATGTGGCTGGTCACGTGGAGATGTGGCTGGAATGTGGCTGTGGATGTGGCTCTGGACATGGCAGGCAGTGCTAGGGGAGATGCCCCTCCCCTCAAGCCTTGGGTCAGGTGTGGCTCCGAGGGACACAGAGTTGGGCTCACTGCGTTGGGGGAAGGTTCAGGCCATGGCCTTGCAGGAGGTGCCACCGCTCTGGGACAGGCAGACCCCACGCCCTGTGCTGGCCTCAGAACTATGGGGTGCCCACCTTGGAGGTGTGGCTGGTCACAATCTCGGCGGCTACCCAGGTGCTGACGTCATCTGCGTTTCTTAAAAGCTGTAACAGATACTTGTCTTGAACGTAATTGGGCAGAAATAAGCTGCACGTTTTGGCCGAAAGAGACTCAGAAGAGCTGGCTCTGGAAGAGAAACACGGGACCTGTCACCCCGGAGCATGTGCAGGTGTCCCGGAGACTCAGAAGAGCTGGCTCTGGAGGAGAAACACAGGACCTGTCACCCAGAGCATGTGCAGGCGTCCCGGCCCCGGGGCTGCTGGTGCAGGGTGGGGTGGGGTCTGGCCGTGCGGCTGTTCTGACTGGCAGACACCACTCTCTCGGCTCTCTGGAGACATAGGCATCTCCTGCTGGTCAGGAGCATCCACGAGACCCTCACGGGAAGCCCCCGAGACCCTCCATCACCACTCCCAGCCAGGGGCCTGGGACACTCACTTGGGGATGGCGGTGCTTTTGTCCATGACGCCCAGAGCCCGTGAGTTCAGGAAGTGGACTGGGTGGCACTTTTGGAACAACTCCTGCCAGGACGTGGAGAGAAGAGGTTCAGATTACCAGCCTTCAGAGCCTCGTGGCAAAGGCCAGGTCCCAGGGAGGGTGGGGGTTTTGTGGGGGCCATCTCCGCAATCCTGGGTTCAATGCCCACCCGACAGACCACAGAGGTCGGCTGCAGGGCTCCCGGCATCCAGGCAGCCCCTGTGACAGCAGGTGGGATCACGAAGTTGGCATCACTGCTGTCACCTGCTGTGTGATCCAGGATGGCAGGGCCTGGGAAGGGGCTGCCTGAGGGCTGGCTGTGGTGGAGGTAGAGGAAGATGGGCAGAGCCCTGGCAGCTGGGTGGGGGCGCAAGGAACTGGGTTGGCCCAACTCCCACGGAGGCGCTGGGGGCAGAGACTTGGCACCCCATATGGCCCTCAGGCCGTCCTCTAGTGCCTGTGAGGCCAGAGTGCTGGGCAGAGGCAGGTCCAGACCCTGCAGGCAGCTGTCCGGAGAGGAGGGCCCAGCTTTGCTGGGACAAATCCCCTGCTGGGGCCTCCCGTTGACGCAGCAGCCGCCCAGACCTGTGCGCCTGGCAGCCGGCCCCTCCCTGCCTGTCTGTTCCTCCGGGAAGCGGCCACTGAGGGCCCTGTGGGCGCCGAGTGTCCCTGGGGCGGGTGACCCGGTGTGGATTCTCCCCCTCCTCACCTGCTGCAGCAGCGTGAGCTGGCTGAAGAGCTGGTGGGTGCTATACTCGGTCAGGAAGTAGGGCCCCTTCTCACTGGTCTTGGCGCAGGGGCCGTAGAAGTCCTCAAGGAAGCAGGGCTTGGGCAGCGCCGCGGCGATGGTGTAGGGCCGCTCCTTGTGCGGTGGCAGTACCAGCCCGTTGCCCCGCGGCAGCCTCCAGGGGAAGCTCTGCAGGGCAGGCCGGGCACTGAGGGGCCCCTCGGGTCAGGGGTCCAGGGAGGCAGGGCGGGGTGAGGACCGGGCCAGGCCCAAGCCCACACTCCTCAGACTGGGCCAGCCAGAGCCAGAGAGCGGCCTGCCCACCCACTGCTGGGCTGGCACAAGGATGCTCGTCCTGCTCATTTCAGCAGGTCCCCCATGGCAGGGCCGCTGAGGTTTAATGGGAAGGCCGTTCATCTCCCCACACTGGTTTCTTCCACCCAGTCTCTGGCCAAGGGTCAGTGAGTCATAGCAGGACCCTCCTCAGCCGAGAGCCTGGGAGCGCGCAGCCCAGTAGGGCTGCCTGCGACTGGGAACATGGAGGGTGTGCACATGGGTGTGTGGGGGTGCACATGTGTGGATGTGTGTGAGGGTGCATGTGTGTGTGAGGGTGCACACGTGTGTGAACACATGCATGTGTGTGGGAGGGTGCACGTGTGTGAGGGTGCACACGCATGTGAGGCTGCACGTGTGTGAACACATGTATGTATGTGAGGGTGCACGTGTGTGAACACATGCATGTATGTGTGTGAGGGTGCATGTGTGTATGTGAGGGTGCACACGTGTGTGTGAGGCTGCACGTGTATGTGTGTGAGGGTGCACGTGCAAGGGTGCACGTGTGTGCATTTGTGGGTGTGTGCAGCTGTGCACAGAGGTGCACGTGCATATGTGTATGCATGTATATGGATGTGTACCTGTGCGCGTATGTGTGTACATGTGTTCTTGAGGCTGGGCTCAGGGGGCCACATCTGCCTGTCCAGGGAGGCCCTCCCCTGGGAAAGACCCCCACCTTCCGGGAGAGGCCGTCCTCCGAGAGCCTCTTACAGAGGGCGTTGAAGGGCCTGGTGTCTTCCTCCGCCTCCTTGGGGTTCTCCAGGTCTGTGCCTCGAGGGCTGCCCTCCGCCCGCCGGTCTGTACCCACCTCCAGGAGGCCCAGCAGGTGCTCTGCGGAGCCGTCCAGGGGTAGGATCTAGGCACAAGTATGGTGCATGGTGGTCAGTGCCACTTTCCGGAGGAGGGCAGCACCTCCCGCCGTGGGGTCCAGGGCGCAGCTGCCTGGCTCAGTGCACAGTCACCTTGGAGGAGATGAAGTCCTCCAGCTGCCCCAGCAGCCCGCTGTTCCGGGTGAAGTCCACGGTGTAGCAGTCCTCCACCCAGGCCTGCAGCACGCACAGGCTCCGCCTGTAGATCTTGGTGAAAGTCGAGGTGGGGTCCTGGTGGGCCCTGGAGGCATGGGGGAGCTGCCTGAGCTGCCAGGATGCGTGAGTGGGGGACAGAGGCCCAGGGGCTGTGCGCGGCTCTCCCAAGGGGCAGGACAGGACCAGGCTCCACATGTGCAGGGGGCTTAGGGGGCTGGGGGGTCTTCTGTGGGTCCCTCCCCCAAGGCAGGAGCTGACCGGCTGATGGCCTGAGGGGCCAAGGGGGTGCCCAGCCTGGGTGTGTGTGGGCCTGGGCAAGGGGATGCATGGGGTGTCCTAGGGGTCAGCAGGTCAACCTAGAGAGGCAGAACACCTCTCCCTCTCTTGACCCCAGCTGTTGGCCATGGGAACAGAGGGAGGCTGGGGGCCGGCAGGACCCTCTGCTTGGTGTTCCCGAGCTGACCTGCTGACTCTCCCTGCCCTCCACTTTCCTCCTTGTCAGTAGGAAGAGGCTCCACTCCCAGGCACCTCCCAGTGCTCCCAGACTCCCAGGCCACTGCCCTCCTGCCCCGGTCGCTTTCTCTGCCTCCATGTGTGTTCCCGACCTCCGGCCAGGCTTCCCTGGCCCCTCACCCTCCAGGGACTGCCTTAGCCTTCATGGTGGCTAAACCAGGCCCACAGGAACCCGCCCTGCCCCGGGGAAGCGCTGGCGGGCGTGGGCACAGTACCTGGACAGCGTGCTGTTGATGCGGTCGAGGAGGAAGTGCAGGAAGTCGTGGGGCGTACAGAAGTAGCGGAAGGTGTACAGGAACTGCTGCACGTAGCCCTCCAGGAAGGCGTCGCTGTGGGCGGGGCAGGCAGGGCGGCAGTGAGCGGTGCCGCGGCCCAGCCAGGCTCCGCCAGTGTTCTGGGGGTGTGAGTGTGCGTGAGTGTGAGTGCGCCTTCTCTGTGCATGTCACTGTCAGGAGAATCGCCAGAGAAATTAAAGGGGGGCCAGGATAACATCTGAACTCCCAAGTGTTCCCAGCGCCAGGCCTTTCTGAGCGTGGCCTGTGTGGGGCCTCGTGGCGCCTCCACTGGCCGGGCCGTCAGCCTGGGAAGCCGAGGGAGCCGGTGCCTCGGGCCGGGCGCCACGCTGCGCACTCAAAGCGCCTGTCTTCACCGGGTGAAACCGGCCACCCTCAGGAGATACCGTCCAGGGGCCTGCAAGCAGGTCAGGGACTGTCCCAGTGTCCTGGGAGCCCGACCTCCGTGGTCAGGAAGGCGAGGCCTAGCAAGGCGTCCTCCCATGCTGGAGGAGCCTCGGGCAGGAGACCGGGTGGCTCTGGAACCAGGGGCCTGGTCACCCGCTCGCCTCCTCGGACACAGGGAGCCACAGCTCAGGCCAAGCACCACACAGGCCCACACACCACACAGGTGCTCACGTGCCAGGCAAACCCCCATTGCCACCAGCTCTACAAAGCGGGGAAGCCCCTTGTGACCACATGCACGGCCAGGGGACCCCACGCTACACACCACACACATGCCACACATACCACACACCACACACGTACACACACCACACTATATCCCACAGCACATAACACACATGTGCTACACTGTACCCCCCACCACACAACACACGTGCCACACACCATACCCCACATCACACCCTACACACGTACACACACCACACTGTACCCCACACCACACACCACACTATGCCCCACGCCACACACGTACACACACACCACACTATACCCCACAGCACACAACACACACCACACAACACACACCACATTATACCCCATGCCACACACCACATGCACGGCCAGGAGATGCTCCTTCCATGGAAGCACAGAGCTCACGCTCACACCTGTAAGCCACACAGAATGCCACAACCACAGACATGCACACACACACTACACACCACACATGTACCACACTATACCCCACACCACACACGTGCACACATGCCATGTGATACCCCACAACCATACACTACACACAATACTCCACATCACACACCATACATGGGCACACAAGCCACACACACTGCCCCACACATGCACACCACACATGTGCCTACCATACCACACATCCCACAACCACACACATACCCCACACACTCCATACAAGTCTAAATACATGTCACATTTGTATACTCCACATGCATGATACAGCACATCACACAACACCCCGACACGCCACACATGCGTACACCAGGAACATGCCACACTGCACACGTGCACAGCCACGCACACAGGTGTTTCCCACAACAGCACAGAGACTCTATGGTGGGTGTGGCTGTGCCTGCCTTGCAGATGAGGAGGCTGAGACCTGGGTCTGAGGGTCGGTCTGGAGCTCTGGCCAGTAGGAGGCCCCTCGAGACCAGGGCCAGCTCACCTTAGGGTAATGGGGCCAGGGGAGGAGGCTGCTGTCCCTCTCTAGAGGGTCCCTGGGGTAACGGGGCTGGGGGGAAGACACCACTGTTCCTCTCTAGGGCCTCCCTGTCCTCATACCTACTGGCCTCCTCGGTGTCCTTTGCTGGGCCCCAAGGGGCAAGTGCTCCTCTGCTCAGAGAGGACCCTTGGGGCTCCAAAGTGGTGTCATTAGGGTCCCATAGCCAAGATGGGGTGGGCCAGTCACTGTCCGGGAGGGGTGCCTCTCTGGTAGTGGGTCAGACCAGTGGGTGCAGAGCTCCCGGTGCCTGAGAACAGGGTGCAGCCAAGGCCCCTGCAGGGCAGAGCGGGTGAAGGGCGAGGGGGTGGGTGGGGCGGCCGGGGGTCTGGCCCTGTGGCCTCGGCAGAGGTGAGGGGACCTGTTGGGTCCTCGCTGCTGTGGGTGCACGCACACCAGTATTTACGGATCGGGGTCTCGGGAGCCAGTGCACACACCGAGCGGGGCGATGGTGGAAACCCCCAGCCCGACTGCGTCCCTGGGCCAGGAGGCTCCTTGCCGGCTGTTCTGACACGGTGAGCTGGGCGGAGTCCAGGCCACACCGCCGAGCTGCCGCGTGTGGGCTTTTGGAAGCCGTCCGCGTGTTAATTATGTAGGGTGGGTTTCCCAGCACCTCCAGGGACTGCCGGGCGCACCCTGAGACCCGGTGTCCAGGCCTGCAGGCCACTCTGGCCGGCGTCTCTGCAGAGCTGCCGGCGGCCCCCCGGGTGCACGGTGGCCCCGAGTAAACATCTCTCCCAGCTAGAAAGTGCACACCCAGCCTGGCGGAGGGGCCGGGGCCCGTGCCCCCCTTTTCAGCGCCCAGGGCGGTGTCTCCCTCTCCCGGCGAGCTTTCGTCGTGACGCACCTGGAGTAGAGGTAGGCCATGAGCCCCAGCGGCGTGCCGGCCTGCAGGATGCGGGCTTTCTGCCGGCCGCCCGGGTGCTTGTTGACGTTGTAGAAGATGAGTGAGGAGGACTCGTCCAGGGGGCTGAAATCCAGCGTGTCGCAGGGCGCGGCCGCGATGTTCACGATGACCGGCAGGGCGCAGGGCTCCAGGCCCCAGCGCTCCGCGTACATGACCTGCCGGCGGGACACGGGCACTGGGTCACCCTGCCCTTCCCCTCAGGGCCTCCTCAAATCAGGGCCCCTCTCATGACTTAGCACGGACAGACCGACGGCATCCCGCGGTGGGACGCTGTCCGAGGCGAAGGCCTCGCGGACGGAGCGGGCCGCAGAACTTGCCTGCAGGTACTTCTTGACCAGGCCGAGGAACTGCACCCTGGATTTCATTTCTTCCAGCTGCCCTTTCAGTTTGGACAGCATGGTCTTGACGTCAGAGCCTGTGGGCAGGGCAGAGTGGGCCGGGGCCAGGCTCCTGCGGCTGGGGTGTCTGACCTGCGCCCCCACGGCCTCACCTTTGCTCCTCTTTTCCTTCTGCAGGAGCTTCTGGTAGAACTTCAGGGTCTTGCGATAGTTTCTTTTCTCGATCATGAGCTGCTGCTCCAGCTCCTGCTGACGAAACACAGCGCCTAAGCCCCAGGCAGCCCCGCACGTCGGCCATGTCCAGGGCCAGGCCCCACCCCGCGGGGCCCTCCCAGGCCTTGGAGATCAGCTGCAGCGCAGCGTCCCATAGAGACCGGCCCACACAGCCAACGAGGCTGTCCCCTGCCGGGCAGTGTGGTGTGGGGGCCTCTGCTGTCCCCCGGCTCACAGGGCAGTGCCCAGCACCCCTCACCAGTCAGGCCCTGTGGGGTGTGCTCAGGGGACAGTGGGCACTGCTGTGTGGCCACAACCTGGGGCCTCAGTAGAACCAGACGCCACCCAAGTTAGCCCCAGGCTCTCCTGCCCAAGCAGGTAGGGCTGTGTCACCTCTGGGACCCCAGGCTCAGGTTGTGGGGGGGGAGAGGTGCGGGGGGAGGGTGCGGGGAGGACGGGGTGTGACCTCCCAAGGCGTATCCCACGTCTTCAGGCGTCTGCCTGTCTTTTCGTTTTCTATTTTTATTGACTTTTTTTTGGTTTTTTAGAGATGACGTCTCGCTCTGTCACGCAGGCTGGAACGCAGAGGTGTGATCACAACTCACTGCGGCTTTCAACTCCCTTGGCTCACGCGATTCTCCCATCTGAGCCTCCCAATGTGCTGGGACTGCGGGTGTGAGCCACTGCACCAGGCCTTGCCTTTCCTTTAAACTTAGGCTTAAAGAAGCCCAAACATACGGAGTCCCGCTGTCCTGTGCAGACAAGACCCCTGGAAGCCGTCCTCCTGGGAACTTGCCAGCTGGACCATCATGGTTTGCTGGGCAGCAGCCACAGGGTTTGCCCCAGCCCTTGGCTGCCCTGTACAGTGTGAGTGTTAAGTGCACACCCGGGTGTGACTCTCCTGAGCCTGCCAGGGTCTGAGTTCCTGCCTGGAAGATGGAGTTGGGGACCTCATCCCCAAGGCTGTCTCTGTGAGGGAAGGGACTGAGGCCAGACGGGCAGGTCCTGACTGCAGGAGCCAGGAGGGAGGGCCGCTGGGCTCTGCCTCATGCACAGACACCAGCTGGGACCGAGTGTGTCCTGGGATGGGACTGTATTCAGGGAGGGGGGCCCATTGTCCCAGGACGCCTCCCATGCTGGGCAGCCGCTCATCCGGTACCCCCGTGTCCTGTGGGACAGGCACCCATCGTGGAGGCTGGAGCAGGGGTGCCCTGAGGATGAGCCTGCCAGGGCAGTGACCCCAGAGATGGCCTTACCCTCCCAGGGCACAGGGGCAGATACAGCCTCCTCCTGCACCTGTGGGGCTTGGCCCAGCACCAAGGAGGGGAGTGATTCGGGGGGGATGCTGGGAAGCCTTGGGGGTCCATGGGAGCTGGGCTGGGGCAGCAGGTCTTCAGCTGGGACTATGAGGTGCCACAAGGCAGGGGCACCTGGTGGAGGGCAGAGGTGAGAGGCACGGCAGCTCTGGCCCAGGCCTCTTGGGAGGGGTTCACGTGCCCACGGCCAGCAGCGACCGCCCCGAGGGGTCATCCACTTGGGAGCCCGTCCAGCAAGCTTCCTTCTGTTACGCGCCGTAGGCTCGGATCCGCCAGCCAACCCTGCCTGTCAGCCTGCCAGCGACTCTGCTCTGTTGATAGTGCTTATTTTTGAATTTTGTTTTGCAAAATAAAAAATGCGGGTGATATTTCTATGTAATGATTTGAATCCACTCTATCTGGTGGTTCCATGGAGGCGGGGGCCCGCTGCTGTCTTCTCCCACGTACAGGTTCAGGGACGGCAGTGGCAGCCCCACGGAGGGCCAGGCTCCCGGCGAAGGCAGTGTGGGCAGCAGTCCCGGCTGGCTGTGTGAAGACCGGCCCCTCTACAGAACCTCAGCGGGTAAGCGCTCGGGTCCTGCTCCCGCCCAGCCAGGTAGAACCCGCCTCCCACACTGAGCCACCGGAGGCTGCCTAATGTGCAGTGAAATTAAAATGTCAGGTCCTCAGTCATGTGGGTCTTGTTTCCAGAACTCAGCAGCCACACGTGGCTATTGGCTGCCCTGTGGACAGTGTGGATCTAGAATATTCCATCATCAAGGAAGGGCCGACTGGGCTGGGCAGGTCAAGTTCAATCAATGCAGGTGCCCCCAAGGAGCTGTGTGTTCTGCTTCTGAGGACGGTGGTGACCACGTCCCCCGTGGCTGCACCACAGGGCCCTTGTCTGGCCCCAGAGGTCACCTGCGCTGGCTCCAGCCCCCTCACCCCATCCATTTGTAGAGATGCCGATGTCGGCAAACTCTCCTGGGGAAGGCCTCTGTGCTTCAAGGCATCGGAAAACCGGGAGGGGGCATCCTCGGCCTGATGCCCGCCTGGCTGGAGCGTGGCTTGGGCAGGCTCGTCCACAGCCGCCTTTCACAGCTGGACACCACGTCCACGTCAGTGGCGCTGACTCACTGGGAACCACAGGCAGATTCCTTGAGAATCCATCCACGGGGTGGTGGGGAAGAAAACACGAGCCGGGCTTCACTGGTGCAGACGGTCGGGGGACGAACCACGCCAGCCACGCCGGCGCCCTCACCTGACTCTGGGAGCCATGCTTGCTTTTTTTTCTTTCTCTCTCTTTCTTTTTCTTTCTTTCTTTCCTTCTTTCTTGAAGCCATGCTTGTTTTTTTTTTCTTTTTTTCTTTCTCTCTCTCTTTCTTTCCTTCTTTCCTTCCTGGAGCCGTGCTTTTTTTCCTCTTTCCTTCTCCTCCCTTCCTCCCTTCCTTTTCTCTTTTTTTCCCATGCTGGTTTTAATAGCAGGAGATGCAGACGCCGGCTCCGCAGCCCCAGGGAGCCCGCAGTGCTGAGCCCAGCACACAAGGCCGGCTGCAGCGGCCACAGCAGGTGAGGGTCAGCGCTGAATGGAGAAAATGCCCACCCACTGGCAGCTCTGGCTGCCCCGGAGAATGGCCCTGGCCCGCCTGCACTGTGTGCTCTTTGAGCTGCAGATGTGAAAATCTGTCTCCGGGTGTTTCTTTGCCCTTCCTGTGGCTCTGAGCCTCCTGTTTTGAAACAGACATAGTAGTTCCTCCAAGAGAAACGTGAGGCTGTGGCCATGGGCTGGACTCTGTGCACTGGGAGGCCGAGTGCCCCGCGGACCTGTGCACTGGGAGGCCGAGTGCCCCTCAGACCTGTGCATTTGGGGGTGAGTCCTCCCTGCTGGACGCCGGGCGTTTGGGGCTGAGTGCTCCCTGCAAGAGTCCGTGAGTTTGGGGGCTGGGTCCTCCCTCAGGACGCTGCGTGTTTGGGGCCGGGCCGTTTGGTGTCTGCGTGCAGGCCGCCCTGTCCCTCCCCAGCCCCAGGGGAGGCCTGCGTCCTCGAAGTGCCCTCAGGCCGTGTGTGGGGTGTTCCAGATGCAGAGGCTGTAGCACCATGCAGGCCCTTCACATGGCCCAGAAGTGGAAATGAACACTTCGCAGAGCTTAACCTCGGTCTCCTCCCCGACCCCGGGAAGACGCTGGGTCACCTGGACTGAGTTATAAATGGGGCCCAGGAGGAGGCAGAAGGGGAGCAAGGAGGAGCCCCAGGACAGGTTTGAAGCCCAGAGGCTGGGGAGGCTTCCCACTGCGGCTGAAGCTCGAGGCAGGAGGTGGTTGGAGAGTTCCCGGAGCTACCGCTGGGCCCTCCTGTCATCGACCCTGGGCACTTGGGCCTCGCGTGACTGCGGGCCTGTCTGCGGCTGTGGGTCACTGGCCCCCATTGTGTTGAGAGCGCTGAAGGCCCCTCCTGCATCCCAGGATGCTCGTTCTAAGACCTCCCCTCCCTGCTGACCAGGGAGGAGTTGCAGCTGCTCCTGTCCCAGGACGGCACCGCTGGCCACAAAGCGCAGGCCAGGCTGCAGCGACCAGGCCCAACGTGGGCTTGCGGGGCAGGCGTTTCTGGTGTTTTCTTTCACCGCAGAGCGAGGCTGTGCAATGCCCGGAGGGCTGCGCCTGCCCCATGGGAAACATGGCCGGTCGCAGCCTGATCACGAGCACCGAGGGGCCTCCTGGGAACCCACCGCCCCAGTAACCACCAGAGAAAAGCCATTCCCTATCCCCAAACGTGGGGCACCGGCGCAGACAGCTCAACCCAGAGGGGCCCCAACCGTCGCCACAGCCACGGGGTGGGGGCACCAGACGGGCGTCACCCTGCTGGGGCTCAGAGCACATTGTACCACCTGTCACCTGCAGTGGCCGGGAGCTCTGCTGGAAGGAGGCCCCGCCCTGCCAGTCCTGCAGGGCCTCGGCTTGGGACTCACCGGGCTGTGGGCGTCGGGCAGGGCCCCGTCCGCGTGCTGCCGCCCCAGGTCCTCCACGTAGCTGTGGACGTCGGCCCCGAAGCAGTCGGCCTCGTAGAAGGCGCTGCACCAGCCTGGGCTGCAGCTCTGCAGTCCAGCGGGGCCGGGGGACACAGCCGGGCTGCCCCCCTTGGACTTGGCTGGTGTAGCCACGGCTTCCACGTCCAGGGCTCCGCCCGCCGACCGCCTTTCCTCGTCCGCCTCAGGCAGCTGCACTCTGTCGGCTTTTATGGACCTCTGAGGCCGAAATCCCACTTCAAAGTTTCCCCGCGAGAGCTCGTCTGAGTCCACGCCGGACACTGAGGTGGGTGGGCAGGGGGCCCAGCTGGCCCTGGCCACGGCTGGCTTCTCTTTTCCTTGAAAGAGAGAGACACAGGTTCTGTGGATGGTGGCTCGTGTGCGCGGAGCCTGTGCTGGCTGATTACGGGACGGGGTGCTGCCTGGACGTGGAAGCCCGTCTCTCCCGGAACCACCTCCGGCACCCCCGACATGGCTGCCGCTCCTGGCGCAGGGGAGATGCTGGACCCTGAACTGCCGCACGGGGTGGGTTAGGCCTCCCCGCAGGTGGAGCCCCTCTCTGAGCCCTCACTCCTTCCAGACTTGTGGGTCCTGGGGTGGGGCCGCCCCCATTCCCGCCGTTCCCGCCGTCAAGGCTGTGCCCTCTGCCCCAACCCTCTCTGCTTCTGGAAGTTAAAATGTGGCCCCAGCTCTGCTCCTGCCTGAAGCTTCTCCCGTGCAGGGCTTCCCGCCACCCAGGACGGCACGGGCCTCACACTGCGGCCTGGCCACCTGGTCTCTGACTCGTTGGAATGGGAACTGGGCCACCACCAAGCTTGGCCACGACCACAGACAGCCTGAGGGTGACCACGGCCACCAGCTTGTTCCTAACCCCCCAGCCTGCTGGTCGTACACTGGAACTTCCCCAGCCTGGAATCCACGTGCCCCGGGAACTTGGGGCTAACACGCCAGGAGCCCAGCCCTGGAGCCTTTTGGCAGCAAGCCCACTTCTGCCTTGTTACCAAAGCCTGGGGCGCCCAGCCCCGCCTCTGCCTGGAGATGGGATCACCCCCGGCTCCCAGCAGTTCTCTATCCCAATGGCTGGTGACAGGGGATCCCCCCTCCAAGGCCCTGGGCTCCTCTCGTCCCCAGGAGAGGACGGCCTTTGGCTGGGGTGCCCCAGGGCAAAGACAGAGCCGTCCAAGGCTGCCGGGACCCTGGGGCACCCCACGACTTGCGGAGAGGACAGAGGAGCCGCCCTGCTGTGGGCTGGCCAGCACTTACCCAGGCGGTGCAGGGAGGGCCTCTTGCTGGATGGGGAGCAGGGCCTGGGGCTGACCTCTGGCTGTGACCCAGCCTCCTCGGCCGCACTGACAACAAGAATGCAGGTCAGGCACCATCCCCACCCCCGCCCACTGGGAGGAGAACTCAGTCTCCACCGGCCTGGCCTACTGGCCCACCTGGCCACACAGAGCCGTCGCCAGAAGCATCAGGAGCCGGCCCCTCTCGGGTCACTGAGGGGCATAGCAGCTGGTGGGATCCCCAGGTCATTAGCTGCTTGGGGTCCCTGGGGGGCTCTGGAGCAGCCTCTCCGTGCTGCGGGGCTGGGGGCCGGGGCTGAGGCGGGCACACTTGTGCGCCTCACACTTGTGACTCCACACATGGGTGCAGGAGCTGCCTGGGCCACGAGCGCCGTGTCAAGCCATGAGCAAGGCAACATGGGGCCCCCACTGCGGCTCAGGGCTGGGCCCTGCGGGCTCTGGGGCTGCCTGTTTGGGGTCTCCTCTCCTCCTTCGGGACCTCACTCTGGTCCCTCTGAGCAGGAAACCCTGTGGCCACCATGGCCCAGGCCCCCACAGCCTCCCAGAGAGCACCTGCGCTGTGCTCCCCACGAGCCTTTTCTTCCTCTGGAGGGAACTCAGGCCCGACAGAAAGCTGTGGTGGGCGTCAGGACCACGGAGAGGGGTGGCTGGGACGCCACCCGTCTCCCCTGGGGGTGGCCTCTCTGAGGCAGAGGCAGAATGGACACTGAGGGTTGGGAGGTGAAGGCTGGGCCGCGTCAGGGCCGGAGCACGGTGGGTGTCAGGGAAGGGCGGGGAGGCAGGGCTGCCCCGGGGCACCCACCTTGCGGAGGGTGACGCCGGCCGGTTCACCACCCTGAAGAGGCTCTGCAGCAGCTTCTCGTCCCAGTACAGGTCACAAAACTTCTCGGAAATGGCGCCACAGAAAGTAGCAAAGGTGAGGTCTTTCAAGGCGAAGATGTACTCCCCTGGTTTTCAAAAACGATGGAGGCAAGTGGGACGGAGGCAAGTGGGACGGAGGCGAGGCCGCTTTCTAAAAGGCTCCCTCATGGCTGATGAAACGGACAAGGCTGGTCTTGGCTGGGGGTGCTGGGGGTCGCGGGGCTCTCCCTAGCCCAGGCCTCCTCTGGGGAGTCTGTGGCCCCCACGTACCCATGATCAGAGCCTCCAGCCCGTTGTCCAGGTAGCCATCGAAGGCAAACTCCTCCTGGATGAGGCGTGTGGCCTCCTGCAGCGACGGGCAGGCTGTCCTCCCCGGCAGTGGTGCGGCATCCACACAGGGCAGACAGGGCCTCCGGTCTGCGGGCCGTGGCCTCTCTGGGACACTGTCCGGGCTCTGGTTGTCATGCTCCCCAGCAGGGGTGGCCCTGAGGCCCTCTGGCTCCTGACCTGGGCGCTCGGTGGCCTTGCTGCGGGGAGGCTTGGGCGGGTGTCGAGGGCCGTGGTGGATCGTGGTGGGCCCCAGGGCGCCGGGCCTGAGGCCCCCGGAAGTGACTCCAGGAAGGACCTGCCCAGCCGGCCCTTGCTCTCCGGGCAGCGCAGATGGGCTGGGAACCTCGGCTGAGGCCCCGTCTGGCTGGTTTGCTGGGGCTGCGGGTGGAGGGCAGGGGCAGCCCTGGGCTGAGCCACGCTGCACTGACTCCCCAAGAGGCTCTGGGGCTGCTCCCTGTGGCCCGTCAGGTGCCTTCAGACTGGGTGACCCGGCGTGAGCCTCCGGGCAGAGCGTCCCCTCACCTTCCCTCTCCCTCTGGCTGTTCCTCTCCTGGGACTCCTCCTGGGCCAAGGCAGGCTGGTCCCTACAGGAGGAACCGAGCTCAGCAGGGGTCGCCTGCGCCCGGGCCCCAGCAGCTCCGGGGCGTGGGGACGGAGGCTCACCTGGCCACACTGGGGTCCTGCGTGAGGATGATGGGCTTGAAGTGCGTGGCCTCGGAGGTGAATGCTTCGGGCAGCTGGGCGGCTTCTTCACAGCAGGGATGTTGGCCGGGCACGGGCCCTGGCACAGCCACAAGCCCAGTGTCGCTGTTCACCGGCAGGAAGCCTGGGGACCCAGGGGGCTGAGCGTGCAGGTAGGGCCTGGCCGGGCGGGTGCCGAGGAGTGTCCCCAGCATGCGCCCCATCCCCAGGGCTCACCCCACCAGTGCACGGTGCTGTCCCCTCCCGCACGTCTCTGGGGGCTTCCTCTGTGCTGGGGCTGGCCCCCAGCGGAAAAGTGGCTATGACCAGTGCTTAGGGAAGGGCCAGCAGGTGGGGACAGGCCAGAAAGACAGGGCCCACCAGGAGGCTTGGAGGGTCCTGCTGGGGAGGGCAAAGCACGGGGGGCGGGTGGGCTCTGTGTGGACTCTGGGGGGTCTCCAGATAGGGGCTTGGGAGGGCCAGCTGCTGGAGACGGGGGTGAGAACCTGGGCCTGAGGAACCGGGAGTTTCGAGATGGGGGCTGGCAGGGGCAGGACTTCCTGCCTGGAGTTCCGGGAGGCGCCCGGCTGTGTCTGCCCAGGCAGAGGCAGGGGTAGCTGTGGGGTGGGGTGCAGTGGCTGGTGGGGGCCCCACCTGGGCCGGGCTCCAAGGCTGATGCTGGGCTGGGCTTCAGTTCAACCACCGAGAAGGTGTTTTGGAGGCTGATGGTCTCTTCCTCCTGGTACACCTGGGAGCAGGTGACAGCTCTGGGCCAGGTGACCATGGCCCTCCGCCAGTGCTGGCAACACCCATGGGGTCTCCCCCCCACCCCACCGCCGGTGCCCAGGGAGCTTCCTGCTTCGGGGAGCCCACGTGGCCCGAGGTCGAGCGGCCCTGCCTGGAGAGGAAGCCTTTGGGGCTCCTTTACCTCCCAATCCAACAAGTTCGGTAGGCTTTGCGAGCGGGAGGTGCCGGCACCACCTGAAACTCAGAGCCTACTGCTCTCTGCACCAGGGGTGGGTGCCAGCTGCCATCCTGGGGACCCTGCCCCAAGGATCCTGATCCGGTTCCCTGGGGGCCACGGGGGGGGGCCTTGGGAGATGGGACCTGAGTGTCCTCTCCACCCTGAGACGCACCCACCCACAGCTTGGTGGTCAACGAAGACCTGTGTGTGGGGCTGCGGGGAGCGGCAAAGCGAGGGCAGGCGGTCTGGGTGGGAGGAGGCGCCCCGCGGTTCTAGCCCCGCCCACCTGGCAGGTGGAAGCTCTGAGGTGGGCGAGGATGCTCCGGCTGTCCATGCCTCGCTGCAGGAGGTAGCTGCTGCACACCTGGAGGAGGAGACCGTCCGGGCATCCTGACGGGCCTTGGCTGTGGTGGCACCCGCCCCATGACCCTGGGTCCTCGTCTGATAAAGCTCAGGTCTGCCACGAGAGCTTCCTGTTTGCTCTCACTGACACCTGACACAGGCCTTGGACGAGCCTTTCTGAGAGCATTTCCTGAAAAGGGTCAGTCGGCCACTGTCCCCCAGGCTCCCTGGGAGCGAAGAGTCCCACACCCAGCGTTGGCCACAGACCTGGTGGCCTTGCTGCCAGGACACCCCAGCCCTGGATCATGTTCACCCGAGCCCATGCTCCCAGGCCCTCCTGTCCTCCCTTTACGAGCCCAGGTCCTGTGCACGTGGGGCGGAGCTCAGCTTCTCCGACTCTCAGCAGTTACTGAGTAAAATCTGCTTTCACTGCTTCGCAGACGCTCAGCAGCATCTAGAGCTCATCCTCCCATGGCAGAGAGGGCCCGAGAGCCCGAGGGTCTGAGCAACCCGTCCAAGGTCACCGAACAGTCAAGGCAGAGACGGGTGGGCCCAGGTCCCGACACCCACAGCCATCTCCGCTCCTCCCCAGGAGGTCTTCCTGATCACACACAGGATTCCTCCCCAGGAGGTCCTCCTGATCACACACACGGCTCCTCCCCAGGAGGTCCTCCTGATCACTGACACATCAGGGTTTGGCTCCTGCCCCCACGCTGGTCCATCTGCTGGGTGCAGGTGCAGGTCCCAGCAGGATGGATGTTAGATCCCAGCCCCGAAGCCTGAGTCCAGCAGGGAGACCAGGAAGGGAGGGGCGAGGCCAGTGGAATCCTCAGAGGAGGTGGGGGTCAGGGTGGGAAGTCAGGGTGGAGGCCACTCTCTGCCCTCCTCCAGCAGGGCCTAAGGGCAGGGGTCCACACGTGGCCACAGGACACCCCCTGCGCCCTCCCTGGCCTCTTGGACAAGCTGGAGAAAGCAGGCATCTCAGGCGGAATGCCTGTGGAGGGGAGCAGCAGAGACCCTGTGCTGTCTGCCCACATGGACGTGGCCACGATGTGAACCCCCACTCTGACCATTGCTTCATGGTCAGATGCAATGGCCGGGCTGACTTCAGAAAAGAGGACCTGCATGCTCACCCCCAGCTCTGCGAGGGTGGTCACTGCCCACAGTCCTTGGACCCTGGGCCAGGCCACGACCACAGTGTAGTTACCTTGATGGCTTCGGCCGTGGACGGCCGCTCCAGGGCACTGCGCTTGGCCATGTCCAGGAGGAGGGCCTTGAGCCTGCGTGGTAGGGCCAGCTTCTGGTTTTGGGGGACGCTGAACTTGGCTGCGGTCCACAGTACAGCGGCCACGCAGTACACAGAGGCCTGGGCGGGTGGAGAGAATCGTGGCGGTCACCGCAGGGCTGTGGGTCACCGTGTCTGGCCGACCTGCCCACCGCGGCACCCTGGGGGCACCCAGGCACTGCCTCCGCAGAGGGCCTCTCCCCAGGAACCCTCCCCAGCGTCGGCCAGGCCTCACCCTGGGCCTGCCCACAGGCATCGAGATTGTGGCCCAGGAACCTGCAGGTCCAACTCCTCGCCACGGTTCTGTCCGAGTTTTAAGCACCCGAGGGGTGGAAGCTCCGACTGGGCTTTCCCGCCATCCGCTCTCCTCATGAAGGCAGCAGCGCCTCAAGGGCCTGAGAACTGGCCGGCACATTCCCGCCTCACGGACCCTGCTCCCGGGGGGCCCCGGCGGGCACTGTGCTGCTACGTGGCTCTCTGAGCAAATGCGCACACACCTCGCCTCTGTGTACACGTGTGTTGCTGACGTGAGCGACGCGCAGCTCACATTCAACGCACTTTGGGTCGGTTCCATGGAACCGGGGGACTCACTGGAGGCTTTTGCTGACTTTTACCCACTTTCATCCACGGCCACGGCAGTACGGGAGCGCTTCCGAGGCGAGCGTTGGTGATGTTTTCACGCATTTGAACACAGGAGATGGAAGACCCGTGCTGGGATTCTGGACGATCTCTGAGCAACGTCTTTGCAGAGCCAGATGGTTTTGGCTGATATCAGAAGACCTGTTCTCCATGTTTTGAGCTATTCAGTGTAGCAGCTACGGACGTGGTTAAGCTTAATCTCGTTATCACGAGTGTAGACGTCGACAAAGCAGGACATTCGTAGCGTCTGCGCTTTCCCTGGGGCTGACTTCCGGCCACCGCTGCGGTGCCCCTGAGTGTGGAGCTGGGACAGGCAACCCCTCCACGGAGTTTCCGCCATCCGGCACAACAGACACCCCAGGAGCACAGATGACAGCCAACTACAGTCAATAAGCAAGAAATTACCCTTTTTAAGCACTTCTTATACTTAAAAAAAATTTACCTTCTTATTCTGAGACAACTGTAGATTGACACACAGTTTTCAGAGGGAGCTGATGTGCCTTGTGCTGGATTCCACGACGGCAGCGTCTTGCAAAACCATGGTCCAACATCTCGGCCAGCAGTCGCCGTGGGCAGCAAGAATCTCAGCACGGCACATGCTGCATGTTCGTTTCCACTCAGTTCTTTCCATTTCTAAAGTTTCCTTGAAACTTCCTCTTTGACACACAGAGTATTTAGAAATGTGTTTCGATTCCAAGTGTCTGGGAAGTTCCCCTGTTATTTTTGTTACTGTGGTCAGAGAACGCATCTGTATAACTTGAATTCTTTCAGGTTTGCTGAGGTTTGCTTTATGGCCCAGGCTTCGCTCTAGCTTGGGGCACATGACGTGGGCAGCTGTGAAGAACGTGCCTTCTGTGCTGCTGGGGTGTTCTTTAGACGCTGACCCAACCCTGTGATTGGCGCTGTTGCTGAGCTCCTGTTTCTACTGGTTTACAGCCTGGCTGTTCCGCCAAGCGCTGAGAGGGGGAAGCCGACGCCTCCGACCGTCACTGTCGGCTGTGCGCCGCGCCCTGCAGCTCTGTTACCGGGGCCCGTACATCTAAACGTATCTAAGCTCTGTCTTCTCGGTGCGTTCACGCTTCACTGTTGCACAATGTCCTTCTGTCTCTGGTGATTTTCTTTGCTCTGAAGCACACTGTGTCTGATATTAATGCCGTCATTTCTGCTTTCTTTTTCGTGTTTTCCTAACGTATCTTTTTCAGCTCTTGTAGCTTTCAGTTATTTTATTTGAAGTGAGTTTCTGGTGGACAGTACACGGTTTGGTCAAGTTTCTAAAAATTCCTGTCAATCTTCTTCCTTTCTCCTCCTCCTTCCTTCTTGTTTTGTTTTTCTTCTTTGCTTACTTCTTCCTCCTTTATTTTTTTATTTTTATTTTTTGAGATGGAGTTTCGCTCTTGCTACCCAGGCTGGAGTGCAGTGGTGCACTCCACTTGTGGTTGTGCACTTGTGTGATCTCGGCTCACCACAACCTCCGCCTCCTGGGTTCAGGCAATTCTCCTGCCTCAGCCTCCTGAGTCGCTGGGATTACAGGCACACGCCACCACGCCCAGCTAATTTTTTGTAGTTTTAGTAGAGACGGGGTTCCACCATGTTGACCAGGATGGTCTCAATCTCTTGACCTCATGATCCACTCGCCTCGGCCTCCCAAAGTGCTGGGATTACAGGCGTGAGCCACCGCACCCGGCTCCTCCTTTATTTTTTTAAGAGACAGGGTCTTGCTCTGTCGCCCAGGCTGGAATACAATGGCTCGATCTAGGCTCACGGCAACCTCTACCTCCCAGGTTCAAGTGGTTCTCCCGCCTCAGCCTCCTGAGTAGCTGGGATCACAGGTGCCCACCATCACACCTGGCTAATTTTTGTATTTTTAGTACTCTGTACTAAAAATGGGGTGTTGCCATGTTGGCCAGGCTGGTCTTGAACGCCTGACCTCAGGTCATCTGTCCGCCTTGGCCTCCAAAGTCTTGGGACTATAGAGCTAAACCACTGTGCCCAGCCTGTTTCCTTAATTTCTAAAGGATATTTTTGCTGGAAATAGGTTTCTGGGCTGACAGAAACACTTTCAACACTTAAAAAAATGCTGTGCGCTTCCTCTACAGTTACTGATGAGAAACCAGACCTTAGAGCCGCCTTCCCCATGTCTGCATATGTGTAAGCTGCTCTTTCTCTTTTCTTCTTTTTTGGAGGGGAGGGTGAGTATTCAGAGGGCTGACCATGTGCGTTGATTCTGTTTGGGCTTTCTCACCTTCTTCAATCTGTAGGCTTGTGTGTCTTCCATGATTGGGAAGTTTTCAGCCCTTATTTCTCTGAGTACTTTTGATGCCCACCCCCTTCTCTTCTTTTTCCCGGATTTTGATGACATGGATATTAGATCTTTTGTAACAGTGTCGCAAGCTTCTCAGGCTCTGTTCAGTTTTTTGGGTCTATTTTCTCTTTGTTGCCTAAACTGTGTAATTTCTATTTTCTGTCTCCATTTCACCAATTCTTTCCTCTTCCTCTCTATTCTGCTATTAAGTCCATTCATTTGAGTTTTTTTTTTTTTTTTTTTTTTTTAAAGATGGGGTTTCACCATGATGGCCAGGCTGGTCTTGAACTCCTGACCCCAGGTGATCCACCCACCTGGGCCTCCCAAAGTGCTAGGATTACAGGCGTAAGCCACTGCACCTGGCCTCATTGAGTTTTTTAAAAATCAGCTCTAAAATTTCCATTAGCATTTTTTTTAAAGTTTCTATTTCTTTGCTGAGACTGTTTTTTATTTGTTTCAAGCATGTTTGCAATTTCCCACTGACGCATTTTTATGACGGTTGCTTTAAAACTTTTAAAGTTGGCTGGGCACAGTGGCTCACACCTGTAATCCCAGCACTTTGGAAGGCCAAGGTGGGTGGATCCACTGAGGTCAGGAGTTCGAGGCCAGCCTGACCAACATGGAGAAATCCCATCTCTACTAAAAATATAAAATTAGCCAGGCGTGGTGGCACATGCCTGTGATCCCAGCTACTTGGGAGGCTGACGCAGGAGAATCGCTTGAACCCGGGAGGTCGAAGTTGCAGTGAGCTGAGACCAGGCCCCTGCACTCCAGCCTGGCCGACAGAACGAGACTCATCTGGAGGTTCGTATCTACTGGTTGCCTTTTTTCATTCAGTTTGACATCTTCCTGGTTCTGGTATCATGAGTGACTTTCAACAGAAAAGATATGACTCTGTATCTTGTATAAACCTCCTCTTTTAAAAAAAGGATTTATTTTATTTCAACTTTAGTTTTAGATTCAGGAAGTGCCTGTGCAGGTTTGCTATGAGGGTGTACCGTGTGACACTGGGGTCTGGAGTCCAGTGACCCCATCACCTGGGTAGTGAGCACAGCACCCAGCAGGTGGGTTTTCGACTCTTGCCCACCTCCCCGCCATGCCCCCTGTGCTCCTCAGTGTCTGTTTCCCCATGAGCACGCCCATGTGTAGCCAATGCTGAGGTACCACTTAGGAGTGAGAACTCGCAGAAATGTGTCTGCATTACTTCGCTTAAGATAACAGCCTCCAGCTTCATCCATGCTGCTGCAGAGGACCCGATCCCATTTTTTTCATGGCTGCATAGTATTCCACTATAAGTGCCACATTTCCTTTATCCAACCCTCCACGGATGGACACCTGCATTGACTCCATCTGTGCTACTGTGAACAGTGTGGCGGTGAACGTGGGACTGCAGGTGTCTTTGGCAGAACAATGTATTCTTTGTGTAAATACCCAGTAACGGGATTTCCAGGTTGAATGGGTTGCTCTTACATTCAGTTCTTTGAGAAATCTCCAAGCTCCTTTCCCCAGTGGCTGAACTAACTTGCATTCCCACTAACAGAGTCTAAGCGTTCGTTCCCTTTTCTCCACGGCCTGCCCGCATCTGCTGTTTCTTGGCTTTTTAGGAACAGCCATTTGGGCTGGTGTGGGTGGCCGCATGGTGGTTCATTGGCCTCTCTCTGGTGATCAGCGACCTGGGGCGTTTTTCATGTTCGTGGGCTGCTCCTTTCTTTTGAGAGGTGTCATCTGTTCACGTCCTTTGCCTGCATTTGAATGGGGTTGTTTGGTTTTTGCTTGTTTTGTTCCTTCTAGATTCTGGATATTAGACATTGATCAGATACATAGTTTGCAAATATTTTCTCCCATTCTGCAGGTTTTCTGTTTACTCTGTTGCTAGTTTCTTTTGCTGTGTAAATCCCTTTAGTTTAATTCGGTCCCACTTGTTAATTTTTGCTTTTGTTGCAATTGCTTTTGAGGGCTTAGTCATAAATTCCTTGCCAAGGCCGATGTCCAGAATGCTGTTTCCTAGGTTTTCTACTAGGATTCTTATGGTTTGAGGCCTTACATTTAAGCCTTTCGTCCATCTTGAGTTGACTTTTATATATGGAGGAAGATAGGGGTCCAGCTTCATTCTTCTGCATGTGGCTTGCCAGCTCTCCCAGCACCATTTATTGAATGGGGAGTCCTTTCCCCATTGCTTGAGCTTGTCAGCTCTGTTGAAGATCAGATGATTGTATGCGTGCAGCCTTATTTCTGGGCTCTCTATTCTGCTCTACTGGTCTATGTATCTGTCTTTGTGTACCAGTGCCATGCTGTTTGGGTGACTGTGGCTTTGTAGTATAGTTTGAAGTTGGGTAACGTCATGTCTCTGGCTTTGTTCTTTTCACTTAAAATTGCTTTGGCTATTTCAGCTTTTTGGTTTCATATGAATTTTAGAATAGTTTCTTCTAATTCTGTGAAAAATAACATTGGTAATTTGATAGAAATAGCAGTGATTCTACGGATTGCTCTGGGCAGTGTGGCCATTTTACCAACACTGATCCTGCCCATCTGTGAGTGTGGGATGCATCTCCACTTGCTCGTACCATCTCTGATTCCTTCCAGCAGTGTTTTCCAAATGGCCTTGCACAGCAGGCTGCAGGGAAGGAAGGTCCTGGCTCCTGCTCACCTTCTCTGAGGCCACCTGGGGCCAGGCAGGCACTGGGCACTTCTCTGTAGTCTCACGAGGGTGAGTCCAGGCTCCAGCCTCTGGCCCTTGCTGGGCGGGGCCACAGCGCTCCCGTGGGGTTTGGCTGGCTCAGGGCAGGGGGTGCTGACACATCCTGCTCCTGCCTGGTCCTTTGGTTACAGACCCAGGCTTTCGTTGGGGACGTTTTATTTATTTATTTATTTTTTTGAGACAGGGTCTCACTCTGTTGCCCAGGCTGGAGTGCAGTGGTGCTGTCTTGGCTCACTGCAACCTCTGCCTCCTGGGTTCAAGTGATTTTCCTGCCTCAGCCTCCCAAGTAGCTGGGATTACAGGTGTGCACCACCACACCAGGCTATTTTTGTATTTTTAGTAGAGAAAGAGTTTCACCATGTTGGATAGGCTGGTCTTGAACTCCTAACCTCAGGTGATCCACCCACCTGGGCCTCCCAAAGTACTGGGATTACAGGCTTGAGCCACTGTGCCCGGCCTGTTGGGGTGTTTATTTATTTATTTGCTCTGTCAACCAGGTTGGAGTGTACTGGCATGATCCTGGCTCACTGCAACCTCCCGGTTGAAACAATTCTCCCACCTCAACCTCTCAGGTAGCTGGGATTGCAGGTGCGTGCCACTGCGGCTGGCTAATTTTTGTATTTTTAGTAGAGATGGGGTTTTGCCATGTTGCCCAGGCTGCTTTTGAACTCCTGGGCTCAAGTGATCCACCCACCTCGGCCTCCCAAATTGCTGGGATTACAGGCGTGAGCCACCGCGCCTGGCCTGTTGGGGCTTACATTTTTTTTAATTACTCAAAAAAAGCTTCATTTCTTCTTTAGCTTTCTGACGCTGTGCTTGTGTCTCAGCACTTTGACAGCGATTTAGCGATTTTCCATTTCCTGAAGAGGAACGCGGGCTGGATCCCGCAGGTGCACAGAGCACAGGGAGCCGCTGCCGTGCAGAGGATGCGATTTCTGTTTGGGACAGTATCATAAGAGCTTCAGGTCTCACAGCACGATCCCCCTGAGGTCGGCCTGGGCCACCTGAATTTTACAGCACTTTTCCAGCCTCCTTGGTGTAAAGCTGAGCAATCTGTTGCTGGGGTTCAAGAAAGCCTTTTTTCATGCAAGGCTAGATGGCAGGAAAGCCGTTGACGGTCCGGCGAATGGTGGACCCCTCCGAGTTCCTCTAGACAACATCCCCAGGAGATGAAAAAGCACGGCTGTGCCCACTGGATTTTTCCAGTTGCTGGCTTCTTTACCTCCAAGTCTCAACATATGAGACAGAAAGAAAACGCAGGGCACTCACGGCGGTGATGTCCCTTTGTCTAGAGGCCGCTCACCAGCTGCCTTCTCCTCCCTCTGCAGATGGCCTGGTGCTTGTTTTCTGCACAGTGTGCAGGGTGCTTAGTGCAAGGTGTTTGTTTAATGCAGGGTGCTTAGTGCAGGGTGTTTAGTACAAGGTGCTTAGAGCAAGGTGTATAATGCAGGGTGCTTAGTGCAGGGTGCTCAGTGCAGGGTGTTCAGTGCTGGGTGCTTAGTGCAGGGTGTTTAGTGTGGGGTGTTTAGTGCAGGGTGCTTAGTGCAGGGTGATTGTTTAATACAGTCTGCTTAGTGCAGGGTGTTTTAGTGCAGGGTGCTTAGTGCAGGGTGCTTAGTGCAGGATGTTTGTTTAGTGCAGGGTGTTTAGTGCAGAGTGTTTAGTGCAGGGTATTTGTTTAGTGCAGGGTGCTTAGTGCAGGATGTTTGTTTAGTACATGGTGTTTAGTACAGTATGCTTAGTACAGGGCGTTTGTTTAGTGCATGGTGTTTAGTGCAGGGTGCTCAGTGCAGGGTGCTCAGTGCAGGCTGTTTGTTGAGTGCATGGTATTTAGTGCAGGGTGTTTAGTGCAGGGTGTTTAGTGCAGGGTGCTTAATGCAGGATGTTTGGTGCAGGGTGTTTAGTGCAGGGTGCTTAGTGCAGGATGTTTGGTGCAGGGTGTTTAGTGCAGGGTGTTTATTTAATATATGGTGCTTAGCGCAGGCTGCTTAGTGCAGGGTGTTTAGCATAGGGTACTTAGTGCTCCTTCTTGGTGGGAGGAGTGAGGAAGTTCACATTTCTATCTTCCCTGAGTAGACATTCTACCTTAATTTTGGATGTAATTTATTAATTGTGCTTAAATTTGTATAAATTAACTTTTAATGCTCATGTTTCACAAGTGCCTTATGCCCACCCCTGGGTGTCCAGCCCTTGGTTCTCACGAGCCAGGAGGGGCAGCTCCAGTGCCACAGCCAGTGCTGTCTGCACGGAGCGCTGTCCTAGCTCCCTGGCCGGAGCCACAGCCCTGCTGGCAGATACTGCCCACGACTGCCTGTCCAGGAAGGCCTGCCGTGGCCCCAAGTCCTGACAGGGGCTGCTGGACAGTTGGGGGACGTGGCGCCCCCAAGGGCTGAGAGCAGGGCTGAGGAAGGGTGGGGAGGGCCCAGGTACCTTTTCCGTGACCAGCCTCTCCTCTGCCAGCTCAGGAGCCAGGAAGAACGAGTCATAGGTGCCTAAGAGAGAAGGCCCGGCTCAGTTTTCCTCACCCCTGAGGAGCCGGTGCTAGACCAGGCCTGAGGGGACCCCGCATGCTCACCATTGGCAGGGGGCGGCCGGAAGAGCACAGCCCCGTCCTCAGCGACCAGCACGGAGTCCAGACACAGGTAGGCTGTGGCAGAGCTCGGGTCAGGGTGGGCTGGGGGGAAGGAGCTGGGGAGCCTTGGTCAGGCTGTGTAGCCCCCCAGCCTCCCCATCGTACGGGCACACACCTGCCAGTGCACGCACACTGCCCACCCCCCACGGCCTCCCGGGGTCCTCGGAGCTGCCTCCTCCCAGCCCTCCCCGTGGGCAGCGCCGCCCGGCTGACACCGCGGCTGTACCAGCACGACTGCGGCTGAATGGGAGCTGAGTGGCAAGGACAGCACGCGTTACGGCTCCTCCACTGAAGCCCCGTCACAGGTCCCGTCTTGAGTCAGGGCCCACGGGGCAGCCATGGCCCACGGCAGCGGACACTGGACCCGGGCCGTGTCTCCATGGCCCCTCCCCCAGCCTTTTAGACATGGCCCTCAGCACCCCAGGATGTGCCCTGATGTTTGGCAGGCCGGGCTTTGACAGGGCATGGACCAGCGCAGTGCTGATGACTCCTGCCCTGCTCCAAGGCCAGCGGCTCCTCCCTCGGACAACGTCCCTGTGCTGAGGGTGTGTGGGCGGGGCTACAGTGAGGTCCCCTTCCTCTTCACAGCAGGCCCACCTTGCGGGCATCTGCCCCCATGCCTCCCCCCGTGCCACAACTCAGCAGGCACCCCAAGGTGCTCCAGAAAGGAGCTGCCTGCTCGTTCACTGGACACCCTGTCCTTGGCTGCCCTGGGTACCCTGGCTCAGGCGGGGGCCAGTTATGCATGGGGTGGGGGGACGCATCACCTGGGTGCTGGGGGTGTGACTGCAGGGCGTGGAGGCAGGCCAGGCACAGGGCCCACAGCTCGTACTCCCGGAAGGGCCGGCCCAGCTGCGACAGGAGGTCCTGCAGGGACACGCACTGTGGGCAGGAGAATGGCGAGGTCAGCGTGGACACCCTGCACTGGGGCCTGCTGGGGACAGGCCAGGGTGAGGCCCGCTCAGCCCCTGAGCAGCTCACAGAGGGGCCAGAGAGGTCCCTAAGTCAAGTCCAGCATGTGGGGGCCGTGCGGAGACTGGGGCCCTTGGCCCTGTGGGTGGGAATGTCCCACGTTGCAGCCACTGGAGATGGCAGGGCTGCGGTTCCTCACAAAGCTCAACATGCACCTCCCAGGGGTCAGCAGTTCCTCGCCGGGCACACTTCCGAGGAACCGAGGGCAGGGCTCGTGCCTACGAGCACCCTCCAGTTCATGGCAGGACGACTTGCCCCAGCCACAGCGGGAGCACCCAGGCGTCCACGGACAGACGCAGGACAGCGTGGACGGTGCTGGTGCTCAGCCTCGGGAGGGGGTGCTCTCACGCAGGCCGCCCCAGGGATGAGCCGTGAGGACAGCGGGCTCAGTGAACCAGGCCAGACACAAAGCACCGCCCACCCCACTCCCACGAGGCCCCTGGATGGACCTCATGGAGGTGGAGGGCAGAACGGGGAGAAGGGCTGGGCTGGGGTGTGTGCTTTTGCTGGATGCATTTTCTCATGCACACACACCCTGACGGGCATGCGTTCAGCCTGGAAGGCGCTCTCCACCCCAAGGCCTACTGACAGCTGGACCAAACTCCACCCTCCACCAGGCCCAGCCACCCTGTGCCTCCATGTGCCATCTGGAAGGGAAGCTGCTGTGCGTGGGAAGGCGTGCCACCAGGTAAAGCAGTGGAGGGTGGTAGAGGGTGATGGGCACATGTGCTTAGGATGTGCGGAAAAGCCCAAGTCACAGAATGACCTGCGTTCTTGTCCTTCAGGTCAACAAGGCCTGGAGGGACAGGTGGCTTGCAGGCACTCCGGTCCCTGGGCCAGTGCTGCCTGGCAGACAGACGTGCACTTAGGCTCCCGGATCAGGCACTGCCCGGCAGGTGGACTTGCACCCCGGTCCCTAGGCCAGTATTACCCAGCAGCTGGACTTGCATGCGGCCCCTGGCTTCAGGTGTCCCTGCCCTGAAGAGCTCACAGGGACACAGCTGGGGGTGGCTCAAGGGGGGCAATGCACTTGGCCAGGCTTGGCCCAAGCGTCTTCAGAGGGACAGTGGGGCTGATGGGCTAGGCCCCCCAGAACACTGGCTCCAGCACATCCTCCATGCCTCACGAGGGGCAGCTGACAGGGGCAGCGCTGGGCTGGGGAGGCCCCGTCCTGCACGGCGGCCACGTCCGGGCAGCTGTACCGTATCCCAGCGTCCCTGCAGAGGCAGCGGAGGTGGCCCAGGCACCAACACCTCCTGGTGCCCTTCACCACCACGCCCAGCACATGAGCCAGCCTGACCCCCAGCATTGGTATCTAACTTTTAAAACCATCAGAAGAAGATGATGAGGGAGGCTGTGAGCATCAGGACGGCGAGACAGAGCCCCTGAAAAGGCCTCTTGGAGCCGGGCCTGCTGGCCTTACTTCCCGGAAGAAAATTAACCCTCGGGACGGCCATGCAGGGCTGTGCAAGGTGGCCCGGGCGGGGCTGAGGAGGCGGCTGCCATCTGGGCCGTCCAGAGGCAAACACCCACCTGAGAGGCCATGCTGGGTGACAGCACCCAGCCACAGCCACAGCTTCCTTCAGAAATAGGGCAGCTCAACAAAAATGTCTTCTTATTGAGTGAGAGTGAGGGTTGATTCCCCTCATTAAACAAAGCTGTGTAGAAGCACAGCCTCCGACTCACTGACCACTGACCCCACCCACCCACAAGCAAGGCCTGGGCACCCACCTGCTCCGAGGCTGTGCTTCCTGGCTGCCTGGCGCCTTCTGGAACTCTCTCGTCATCCCTGGGAGTCTGGGCTTCACTGCTCTCATCTCGAGGGTCTGCGGGGCAGGGCGGGGGTCTGGCCTCCGCCGGCCCCTGGCTGGGGTGTGAAGTCTCAGGCTGGCCTGGGCTGCCGGGCACCCCGGGGACCCTGTCCACTCTGCGGGCTGCACAGGGCAACCTGCCCAGCTGGAGTTCCGGCTCCTGCTCTGGCCACAGCCTGCGTGTGGGCTGAGCCTGGAAGCCAGTCAGGCCATTTTTCCCATCCAGAAAGGCCTTCCTGGGGTCCGGAGGGAAGAATTCGGACACGGGCAGCTGGCTTTTCCCGCGGGTCAGCGGCAGGCAGAGGGCGGCCTCGGCGCTGTCGGGCAGCAGCCTGGGGAATGTCCGCACCTTCCGCAGGCGGCTTCTCCTGAGGGCGTCTCTGTCTGGCTCCCCAACAGGGCACTCGGCATCCAGGACGAGGCCGGCCAGCTCCTCCTGGCCATGGCTCTCTCCGTTTCTCATGGGGGAGGACAGCAGAGCCTTGGTTGGGGAAACTCTGGGGCCCTGGCTAGCCTCAGACTCTGGTCCTTCGGGGGTGGGGGGCGGGCACCGGCCCCCAGGGGTAGGCAGAACCACCGGGTCAGTGCCAGGGTCCCCAGGCGGCCTCCTGGGCCCAGCATTTCCTGGGGCATGTCTCTCCCGCCAGCTGCTCTCACTGACATCTGGACACAAGCAAGATGTGGTCACTGCAGGGTGTCCCTCCCCCCCCTTCTTCCCCCCCCCCCCCCCCCCCCCCACCAAGGACCCCAGTGCAGGCTCCTAGGAGAGGCTCCTCTCCCCTCCCCTCCCCCACCAAGGACCCCAGAGCAGGCTCCTAGGAGAGGCTCCTCTCCCCTCCCCTCCCCTCCCTTTTTCTCCCCTCCCCTCCCCCCACCAAGGACTCTCCTAGGAGAGGCTCCCCTCCCCTCCCCTC
>NW_022436953.1:35960445-35963149 GCF_009761245.1 Sapajus apella | reverse complement strand
CTCCCCTCCCCTCCCCTCCCTTCTTCTCCCCTCCCCTCCCCCCACCAAGGACTCTCCTAGGAGAGGCTGCCGCCTTCCTTGATTGCCTCACTCATCACAGCATCCTGGCTAATTAGAGGCTGGGGCTGCCTCTCCCCAGGCCAGGCAGGGCTCCCCACTGGGGCTTCCTATGGGCGCCTGGGCCCGTGTAATTGTCTCATCCAAAGGCATATCGCTTCCATGAGGACTGCACAAGTGAGTCCCCACAGGAAGAACCTGGGTGATGTGGCCACGGCCGTTAGCGGCCACCTCCCAGACGCAGCGTAGTTTGTGGCTGTCTTCTGCCCACTCCATGCTGTGCCCCTCCTGCAGCCGCACAAACCCTGAGCTGCAAATGCATTCACTGGGCAGGGAGGGCCCTGCTGGCCACTGTGAGGCTCCTTGTGGCCGTGAACCCCGCCACCTTCCCGAGGCCCTGCAGGGCTCCATGCTGCAGGCAGTGATGCCGACACAGATGTGGCCACTGTTCAAAGGTGCCTGGGAGACGCCAGAATCCGAGTGAGCCACGAACACCCCAATGCTGCAGCCGCAGCTCTGTGACACACCCGCCCAGCACCTGTGGTGGGAGCAGCTGAAAATCAGCTGTGAAACATCAACGCCTCCATTTATCGAAATGCCCATGAGACGAACACCCAGACACTCAGCACCAATGCCACAACTTCCGGAGCTGACCCTGAGTCACTTCTGCCTGTGTGGGCGCCTGCAAGGCTTGCACAGGCAACACAATATGCATGAGCGTGAATATGTGTGGACAGGGCCACGTGTGCATGTGACCACATGTGAGGACAGTGTGCATGGCAGGCATGAGCGTGGGAGTGTAAATGTGTGCATTCTGGTGTGGGAGTGTGCAGTGTGAACAGGCCTGTCTGAATTTGCCTGTGACCAAGTGTGAATATGTGTGTATGGGCACATATGATCTATTTGAACACTCAAGTGTGACTGTGTGGGTGTCGGTGTGAGTACACGAGTGTGTGTGTGATCTGTGTGAATGTGTGCCCATTATGTGAGTGGGTGTGTGCACAAGCCGTGCCTGTGTGCATGGGTGTATGTGCAGTGTGCATGTGCATACACAGTACACAGGTAGGTATATGTGCACACGCAAGAGGGTGCACGCATGTGGGTTCAGCAGCTCACCCTGCAGAGCTCCGAAGGACTCGATGGAGAGAACCCTCCTCCCCACGGCAGAGAGGCTCCGGCACACACGGCAGGAGGACGTGGGCTGCAGCTTCCCTTCACACAGCGCAACAATGCTCTGGGGACGTGAGAGCACCTCAGACAGGAAGGCTTGGAGGAGGGGCCGTCTCCTGTGGCCACCCACCCTACACAGCTGGGCCCTTTGAAGGTGACCACGGGGACAGTCCCCAGAACCTGCCCACGCCCGCCTTGCCCATTTTCTGGTATTTAAAAGGCAGCACATCTGGGTTGCAGAGAACCAGGAGGCTCATTACAAGCAAGACCTTTCATAAAAAACCAGATAATAAAAAGCCAAGTCCCCCTGCAAGCAAAAGGCAATGCCCTGAGACTGTGGCGGCAGAACCCAGGCGAGGCTGCCAGGCGTGTGCGTGGTGAGTATGTGGCGTCGGGCCTGTGGGGAGGGGGTCATGGCCTGGGGTGGCCCACGGCAGCCTCGCCTACCTGGAGGTCTGGCCGCTCTTCGGGGTCCTCCGCCTGCATCCGGCTCAGCAGCGCCTCCAGGTCCTGGCTCAGCCTGGGCTCCAGCGTGGGCTCCGCCACGTACTCGAGGGCGGCCTTCAGCGTGGCCCCCAGGGAGTAGATGTGAGCCTGTGGGCACGAGGGGCCATCGGCTCCAAGGCCTGTGCATGTGCACCGCCCTGACCATAGCTGCCACTTCTCGGGGCCGGGAGCATAAGTTTCAGGGACCAGACTTGCCCTTTGTGGTTAGGTACCTCCCCCTGTGGAGATTCCCTGGAGAAGCAGCACCTGCGCCCACGCAGCCTGTACCCATGCCGCCCTCATCCACGCTGCCCGAGTCCACGCCACACATGCAGCCCATGCCATGCCTCCCTCGTCCACGCTGCCCTCGCCCATGCCATCCATGCAGCCCATGCCACGCCTCCCACGTCCAAGCTGCCCGCATCCACACTACCCATGCAGTTGGTCCTGGGTCTGTGCTGCCCATGGCCCCCACACCTCTGGGCTTCCTGCCCACCCCAGCCTCGAGGGGCACAGATCCCTTCCCTGACAGCTGCCACGTCTCTCAAGGGTGGGGCCTTTGAGTGTTTAAGTCAAAAACTTCAAAACTTCAAAAACTGGATTTCAGTAGAAGGAAGCAAGGGTTTTGTTTCTGATGGAAAGTCCAGGTCTTCCTGCCATACGTGAGACAGTGAGCTCTGTAGGAGGTCTGCCCTGGACATGGCTACACTGCAGGCCTGAGTGCTTCTTCCCAGGATGGCTGCACGTGGGGTTTCACCTTCCTCACAGGAGGAAGTGGAACCCAGAGGGGCTCGGGAACCTGCCCGGGGCCACACTGCAGGTCACACAGCTTACGTGTGGGGCTGAGACCCAACCCAGGGCCTGCTCTGCCCCCAACCTGTGCTCCCCTCCTGAGGTGAGTCTCTTCTCCCCGGGCGTCCCTCATTGTCCACTCTAGTCCAGGCTGGCCGAGTGGACACGCTCCCGAGTCCTGGGTGGCCGGGTGGACACG
>NW_022436953.1:35945941-35960435 GCF_009761245.1 Sapajus apella | reverse complement strand
CGCTCCCGAGTCCTGGGTGGCCGGGTGGATACGCTCCCGAGTCCTGGGTGGCTGGGTGGACGCACCCGAGTCCTCGGCGTCTGAGTGGACACACCCGAGTCCTGGGCAGCTGGGTGGACGCTCCCGAGTCCTCGGCGTCTGAGTGGACACGCTCCCATGCTCTGGGCTCCCCTGGCCCCAGGCCTCTCCCAGCGTGGTCTCCAGATGTTGTCACGGAACCCTGAGACCTGCCTCCTCAGTCCGTAGTGAGGTCCAGGGTGACCAGTGGGGCGTCTAGTCTTCACAGGAAGCCCCGCATCCTGGGGCCCCAGGCCAGCTGGTCAGCCTGGCCTACTCCGCGTCTCCGTCAGGGTCTGTCTCAGGCTCAGGCTGCAGGGACCTGGCCAGATCCCAGGGTCCCGACTCCACCTGGGACTGGCTGTAACCACCATCAGCAAGCTCATCCAATTCTGCCTCAAATCCCTTTTTCTCCTGAGATGTTTTAATTGAGGAAAACACAAAGCGTCACAGAGAAGAACCAGGAGCGCCCGGCACCCGGCACCCCACACTTTCTCCTCTGGGCCATGAACCACACCTCATAGACGGCTCACTTCCACAGTCTGGGGTGAGTGTGTATAGGCAGCCCTAGGGCATTCTGGCCTGGACGTGGGCACGCATGCAAATGCACACATGGTACACACACACACACACACACACACACACGGCACACGCAGGCGGCTGGACACATGGCACACGCAGAACACGCAGGTGGCCGGACACGTGGCACACGCAGAACACGCAGGTGGCCGGACACACGTCTCTTCTCTCTCCTGAGTCACACGGGCGGCCGAACGTTCATCTCTTCCCCCTCCCAGCCTGGACACGAGGCTCTTCTCTCTCCTGAGCGCTGCGCTGCCCTGCACCCTGGCTTTTCATGCTGTGAATCCCCTTCCAGGTCAGGAGCCCAGGCTGACTTTCCTTGTCCCATGCCTGGCCCTGCCTCCCCGCGGGCCGTTTTCTGCTTCTCCACCAACCTCTCCCTTCTGCACCCTTCCCTGTGCCCTGGGCAGCCCACCTGGCACACCAGCGAGGCCCCTGCTGCTGGCCATCCCCACGGACTTGTGGTTGTGCGTGGCATCTGGTAGGGACTCGGCTCGTCTCTGTCCTCTCATGGCTCAGCAGACACCGGCCCCAGCCACCATCTCTGCCTTTTTACCCTGGGCTGGGGCCCTGATGGCTGCTCTGCTGCCACCTCCTGGGGCCTCCTGCGCCATCTGGGGGGACCTGCCACCCTCTCATGCCTGGGCCAGGTCCACCTCCCTGGGGCGCCCGTGATGTGCGTGTCCCGGGTCTGTGCCCTCCACCCTGATCTGCGGCGGGTGCATCCCACGCCCTGCCGCCATGACTGACGCTTCTGTGGGTGTCCCAGGGCAGCATCTGTGCAGCCAGGCCACGTGTGCGAAGCCACAATTCCGGGAAGGGGATGCGGGTTCCAGGTCACGTCCACTTACAATTCTGGCAGCTGTGGCAAACCCTCCTGATACACGACCGACCGGTTGACTCGCCAGCCACAGCCGAGGCGCCAGTCTCTGCGGCCCTGCCAGTCTCTTAGGGAGACTCACTCGCGTTGAGCTGATTTGCATTTTTGTGATTATGAATGAGATGGAGCATCTGTTTGCGTCTACTTGCCGTTTTAATTTTTTCCTCTAAATCCCTGTGTGAGGACTGTGCTTTCTCCGCTGGGCTGGGCCTGCCAGGTGCCTCTGTGTGTCAGGGCTGGCCTCAGCCTGGGCACTGCCTGCACGCTGGCTGGTCTGTTGCTGGCTTCTAAGGCTTTTCATGCGTCTTCTCACATCCGAGAGCTCTAACATGTGGAATCTGACCTGTTTTTCTTCAGCAGCTTCGTAGGACAGTGCTCTCCACCCCAAGGTGAAAGGGACAGCTCTGTTTCTGCTGACATTTTTATAATTTTAAAATATCCAGACCTAATCTGTTTGAAGCCTCGCTCTCTGGGGTGTGAACCTGGAGAGCCCCCTCGGATGGCACAGTAAGGAAGGCTCCTCTTGCCACCCGAGACACTGTCCTTACAGCCAGGGAGCCTCACACTTGCAGGTCCCTCTGCGTGGCCGTGGGAGAGGGGCCCCTCAGAGCCCAGAGGACGCAGTTGACCCTCAAGGCGCAGAGCGATATGGAGCCTGCCTTGTACCAGTGCAGGGAGCTCTGCATTTCTGCCTTCCGGAAGCTTCTGACCTCAAGGACAGGGCGCCCTGAAGGAAGGAAACACAATTGTGTGCTGCCCATGGTGGTTGGGAGGCAGTGGCACGTGGGGAAACGGGTGTCCACGGGAGCATGGTGCTGGAATCTGTGGAGTCCCACTGTTGGAATCTGAGGAACTGCGGTGTTTGAGCCGCCAGCTAAGAGCAGCCATTTGAGTGAGTTTCCCGGGGCGATGTTGTCAGGAGAGTCCCCTCTCAGGAGACAAGGACACCAGACGCCCCAGGACAGCAGGATGAGGCTGGACAGAGGTGGGGCTGGACCACAGGCCAGCATCTGGCAGAGGAAGGGAGGCAGGGGCATGCTCTCCAGGCCTGCGGGCCACAGCAAACCTTGTGCGCCGTCCTGGGAACACCAGATGGCCCTGCCTGGCTGGGCTTGGCAGTCAGTGAGGAATGTAAGGCTGTGGTGGCCCCACAGGGTCATGGGGTGTCCCTTATGCTGTGCTGAGATGCAGGATCCGAGAGGTAAAGAGACAGGACACTGAAGAACTAGTGAAGAGCATCTGGACTCGGGGGGCCATGCCACCTGTGAGTGGAGATCAGCGGCGGCCCCCAAATGCCCAGGAGCATCTGTATTTATTAGGTACAAGCAGGGGGCAGGGTCGTGTGTGAGGTCATCATCTACAGACTTGGTAATAGGGCATACATAATCACATGAGTTACAAGTGAGGGGACCACGCCATTGTGTCACCTGGGCAGAGATGTGGGCCGTGTGCAACAGTGCGCTGTGCTGTGCGCAGTAGCAGAGGGCTGTGTACAGAAAAGGGGTCCACCCCCATTAGGTCACCGAGGCAAGGAGGCGGGCTGTGTGCAGCAGGTGTCGTGTGCAACACTTCTTATCTGGGGGCTGGAGACTTCAAAGGATTTCTATTAGAAGGATACTGTAAGCCAGTGCAGTGGGAGCTGACAGACGTGTGCTCTTCTCTTAAGACATTTATGGGAGGATGATTTGAGCCAGCACAGAAGCGATAAGAGACGGACCAGGTGTACAGCCGCGTGACTGGTCACACCAGAGGGGTTCTTCTCCCTTGGTGACTTCCAGGATCTCAGGCCTGAGGCCGACTTTCCACATGAACTGGATGCAAGGTGCTACAACTCCTTTCTCAGGAGGAGAGGCTCCTGCTCCAAGCCTGCCATACGGCGTTTGCCCTTTCAGGCAGGGACGCCACTGCCTGGGTCTTTGGTTCTCGTCCTGGTCTGGCTGTTTTCCCATGTGCTGCTTCTGTTCTGTGACTGCTCTAGGCATTCCTCCCACTACAAACTACTATGTGGTTCTATGGAAGGATTCTATAAATCAGCACTGAATGTGTCAGTACAGCTCCGACTACAATACCTGTATGATTATATAGAAGGATTATACGGAACTAAGTACATTAGATATAAGTACTATGTATGATTATATAAGCTAGACATATGGAAGCAGTAAGTTATACTTCAGGCACTAATTCTATAAACTAATATGTGATTATATATGAGGGATTATATAAAGAAAATAGTTGAATAATAACACTATAAACTAAGATATTCTTCAGGTACTAATTGTGCCTAGGGTGTGGACAGTTCTCCTTCCTCGGTGCCCATGGGGGTGTTACCCACAGGGGAACAGGCTGGAGGGGAGGCTGGTCAGGCCACGGTCAGCTGGGCATGCAGCGGTCACAACTTGGACTGGGAAGCCAGGTGAAGGAGGTGGAGGCTTCCCTTCCAGGCCTCGGTGTGGTCTCCGGCCTGTGGCTGCCACTGTGCCCACCGGCTTGCGATGGGCATCCCAGTGGCTCTGGCCTCAAGTGGGGACACAGCCTGGCCACCTGCAGGACGGAGGATGGCACACCCAGAAGCTTCCCCATGAGACCTGACTTCCTGAGCAAATGCAGTCAAGCCAAATGGGCTTCAGTTCAGCGCTGGTTACGGTTTTTCTCCAAATTAAAAAGGCCGCCTCTCTGAGGGGAAGGAAGCAGGTTCCCATCTCCCAAGTGCCATGCCAAGAAGCCATTCTTCTGCTCTGCCTGAGGTCCTTGGATCAGGGTTCGGGTCAGCCCTGGGAGGCTCTTCACGGCCCTGGGAGGCTCTTCATGGCCCTGGGAGGTGTTTCCAGTGGACTTGAGGTGACCGGTTCAATGCTGTAGCATGGAGCGCGGTGGGCCTATCAGAACCCGGGCCTCATGAGGACGCTGAACCGCACGAGGACGCTGAACATGCACCCGGGCCTCACGAGGACGCTGAACACGCGCCTGGGGGCTCCCAGGCCGCCTGGACCCAGACAGGCCCTCGCTGGCCAGGGCTCTGTGGACACGTGGCAGATCAGATCTGGGGCAGGGACCCCACGTGTCCTGCCACACCAGGAAGGAGGTCCGAGCTCCAGTCTTGGGTCCCAAGACCCGGGCGCCCTCAGAGCTTCAACCAGAATCAGAACTGGCCAAATCCCATCAAAGACGTGCGAGTCATAAATTGACAAGATCACAAAGCCAAGCTCACTGGTCAGCGTTGGAGGACACTGGGATGCAGGCGCGGCTTTGGAAACGCTGGATGGGAGTGCAGCCTCTCTCCCAGGGACTGTCTGCGGCGGCTGCCCAACGCCGACCAGGGCGGCTCTCCGGACAGCGGGAGCCCTGCTCACAAGCCGGGGCTAAGACCACCCTGGAAGCTCCAGGGATTTGTGGTGGCCACTGACGGCTGTCGGGAAGCAGGCGCCATGTGCCCCCACGGGCCCCAGTAGCCACCCGAGCCCCACCGTGCCCCTGACTGTCCTGGACCTGGTCTCAGGGACAAACCACCAGGTTTCTTCAACAAAAACCCACAAGGAAGAAAGAGAGTCAGGATGTGGGGTCAGACTCAGGACGCACGGAGGCAGCCAGGCATGTGGCTCTCACCAAGATCCTGCGGGGAAGTGGCGGGAAGAGCAAGATTTGGGCGGCAGAGGGGGGACCCGAACCCTTAGTCCACACCCGCCCAGGCCGGCAGTGGCTGAGAACGTTTCCAGCTGTGGCCAAGGCGTTGTGGTATGTGTTCAGAGGGGCCTGATCTTTTAGAGGTAAATCTGAGACCTGTCAGTAGTGGGTCATTTCTGAGGCTAGGTGGGAAGTCGTGGGGTTCATATGCTGTTCTTTTTCTGTTTTCTGCACATTTAAAATGTTTCATCGTGAACACTAAAAAATAAAATAAAAGCACCACCCACCGAGAGCCTTGTCTTCACCCAAAGACAGACTGAGAATCAGTCCAGTGCTACAGACATGCACCATGCTACACATATGTGCCCGTGACACATAACACACTACACACACACACACCACACCACACACATGCCATAGCGCATGTGCATGCATGTATACACCACATCACACCACACATGCACATACCATAGCTACACACTCCACACCAGGCCAGCTCAGGCACGTGTGCACCTTTCTGAGCTGTGGTTAGCCTGACTGTGGACTGCATCCCTGCAGAGTAGCAGCACCATTCCTGGCTGTGGCCAATGGCTTGCACAGAATAAGTGTGGACAGCATGTCCCTCAGCCTGGACACAGGGGTGCTGAGCAGCACCACGCACAGCCCAGGTCTCCAGGGGATCTAATACCCGAGGACCCAGAGCACATTAGTGAAGCTGTAGCCAGTTTCAGGATCAGGAGCAGGGCCAGCCGCTGTGTGCTAAGGGTCAGGGAGGGGTCCATGAAGGAGACGTGCGTGAAGCTGTGAGAGGCAAGAGGACGTTGCAGGCCAAAAGAGCAGCCTGGAAACGATGTGGAGGCAAAAGTGCGGACCAGAGGTTTGCAAACCTGGCTGAGCACCCCGATGGCCAGGGCCCCTGCACGCATGCCTGCCAGCACCACACACAGAGGGCAGGAGACCAGCAGCACCCTCTGGGACCATGCTCTCAGCAGTGACTCCCTCAGCCCTGAGAATAGAACCTAGCTCCATACCACACGGAAAGCCAGGGTACGCATTCCTTCCCTCCATTCCCCTTTGTTTCCATATAGACGCCTGAATCCATCCATCCATCCATCCATGCACCCGCTTATCCATCCATCCGTCTGCCCAACCCCCATCCATCCACCCATCCATCCACTAACCTAGCTATCTGCCAGCCCATCCCCCCTCCATCCACCCATCCATCTGTCCGTCCGTCCGTCCACCCATCCACCCACCCATCCATCCCCCATCCATCTATCCACCCCAAATATCCCTGTGCTGGAATTACAGGGGTGAGCACCTGTGTCCAGCCAGTCCTGTAACTATTAAAAATTGAGCAGTAATTAAAAATCTTCCCTGAAGAAAACAGATGGCCTTATAAGTGACTTTTATCAGACTTTCAAGGAACAGATCATCCCATTCTTACATAAACAGGACAAAGAAAGGGAGGCGTGCTGCCTATACAGGATGAGACAAAGCCTGAGTCCAACACCAGCGAAAACATCAACAGAACGAAAAATCGCCAGTCCGCTCAAGTACGCACCACAGTCTGAGGAAAGCATTCGCAAATCAAATTCAACAGCTCAGCATCGTATAAGAAAGGCAAGACACTTGGCCAAGATAGGGTTTTCTATGAAGAAAGGATGGTTTAATATTAGAAAATAAAGATGTGAATATGAAAACCTTAATGAAAAAAATTATAGGATCATGTCAAAGGATGCAGAAGAAACATTTTGTAAAATTTGACAAGCACATTCACGACAAAACTCTGCATTGAGGGGACCTCGTGGTGGAGGTGAGCGCCACTCCACATGGGGAAGGGAACAAGCACTGTGTTTAGGAGAGATGGGGAGTGGTCGGTGTCGCCCTGAGCTGGGACGGTGCTCGCCGTGGCATGGCTTCCGTTCCAAGACTCATTGCTGTTCCCTGCTGCATACGGTAAGAGAAGGAAGCAACACGTGTGGCATGGCCGTCGGATGGAAGGAGCTAACACTTGTGTCTTTATCAGTGATTGACCAGCTAGATAGGAAAACTAAAAGAATCTGTAAGTTATCAGAAATGTAAAGAAACTTTAGCAAGATGGCTGGATATAAAATAAAGATATTAAAGTGAGTTGTGGCCAGGCACAGTCACTCACGCCTGTAATCCCAGCACTTTGGGAGGCCAAGCTAAGAAAATCGCGTGCACCCGGGAGTTCAAGACCAGCCTGGGCAGCACCGCAAGACACTATCTCTACAAAAATAAAAATAAATAAATTAGCTGGGCATGGTGGCGTGGGCCTATAGTCTCAGCTACTTGGGAAACTGAGGTGGGAGGATTGCCTGAGCTCAGAAATTTTAGGCCGCAGTGATCTCCGATGTTGCCACTACACTCCAGCCTGGGCAACAGAGTGAGACCGCAGCTCAGAAAAAAAAAAGTGAATTGCATTTCTGCAGACTAGCAACAAATAGAAACATGTAATTAAAAAGAAAACAACTGGCCGGGCACAGTGGCTCATGCCTTTATCCCCAGCACTTTGGGAGGCCAAGGAGAGAGGATCACTTGAAGGCAGGAGTTCGAGACCAGCCTGGCAACAGAGTGAGACCCCGTGTCTACAGAAATTTTAAAAAATCAGCTGGACACGGTGGTGCACGCTTGTAGCCTTGTCTACTTGGGAGGCTGAGGTGGGAGGATCACTTGACCCCAGGAGGTCGAGGCTACAGTGAGCCGTAACGGCACCAAGGCACCCCAGGCTGACGACAGAGTGAGACCCTGCCTCAGAACCAAAACAAAACACAAAGAGGACAATCCATTTTAAAAGAGTCAGAAAACATCACATTCCTGAGGATAAATCTAAGAAACGACATCTAAGACCCCTGCAGCAAAACTTTAGAACGTTAAACCAACTTCAGGTGATTCAAATGTGAAGAACAAAACGTAAAACTCTTAGTAGAAAATATCGGTGACTGTCACGGCTCAAGCTTGAAATGGGAAAGCTTCTTGTGAAGGTCACATCTTACCAGTGGAAGCAGCATGAATGCATCTGATTATATCACAACTGAGAAACTATTTTTCAGCAGAGGACACCGTCAGCCACCTTTTCTCTGTGGGGCTCAAGAAGTTAAACTCTTTCCGTAACGATTCCGAGATGGCATCGGCATGGGTCACTCTCATTCCCTCACAAGCGGACAGTGGAGTTAGGGTTAGGGCTGGGGTTAGGGTTGGGCTTGGGCTTGGGGTTGGGGTTAGGGGCCACGTGATGTGACATCACAGCTGACTGAATGCAGAAGCTGCCATGAAAATCTAGGCGTTTTCCACAACCCAGACACAAAAGATTTACAAATATGCAACGCAATGCCACCCTTCCCACTAATTTTGGAGTGAAAAATTCTCTATAAAAATGTTACGTATGTTAACATGCAATGGGTATTGTGATTTTTAACTGAATTAATAGATAACTTACAAATGTCTCAGTTTTAATTTATGACACCATAAATACGAAGAGACGGAACTCACATAAGCAAAAGCTCTCAGGGGCACTCAATAATTTTTAGTGTTATAAATGTCCTGAAGCCAGCAAGTCTGAGACCTGCCATCCTAAAACAAATAGACAAATTACAAACTGGAGGTGGCATCCACAGTCCTGGCAAAGGGACGTGGATTCCTGTAAGAATGGAGACCCTTCACTGGAGAGGCAACTCCTCACCACATCCCTGTGGGCAGGGAGGAGACACAGCGCCGTGCCATCCCGAAAGAGACCCCAGACTCCTGCCTCACCCGTGTCCTGCGGGAGCCAGACCCCAGGGCAGACCCCAGGCCCCTGCCTCACCCGTGTCCTGCGGGGGCCAGACCCCAGGGCAGACCCCAGGCCCCTGCCTCACCTGTGTCCTATGGGGGCCAGCCATCCTTGCACCATGCTCTGGGGCGTGCCGAGTTCCGGGAGTTCCGGGAACAGATGCACTTCTACCTGCCCAAATCACGAGCCACGCTTCCTCCTGGGCGTACGGCCCGCAGAAACCTCATCCAGATCTGTTCTCGGCTACACACCAGGAAACACCTGCCTCCCCCTCGGGGCCCCCACAGGTGGGGATTTAAATGCAACGCTTCACCCAACGGGTAACAGGCAGCAGATGCCCCGTTACGGCCACACGGCGCTACGCAGATGGAGTTCAGCAAGAAACGTAAGGAAGGAAGTCCCAGAAGATCGCGTACAGCCTGAGCTCTTTTCAGAAAGTTAAAAACAGCACAGATGAAACCGGGGGACTTTTAGGAAACGCAACTTGGATAAAATCAGCGGAACACGGTGGGGGCAGGGCAGGGCAGGGCCGCATGGAGGTCACTTCCAGGGTCTGAGCTGGATACACTGTGACTGGAGCAAGCACAGAATGAAAACCTCCTCACAGGGATAACAAGCACCAGGCCACGGGCGGCCAGGACTTGGGTTCTGGACACTGGGGTGCAATAAAACATAGGACCCCGCAGCAGAGGCCCCCCAGGGGCTCCCGGCCCGACTCTCAGGCAAAGGGCTTCAGTCTCACTTGTTTCAAGGGGAAAGTAAGCCACGCTCTGGGGAAGTGGGGTGCATGGGAAGTGGGGTGCAGGGGAAGCTGGGTGGTGGTGGGGAACTGGGATGCATGGGAAGTGGGGTGCTGGTGGGGAAGTGGGGTGCAGGGGAAGAGGGGTACAGGGGAAGTGGGGTGGTGGTGGGGAAGTGGGGTGCATGGGAAGCGGGATGGTGGTGGGGAAGTGGGGTGCAGGGGAAGTGGGGTATGCGGAAGTGGGGTGCAGGAGAAGTGGGGTGGTGGTGGGGAAGTGGGGTGCAGGGGAAGTGGGATGGTGGTGGGGAAGTGGGGTGCAGGGGAAGCGGGGTGGTGGTGGGGAAGTGGGGTGTAGGGAAAGTGGAGTACGGGGAGGTAGGGTACAGGGGAAGCGGGATGCAGGGAAGTGGGGCAGTGGGGGGTTGCAGGATGCAGGGGAAGTGGCGTGGTGGAGGGAGCGGGGTGGTGAGGGCATCAGTGGGGGGAGCGGGGTGGTGGGGGAGTGAGGTGGTGGGGGGAGGGGTGCAGCGGGGGGGATCGGGGGTGGCAGGGAATGATCCCAAGACTCCTTTTTCTTTTTTTTTTTGAGACGGAGTTTCACTCATGTTACCCAGGCTGGAGTGCAATGGCGCGATCTCGGCTCACCGCAACCTCCACCTCCTGGGTTCAGGCAATTCTCCTGCCTCAGCCTCCTGAGTAGCTGGGATTACAGGCACGTGCCACCATGCCCAGCTAATTTTTTGTATTTTTAGTAGAGACGGGGTTTCACCATGTTGACCAGGATGGTCTCGATCTCTTGACCTCGTGATCCACCCGCCTCGGCCTCCCAAAGTGCTGGGATTACAGGCGTGAGCCACCGCGCCCGGCCGACTCCTTTTTCTTTGTTTTTGAGACAAGGTCCTGCTGTGTGGCAGGCTGGAGTGCAGTGGTGCAATCTTGGGTCGCTGCAGCTTCAACCTCTGGGGTTCAAGAGATTCTCCTGCCTCAGACTCCAGAGTAGCTGGGACCAGAGGTGTGAGCCACTGCTTCCAGCAAATTTTTGTATTTTTAGTAGAGACAGGGTTTTGCCACGTTGACCAGGCTGGTCTCAAACTCCTGGGCTCAAGCAGTCTGCCCGCCTCGACCTCCCAGGGTGCTGGGATTACAGGAGTGAGCCACCACGCCCAGCCCCCAAACTCTTATTTCAAGGTCAAATTTTAAAGTCATGACACTAGGGCCGTGTGCCCAGCCAGAGGCCACTGCAGAGATCGCCTGAAGGCAGGTGCGTTTCCGAGAAGGGGGCGTGGCGCGTCACCCCCACCAGCACTTACCTCAAAGGTGTTTCCAGTGATGTCGAACTCCGGGGGGACAAAGGCACCCTCAGGGTCGTCTTGGGGAGGAGAGAGAGAGGCTTCTGGTCACACCTGAGAACTGAGCCCACCAGCCAGGAAGGGCCTGGAGGGGAGCGGCCCTAGGTCCCCTCCCCGCAGACCCGGCGTCCCCTGACGTTTTAGGTGGTGAGAAAGGGAAATCCGCTCCTTGGCGGTTATGGTGGGAAACGGGTTTCACTGCTGCTTTCCCGAGAAGGAAGCTGAAGACATTCACCGGGGAAAGTCGGCTCCCAGGCAGGGGCCACACAAGGGAGCCTGCTGGCCCACCCGAGGCAGGGGCCTGTGTCCACTCACAGTGGGGCCAGCAGACAGCCCAGGGGGGACAGAAGAGGCGCAGCCTGCTGTTAGGAGAAGGCTGAGGGGAGCTGTTGGGACGGCCGAGCCCCCTCTGGCATCTGAGGGTGGGCGTGACAGCCCTGGCACAGCAGGCACCCCCACGGGCCCCGGGGTACTCTCCAGCCTGAGTCTCTCCCGAGGAAGAGAAGGTTTCCACAGGAAGCCCGGCCCGGACAGCTCCCAGCGTCCGCTCTGGCAGAGCCGGTGCTCACATGCACCCCGAAAGGCGCCTCCGCCCACAGCCCCGCCGCCTCCTCACCGCTGAGCTGCTCCATGAAGCACACGTTCCCGCTGGTGTTGAAGGCCAGGGTGTCCGGTGTGATGCACATGCTCTGGAAGATGGCGGCGTGCACCACGCTCTGCATGGCCAGGCTGCACTCCCGGCACACGGCCCAGGCCTCCTGCTCGCTGAGGCCGCGGTCCCGCAGGGAGAGGATGTCGGCCAGAGACACGTTCTCCTGCCAAGACAGGCCTGACCGTGAGCCGGGCAGGACCCCCAGCCGGCCCTGGCACCCCCACCAAGACGACGCCCTGAGAGAGGGACAGCTTGCAGTGGCGTTTCAGCACGTGGGTCAGGGAGAGGGCTTCGGGCCATGTCTCATTTTGTTTCAAGAGTCTTCCTGCTGTTCCCTGGCCATCAGAGACACAGAACATTTGGTGGCACATCAGCGAGCCTGGGCACGGGGCCTTCCTCCTGGAGGCTCGGCCGGAGCTGCAGGCCAGACCTGCTCCCTGGGCCACGCTGACCCCTCCCCGCAACAGGCTCACGGCTGAACTGGCCCATGGAGGCCACCAACAGATGAGTGACGTGACGGAGTCAACACTCCTAACCCTGCACTGGTGTGGGGCTAACGGGGTGTGATCCTGACACACTAAAGCAACATACAACCACAGGCACCTGCCCTGACACACTCACGCGACATGCAACCACATGCACCTGCCCCGACACATGTGACATGCAACCACATACCTGCCCTGACACACTCACAACATGCAACCACACACACCTGCCCCGACACATGATGCAACCACACACACCTGCTCTGATACACTCATGTGACACACAACCACACACAACTGCCCCAACATACTCGAGACATGCACCACACGCACCTGCCTGACACACTCATGAGACACACAACCAAATGCACCTGCCTGACACATGCAACACACAACCACACACACCTGCCCCGACACACGTGACACAATCACACACACCTGCTCCTGACACACACGACACGCAACCACACCCTCTGCTGACATTTGCTCCAGGTGGTTCACATGGAGGACAGTCATGGCAGTTCCCTTCACATGGCCTGGCCACCCCCATGTGGGCTCACCTCCAAATGTGAGTGGGCTCCAGGATTGCGTGAGGGCTCAGCTGTGATCATGATGG
The DNA here is from genome assembly GCF_009761245.1 of Sapajus apella. NCBI lineage: Eukaryota > Metazoa > Chordata > Mammalia > Primates > Cebidae > Sapajus > Sapajus apella. Next base: position 35,947,655 of record NW_022436953.1, on the reverse strand, counting down.
CTGCCACCAACACCCAACCCTACGAACATGTGCACGCATACACACACTCACCTAGCACACATTGTGTGCTCACCCTCACACAGACACACACATCCCCATTTATGCATCCCACACAGACACGTGCCACACAGGCGCACTTATATATTAGCAGGCAGACGCTGGTGCACAGGCATGCCACACACACAGTTCCATCCACTTCACAAGCACACACACACTCATGCAGTGAGAACAGACATCCTCATGCACATGCACATACCTCACACACACACATACTGTCACATACACGTTCACACTCATATACACACACTACATCCACACACATGCCTAACGCTGACCACACGCATGTACGCTCAGACACATATGCCCACACACACTACATCAACCACACACACACCTAATGCTGACCACACGCACACACGCTCATGTACATACATACGCCTGCACACACACACATTCCCATACCTGGTACACACACACATACATACACACACACACACATTCTCATACCTGGTACACACACACACACACACACACACATACACACACACACATTCCCATACCTGGTACACACACACACACACACACACACACATTCCCATACCTGGTACACACACACACACACACACACACACACACTCCCATACCTGGTACACACACCCTCACGGGAACACACAAGGCTGAACAGCCACACTTGCATGAATGCCAGACATGGACTGAAGGCTCTCTTGGGGGTGCTGCTCCCTAGCTGATGGACTCGTGTGCAGGAGCATCTGCTCCACCCCGTGGACAGGAGGGGGTGGCTGGGTGCTGCACCGTGGGTGGAGGTCAGGACACGGGCCTCAGAGGACCAGGCAGGTGAGGAAGAGGCAGAGGCGCCTTCTCCCCCAGCCCTGGCTCCCCCTACACAGGGCAGCTCTGGCCCTGCAGGTGCCACGGGGCTGATGTCCTGAGAAGCACCTCCCACCTCCAGTCCCCTCACCCTGCCCCAGTGGCTGGCACTGCAGGAGGCCAACAAGAAACAGAATCAGGGCACAGGTGCCCGGTGGGGCCTGGCCACAGGGCTGGGTCTGCCTCTGTCCCTGGGGTCCTGGCACATCCCTCATCTGTCTCTCCTTGGGGGGTCCATGGAGGGGCTTGATGACTTCATTTTCCAGGCCCTTCCAGCTCCTTCCAAGGCGGGAATCTCCCTGCCCTGTTCCTGGGTTCCCTGACTGATCAAAGGTGTTTCTGATTTGGGCTCAAACCTGCGGTCCTCGCTGTACCACGGACTCCTCAGGACTCGAGAGAGCCCCAAACTCCCAGCAATTCCTGTGAGGCTGGCCAAAGAGGCGCCTGGACACTGTGTACACAGAAACACACGCACACAAGTGCACCCACACACGTGCACATACCCGTGCACCCGTACACACAGGGAGACACTGCAACACATGCACGCACTGCAACACATGAATGCACACGTGTACCTGCACACACACCCACGCACCCGTGCACCCACACACAGGCACACACTGCAACACATGCACGCACTGCACGCATACACGCACACCCGTGCACCCAGACAGGCATGCACTGCACACATACACGCACACCCACGCACCTAGACAGGCACACACTGCACACATACATGCGCACCCGTGCACACACAGGCACACACTGCACACATACATGCACACCCGTGCACCCACACAGGCACACACTGCACATACACGCACAC
>NW_022436953.1:35940355-35945931 GCF_009761245.1 Sapajus apella | reverse complement strand
CACTGCACATACACGCACACCCGTGCACACACAGGCACACACTGCACATACATGCACACCTGTGCACACACAGGCAGGCATTGCACACACACACGCACATGTGCACCCACACAGGCACATATGTACGTACACACTCCTGTACACTGCCACATACATGCACACAGCACAACGCTCGTGCACACACGTGCTTGCAAACGGGCACAGTCGTGCACTGAGTGGTGAATACGTCTGAGGACCCCACAGAGTGTGCTGCTTAGAGGAAGGGCACCAGTGTGATGCACGTCTGAGCTGGTCCCTGCCCCCGTGGGGCCTGGCCGTTGCCCACAGGTCTGGGGCATGCCAGCTCACACGGTGGTGTCCAGACATGCGGACTGGGGAAGAGAGCCCAGGTCGGCTGTGCCTGTAGGGCCACCCCTCGCAGACAGCAGGGCCTCCTGATCAGGCTCGGAGGGGAGACACCTGGCGATGAGGAGCCCCTCCCCCCTCAGGGGAGCCAGACACTGGGATCCTCAGCATCATGCAAGCTGGGCGTGTCTAAATGCCATCGGAGATTCTCCGGGTGGCTTTAGGGGCAAACGCCATGGGGCCTGTGGCTGAGGCCTCCCCTCAGGGACGGGGCCGTTTCAGCCCTTCTGGAGCCGGCTGTCCAGAGCATGGGCTTCCGCTCACACAGGGTCCTGAGCCAGCGGGCTCCTCCGGCCACCCAGGGGTCTCGTCATGTGCTGAGGGCTCCCAGGCCCGAACTCTGGACCCTGTAGCCTCCACCCTGCTCTGGCACAGGTGAGAGGAATGACCCCCCAGCCGCGTGCCCAAATCCACAGTGGTTGGACAAGTGAGGGGCAGGGGTCGGACGGGTCCAAGAGGCCAGGGCGAGAGACGGAGAGGCTCAGGTGGCACTCACCAGCCGAGGGACCCCAGGTCTGTGGGCACCCTACCCGCATTGCAGCAGACAACCCCCCCACATCACCCCCAAGGTTGGGAGCCATCTGGCCGTCCTGTCGTCGCCTCCAGAGGGGGCCTCGGAGACCCTGGGGCTCTCAGCCTCGCTGCCAGTGGGCCAGGAGGCTTCATGCTCAAGTGGAATAAGCCCAGCTGGGCTGCAGGGCTGCGGAGTGGCCTTGGCAGGAGTTTAATGGGCTGTGGCAGACACCGGGGAAGGAGGTGATGTGCTGTGAATAGCAACTCGGCCTCGGCGGGCAGACGCCTATCCGTCTGCCCAGTGCCCCCTCCCGCCGACACCCCAGCAGACACCTGCCCAGCACCCATGAGGGCCCCACGGCAGAACGGAGCCTTGTGACTTCCCACACATCAGCCTCTCCTGCAATACAGTCTGACCTTGTGGCTGACCAGCCTTCAGTGACACGTTTGCTGGCACAGATCCAGCGTCTTGGGCAGGTCCAGAGGGTTCTTCATGGCCCAGCCCAGCCCACCGGCCTCCCAACCTGCCCCTCACCATCCCCGGCAACACGTGCCTGGGTGGGCCGTGGGGTAGGTCTGAGAGCAGGGACCCCCTAAGATCTGTTTCTTGCAGGGCAGGAGTGGTCCCCACTTTGCAATTGTGCAGCCACAGACTCCACCTTATCCCAGGTGGGAGGAGGGGTTTGGGGAGGCAGGTGTAGGTGAACCCCCAGGTCTGGGTAGCTCTCCAGGGCAGCAGAACATCAGCCAGTCCCTGCACCTCAGCAGGGAAGGCACACTTCCCACCGAGGACCCCTATCTCCCGGCATGTCCCCATGTGGGGCTTCTGTGCATTCAGAAAGCCCCCCACCCCCACCCTGCTCAGGTAGACTTTGAGCCAGGGTCACACAGGGACGTCTGGGTCACCGGGCACATTTCAAATACAGTGTCTTGTGACCAATTGATTTTTTTGGCCCTGGGATTCTAGCAGGACCAATATGAAACTCCATTCCCTGCTGGGAGGGCTGGCGGCCAACTCCCGGGCCTGCTGACAGCTCCCTGCACACTGCCAGGCCCCACCACAAACCCACCTCGGCCCCCGAGGCGCCTTGTGCTCTGAGCTCGTCCTGGCCCAGATGTCACACGGACCCTGCAGTGGGACTGTCCTCTCCCCTGCAGGGGACCCCCAGCCTTGTGTTCCCCCAGGTAGCCTCTGCGTCCAATCCAGCCTCAGCTTCGGAGCCCAGCCTGACATCGGCACACAGGAGGTTCTGGAAGCACTTGCCGGACTCTGGGAGGGGTGACAGTGCTGCCTGCCCCTCAGGGACCTGGGACCTGTCCTGTTCTGGCACCCAAACCGGTGCACCCTCTTTGTCTCGTCTGAATTCCCAGGGGGCGGCCAGCACCGCCCATTCCTCAAGCCTGGCTGCCTGACCTGTGTGTCTCTTCTGCAGCCACTATTCTGCTGGATTGCGGTGTTTTGCCTCAGATTGCACACCCCTGTCCACAGTGGCTGAAATCCCATGGGAATCTGGACAGGACACCTCCTCCAGGAAGCCCTCCTTGCTTGCTCCCACAAACATCTTTCCATCTATTGTGTACTGTACTGACCCAACGGTGCTGCCCGCAGGTGGCCACAGCCTCCAGGACCTGCCAGCCCACTTGCTGATGGTCTGGCGGGTTCCGGCTGAGAGAGCGCTCACACATGCACGTCCACGTGTCTCAGGCCCACACCACAGTGAAGCTGCTGGGACACAGGGCACTGGTGCCTTCCACTTCACCAGCGAGTGCCGGGCTGTTTTCCAAAGATGCCGCTCCGTTTGTCCTCCCACCAGCGCGAGGGAGAGCTGCTGCGATGTCCCTGCCAAACACACGCCGCTGCCCGCTCTTCAGCTCTCGCCAGCCTGGCAGTCTTGGGAAGGCATTCGCGGGGGGTGTACTTTGCATCTCCCTGATTGAAATAAGCAAACATCTTTCCCATGTTCAGCAGCTGTGTGGATTTTCTCTGGGGCCATGTCAAAGAAGGGACACTCCAGGGGCTCCGGTAGGTGTCCACTGGGGTCTCTTTCTTGACCCCACTGTGGAGCCAGCTGTTATAATTAGCTGTAGAATAAGTGAGTTCCCACATCTTATGCAGCCTCTGTGTGTCCTGGGCCTGGCGCCACCACGCTTCCCCTGCAGCTGCCCCATGCCCTTGGCACTCTCGGGGGCTCCTGCCGCTGCCCCTGGGGTGTGATGCAGCCTTGCGGCCCCCTCCCCTCACCCAGCACCACTTTCTGGTGCAAGTCAGGCGCAGGCACGTGCCCCGATGGAGATTTCAGAAACTTCCAAGCCACACATGCACAGAAAGCAGAGTCCGAACTCGGGGAGGTTCTCAACGTGGCGGGCTCAGTGCTGGGCACGGGGTCGGGCCTGGACCCTGCCGAGTTACAGGAGTGTCGTGGAGGGCCCACCAGAACGTTCCCATGCACGCTGCTAACTTGGTGGCGTTGCAGTTCACCTGGAGGCCTCGGTGGCCGACACATGATGGAGTCCCGCAGCCCAGCTCTGCGCAGTGTGGGAGCTATCGGCCAGCCAGAGGATGCTGCTGTCCGGGGCGGGGGAGGGTGTGCGGCGTGTGGCTCCGAGTCAGGACCTGGGCTCACGGCTGGTGCTGCGTGTTCTGTGTACCTGTGTACGTGGCACCGGCTGCTGCCTCCGTGTGTGGCGCGGGGTGGCCCTCAAGGCTCAGACCCCTGGTGCGTGAAGGAGCTGTGGGAAGAGCCGCATCCTTGGGGCAGCCTCCCAGAGTGATGGGGAGACGGCTTCCTGACAGATGCTCTGGGATGTGTCCTGGAGGGTTCTTAAGGCTGTGGGCAGAGCATGCCCTTCCTGCTCAGTCGGAGCTGCGGTGATCTTTGAAGCTTCACTGACTCCCCGGCTGCTCCTCTCTACAGCCTTCAAAGGCACCAAATCCAGGCCACAGTGGGGGCGGGGGCAGTGCCAACCCCCGCATAGCCTCAGTGGTTTCTAGGTGGCCAGGCAGCGGGCCTCCTGGGGCCAATGCTGAACCTTCCCAGAGGACGGTGCCTCTGCAGCAGAAACTCCCGGTCCCTTCAGAGCCTGCTATCCAGGCAGCGGTGGGGGCTGCAAGGGCGTCAGGCCTGGGACTCTGCTACCCACATGCCCTGCTCCAGCCCTGCCTGGCCAGCTGTTTAAAGAGGGCGCCGCAGCATCCCACCAAAGGCTGCAGGTGACGACGCCGTCACCAGAGACACACACAGATGCCCAGCGTCTGGCTCTTGCCTGTTGGAGGCCTGGCAGATCTTGGACCCCGGAAAGGATGAGGGTCCCTCCGGGAGCGGCTGCATCTCCCAGGGGCCACCTGCCATGCCGCCGCCGGGCCTGGCTTGTCCACTGCACCCAGCCAAGCCAGAGCTGAGCTACAGGGTCAGACTCAGCCCAGGAGGGGTCTGGCCTCAGGCCAGTCAGGGCAGTGGGTGCTGCGGGGTGGGTCGTCCCTGAGCAGAAGAAGCGCCAGGGTATGCAGATGGCAGCCAGAGCCCCTCTGTGCCCTGGAGAGTAGCGGGGTCCTGGGCGAAGGCCCGCGGAGCCAGAGAGCAGGAAGCAGCTCAGTCTCGCGGTTGCGGGGGAGGGCGGTCATCCTGAACCTCAGCTCCGGGGCCTCCTCCCGCAGCTCCTGAGCGGCGCCTGATTGGGCTCCGCTGCACTGAGCCCCGCCGGCCTCCTGGGACCGGCAGGGAGGTAAGGAGACCCCCCACCGCCCCCTGGCTTCCTCCACACGGTCCCGCCAGGGTTCCCATCAGGAGCCGCAGCGCGCCAACTTCCTCAGGGGTACCCACCCGCCGCCGTCCCGCGCACAATCGGGGCTCTGTTCCCTCCCGGAGGAAATCGAGGATGGCGGTGGGACCCCCTCGGCCAAGACCCAAAGGAGGGCCTGGGGCGGCGGGAGCCGCGGCCCCTCCCGGGTCCGTCCTCCGGGCTCTCCGCGGACCCCCCGGCGGCAGAAGGTCCCCCAGCCCGGGTCCGGGGCTCACCTCGTCCTCGGGGAGGGTGGGCAGCGGCTCGAAGTCGTAGAAGTCCAGGTCTTTGCCGTCCTCCTCGTAGAGATCCGCCGCGGCCGTGTCCATGGCCTGCATCCTGCGGCCGCGCCGCGCACCCGCCCCCGTGCCAGCGAGCCGCCTCCTCCGCGCCCCGCGGCCGGGCTGGGCTGGGCTCGGCTACGCGCGCCCGGGCTCCATGGCGACGCGCCCGGCCCTCGCCCGCCCCCGCCCGCCCGCCGCTGCCGCAGTGTCGCCGGGGGACGGGCAGGAACTCGGGGTCGCGGGGGGGACACGGGGGGCGCGGGGGACGCGGGAGACACGGGGGGCGCGGGGGGGGGCGCGGGGGCTGCGCGGCGAATCCGGTCCCTGCGCCTCGGGCACGTCGCCCCTTCCCGGGGGAGGCACCGGGGGCGGAGCCGGCGTGTGGCCGCCGCGGGGAGCCCCGGGGTCTGCGCCCACCCTGGGCTCGGAGGGTCGATGGGCGAGCCGGCGCCCCGAGAGCACTGGCGGCCCGACCCCCTCGCCGGCTCCCACCGCCCCCGTCCCGCACCCGAGGCCGCCGGGCGGGGCTGCCGCAGTCCAGGGGTGGCCTCTGCAGAGGCGTCCGGGCAGGGCGGGGCGGGGCGGGGCGGGCCG
>NW_022436953.1:35910143-35915355 GCF_009761245.1 Sapajus apella | reverse complement strand
ACTCCATCACACCCCACACACAGACACACACACACAGGCCGGCAGGGACACACATGTCTACACCCAGACATGTCTACACCCACACACCACACGGGCACACACACCCACACATGTCTACACCCATGTAACCCACATGCCACTCACACACACATAGGCTGGCAGGCACACCACACTAACACATGTCTACTCAAACAGGCTGGAGGCACATACACTCCATCACATCCCACACACAGGCACACACACCCACACAGGCCGGCAGGCACACACACTCCATCACATGTGACACACAGACACATACAAGGAAGTGGCACAAAAGTCAGATGCGGGACACAGCATTTGGGTCTGGCTCTGGCTCCAGGGTCCGGTGCAAGGTGACTCTGAGCTGGGAGCCCCTCGGCGTGGCCGGGCTTTGGATGTTTACGCTCCAGAACATTACGTGCAAATGGATGTGGCCCAGCACCGGCCCTGAGTGGACTCACGAGGCTAAGTCAGCATAGAAACACATGGAGGTTTAATGTTTAATGTTGACTTTCTTTGGTTCAATGGCAGGATGCCTCTCTGCTCAGCCAGAGCCACTGAGGGCAGAAAGTTCACGAGGGGCTGGAGGGGCCGGGGAGAGCCGCGTGGCCCCGGGATCAGGACACGAAGGGGGCCACACACCCCGGGCCCCTCTACCCCCATGGAGGGCGAGAAGATGCACGGGTGCTATTAACCAGCCTCACAAAGAACAGACAATGCAAAGACTGTATTTTTGTGTGAATGGTTCTGCACCCACAGTGTGTACACAGCACAGCCTCGGGATTCGGGTTCACATCGGCTACGGAAGCAGGTGGAAAGCTGAGGCAGGGCCCCCAGGCGTCATCCGCTGGCCCATCTGGTCGCTCTATAAGGACGCACGGGGTTTGCTGGGTGGAGCACGCTGCGGCTGACCGCGTCGTGGTGAAGTTTACGGACGCCGCAGGAAGTGACTCTCCTCACACTCAGATACTGAGTGCCAGCCTCCAGAGAGCCCTTCCACCGCGCAGGCGCTGGGAAGACTCCCCCACACGCCTCTTCTGGGAGGTGCGCATTGGAAGTCTGTGCTCCTGGTGAGACCGCCCGACTGTCAGCGCACTGGCGAGGCTGCTGACATTGACATTTGCAGGGTGAAACCATCTGCAGTGACACCCTGGTGCGTGGGGCGCTGGAAAACACACGCCTTCCACATGCAGTGTGTGCAAATGTGCAGGACGGGGGGGTGGGTAGGTGGGGTATGCATGTGTGTGCGCCTGTGTGTACGTGTGGGTGCACATGTGTCACAGGGAAGGAGGGAGGGAGGGCTGTGCACGTGTCATGCCCAGGCCCTCTGGACTCCCCCCTCACCAAGGGACGGGCCACTTGCTCGCACAGAAGGCTTGTTGTCATTCACATCTGTCCTTTGAGTCAGGGCTTCGTGCCCAGGTGTTTTTCATGGAGATGAAAAAAAGGGAAAGGGATGTCGTCCATGAGAATGCCCCGCCAGCCAGCCCCTCTTCGTTTTGTTGTGGAACCTTCTTGTTGCCAGGTGCCTACACTGGAGTGGAATCCAGTCCCAATGCGGGTGGCTGGTTTTGGAAGTCGAGTCTTCACTAAAGGATGTTGGGCATTTTCCAAAGGCGTGGGCTCCTGAGAGCCCCCCATTGGCCCTCTGAGGCCAACAGCTATTCCCAAAGTCCAGAGCGCGGCCGCAGCCCCCAGCATCCGTGGTGCTCTCAGCCCTGCAGGGCTATGACGAGGACGGGGCTGCCGTGGACACTGAGTGGGCGGAGGCGCGTGGGGGCCCCAGGAAGCTGTAAGGGCGGCTCAGACACAGGACAGCAGAGGGTCCTGAGGGTTCTGCCCAGAGCGAGAATGCTGGGGACAGACCGGCCACCACCGCCCTGGGGAACACAAGACACACACTGAACTCTGGGAAGGTCAGGGCAGCCTCCTGCTGTGGTCTCGGCCCCGCCGGCCACACCTGGGGAAGCCAGGACCCCGTGGGCTGCAGGGCATCTCGGGCCGGGCCACACCGGGGTCTGGGTGGGTTCTTTGATGGAATCCCCTGCTCTGCTTCTGGGCACCCCAGGACTGGAGGCCACAGGACAGAAACCGGATGACCATGTGTGAGGCCCAACACGTGGATTTGGGATAAGGGGAGCAGGCGTGGCCCCGAGCATTTCCCCCACTGAGATCTCTCTCGCGGAAGGGGGCAGCGGGGGGTGTGCACTGCTTCTGAAAGGCGGGGTCGCTTTGGTGCCCCAGTGACCTCATGTGGCAGATGGGCCCCCCACTCTGCCCTGAAGCTCCTCCAGGGACACCATGTCCCTTGCCCCGGCTACACAGTAGTTTCGTTTCTCCAGGGTCCTGTTCGGATGTTGCCAAATGGCAGGCCTTCTAGCAAGTCACCCTTGGGCAGCCCGTTCTGGCTGGGGCCACCGAAGGGCAGAGACTGTGTCCTCCGCAGCATCTCCAGATGTCCAGGCCGCGTAGGGCAGCTGTAGAGGCTAGGGCTCCCCTCGCTGCCCTCGGGCTGGCTGACCATGGGGAAGGGGTCACCTTGGGCGCAGCAGGACAGCGTGTGCGTCCCCGCCGGGCCCTCCAGCGAGCTGGGGGGGCTGTCCGTGCGTGAGCTGCGGGGGCTGCCGTCAAGGCTGGATGGGATGTGGTAGGCGTACTCGGCCTCGGTGGCCGCCGGGTGCCGGCTGAAGTAGGGCGGCTTAGTTCTGCCCTGCAGGCACCCGTGCAGGTGGGGGTCGTGCCCAAAGGCGCCCTCCTCCTGCAGGTGCACGTGCGCCTCGTCTGCCATCAGCGGTTCGCAGTGCATCTTGGCGCAGCACGGGGTGGCCGGTGACAGGCAGCTGGCGTGGCCCTGCGCGGCCTGCAGGTTGGTCATCTTGCAGGGGCCCGGCGGGTGCGCGAAGCCCCGCGGCTGTCCGAGGCCCGGTGAGTGCAGGCAGCTGGCGTGGCCCGGCGCGGCCCCGTCGGCGTGGAGAGCGGGCCGGGGGTCCCCGCGGGGCGGGCAGCAGGCCCACCAGCAGCGCCACACGTCCTCGCGCTTGGCGCAGTGGTGGATGAGCACGAAGAGCCCCAGCGTCACGCAGAAAGCGCCGTACAAGCAGCTGAAGACCATGTCCAGGAAGTGGCCCTGAGACACGGCCAGCGCCCCGAAGGCCCACGTGGCCGCGAACAGGAACAGCGTGAAGGCGGCGGCGCGAAGCTGCGCCTGGAACGAGTGCTCGTTCTGCAGCACCGAGGCCCCGGGGCCGCCGCGGGCGGGTGGGGTGCCGGGCCGGGGCCCTCGTGGGCCGCCCTCGGGTGTTGCCAGCCGCCGCTGCTCCTCGGGCCGTGCGCGCAGCTCGTACCTGCGCCCCGGGTGGCGCCGCAGCTGCACGTAGGTGCCCAGGAAGTACACGCAGGTGACCAAGGCGATGAGGGCGGCCGGGCCGTAGAAGGCGCCCAGGCTGGGCTCCCAGGCCATCCAGCAGCTGCGGGGGAGACACGCGCGTCAGCGGGCCGGTCCGGGCCAGGACGCGGAACTCGGGACTCGGGACTCGGGACTCGGGACTCGGGGTTCGGGACTTGGGACTCGGGACTCGGGCCGCAGGACTTGGGACCTGGGACGCGGGACTCGGGACTCCGGACGCGGGACTCGGGACTCCGGACGCGGGACGTGGAACTCGGGACTCGGGCCGCGGGACGCGGGACTCGGGAATTGGGACTCGGGACGCGGGACTCAGGGTTTGGGACTTGGGACGCTGGACGCAGGACTCGGGACTCGGAACTCGGGGTTCAGGACTCCTGTGGAGCAAATGTCCCGCGCCCACACCGACAAGCGAGTGGCTCTGTGCAGTTGCTGCTTGGTGGCCTCGGGCGTTTCTAGAGTCGCTGAGAGTGTGGATGCGAATGGGCCCCATCGGCCCTACCAGCTCCGGAGGTCGGGAGCCCGGAAAGTGTCTCCAGTGCAGCCGGGTGGGGTGGGGGCCAGGAGGGACCCCGAGCTTGCTGGGTGGGGCCCGAGGGCGAAGCGGGATGGGCGGGGCTGGCGTGGGTGGGCCTGCGAGCTGGGAGGGGCGCTGGTCTGGGCAAGCCTCGGGTCCAGGCCCCAGCCTTGCTGCTCTGTCTTGGGCTCCCCCAGTGCGGCGCCCCGGAGGCCTCCAGCAGAGTCCACCCGCCCCTCCCCACTCCTGGCGGCAGGTGCCCAGTACTCACTACGCGGTGTCCTCATCCTCTGTCCCGTAATTCCTGATGTTCGTGGCAGCTGTAACCCCACAGATGATGAATGGGACCCCTCCGCTGACGAGGTAAAACCTGCAGGAGAGGAAGGCGCTGATCCCCTTGCAGACCTGGCTTGTGTCCTCCTGGGACAGCACTGCCCCTCTCGCCCTCTGTGGGGCAAGGGAGAGTAGCGGGTGCAGGCAGAGTAGGTGAGGGGACCGAGACCCCTGATCCCTGACCCCTGACGCCCGATCCCTGACCTCCGACCGAGAGCACCAGTCCTGGCCTTGCCTTGCCTCCTTCCTACAGGCCTCTGCGCCTGCGGAGGGACCTGGACCCCAGCACGGAGGTCCCAGGTGAGCTGGGTGGGCTGCAGACTTCACAGCAACTGCAGGGAGCCCCTGGCTACAGGCGGACCGCTCCCCCAGGAGCGCGGGTCACACAGCGGGTAGTGCGTGGCCAGTGACGGGAGTGAGGTGGGAGGGGACCCTTTTAAGCAGTTTTAAGGCCTCACTCAGCCTCAGGGGAAGAAGTGCAGAAGGCTGCAGTCTCCTCTCCCTGCAGACCATGGAGCCCCACCTTGGAGGGGCAGAGTCTCAACCTGAGAGATGCAGCCCAAGACCAGGGCAGAGGCTGACCGTGCCCTCTGCAGGGCCTGTCAATGGCGCCCAGGGGTTCATGCAGACGCTGCGTGTCCCGGACCGGGTGCACTTGCTCACTGCCTCCACCCCTGGCCAGACCCATGAGACACCCCCTGGCTGCCAGCCCTATGGAGCATGGGTGACCTAGGGGCCAGCTCCAAGACCATCTCCACATGGGCGACCTAGGGGGGCAGCTCAGAGACCATCCTTGCATGGGTGATCTGGGGGGCAGCTCAGAGACCATCTCCGAATGGGTGACCTGGGGGTGACAGCTCAGAGACCATCCTCGCATGGGTGACCTGGGGGAGGCAGCTCAGAGACCATCCCCACATGGGTGACCTGCGCGGGGACAGCTC
>NW_022436953.1:35909032-35910133 GCF_009761245.1 Sapajus apella | reverse complement strand
CCATCCCCACATGGGTGACCTGCGCGGGGACAGCTCAGAGACCATCCTTGCATGGGCGCTGTCTCCCAGCTGCTGCACACTCATGGGTCGGCCATGGACACCACCCCACCACAAGTTTAGTTGGCTCCAAGGTGCAGGGGTGGGAGGGGGTGGCCCTGCATCTGGTAGTTCTTGGGGACCCCCCACCCCAGGGAACCTGTGCTTTCCAGACTCTGTATCCCAAGAAAATATCCTTCAGGAATAAAGATGAAATAAAGACACTTTCTGATAAACATAAACTAACAGAATTTGCCATTTATCGACCTGTACTTCCAGAAATGCTAGATGAAACTTCAGGGTGGAGAGTAGTGGACCCCCCACAGGCACCACACCTGTGGAAGACCCTGACCAGCCTGTTGGAGGAAGGGAGGGAGGCAGGAAATGATCCTGTACAGCAGCAAGCTTCCTATAAATGTTCTGTGGTATAGCAGTGTTACTCTAGACAGGCTGTGAAAAGGTTATGGATTTTAATTCCTTAGAGTAACCCTAAGAAACTAGGTAAAAACTAGTAGATAAACTAAAAAAAATTAAAAATATTAAAATAATCTAAAGGAAGCAAAGGAGAAACGGAAGAATTCAAAACAGCAAAAAAAAAATCACTAAAAGTGGTAAAAACAGAAAACAAATAGTATAATGGAGAGTAAATCCAAACAAATCAAAATTGCAATTAATTTTACAAGCTAATATCTCCAACTCAAAGGCAGATATTGCCAGAATAGATCGTAAGAACCTGGAACATGGTTTCCAGAAGAGGACACTTTGATGTAAGACACAAGTAAGTTGAAAGTAACTGGAAGGAAAAGGCATGTATCACCGACCATGAGATCAAGAGAGCTACAGCCGCTACACTGATACCAAGGAGCGTATACGATCAGACAGTGAGATAGAGGGGCGCATGGGATGTAGCAGTGTCCACGATAGTCCCACAGAACACAGGAGTGTCCACGATGGACCCACAGTCACAGAGCAGCGTCCAGGATGGACCCACAGAACATAGGAGTGTCCAGGATGGACCCACAGTCACACAGGAGTGTCCAGGATAGACCCACGGTCACACAGGAG
>NW_022436953.1:35898612-35909022 GCF_009761245.1 Sapajus apella | reverse complement strand
CGCTCACACAGGAGTGGTGTGGATGGACCCACGCTCACACAGGAGTGTCCAGGATGGACCCACAGTCACATAGGAGTGGTGAGGACGGACCCACGGTCACACAGGAGTGTCCGGGATAGACCCACGTTCACACAGGAGTGGTGTGCACGGACCCACGTTCACACAGAAGTGGTGTGGACGGTCCCACGGTCACACAGGAGTGTCCAGGATGGACCCACGGTCACACAGGAGTGGTGTGGATGGACACACGGTCACACAGGAGTGTCCAGGATAGACCCACGGTCACACAGGAGTAGTGTGCACGGACCCACGGTCACACAGGAGTGGTGTGGATGGACCCACAGTCACATAGGAGTGGTGAGGACGGACCCATGGTCACACAGGAGTGTGCGAGATGGACCCATGGTCACACAGGAGTGTCCAGGACAGACCCACGGTCACACAGGAGTATGCGGAATGAGACATCCAACCATCCAACTGGAGGTCGACTCGTTTCCACAGTGGTGAAGGAAAGAAATTCCGTAGGGAATCTCAGCCCTGCGCTGCACTGACGGTAAACACGCTTGATCTAGGCGGGTTACCAAGATTCCTACGGTAAAAGGTACAACCATTCGTGGTCCAGAGGAAGACACTGGGTGGCACCACTGGCCGTGGGAGGCAGAGGCTCCCCAGAAACAACAGCCACACAAGGAAACCCTGGTGAGCAGGTGAGAGGGTTTGGCTGTGTCTTCACCCAGGTCTCATCTGGAATTGTAGCTCCCAGAACCCCCACGTGCTGTGGGAGGGACCCGGCAGGCGGTGATTGAATCATGGGGTGGTTTCCCTCACACTCTTCCTGTGGTAGTGAACAAATCTCACGAGGTCTGACGGGCTTTTCATGAGCGTTCCCTTTTCGCTTGGCCCTCCTTCTCCTGGGGATGTCTTTATCAGCAGGGTGAAAACAGACTAATCCACCAGGACTTCACCAAAATCCACAACTTCCGCTCATCCAGGACAGTTTCCATTTGTTTTCCAAAGCTATGGACTGGGAAAAACAGTCACAAAACATACTCCTGACAAAAGAACGGTATCCTGGGTGGATATGAAACTCACACTAAAAATAATCTAAAAAAAGCCAACAAAAATTGGCAGAAGACGTGAGTGGCCGTTTGAGGAAATGTGGCATCTCAATCTCCAGCGCACATGGAAAGGCCCTGCACGTCATCGGCTGTCGGGAACCTGCAAGGCCATGACGTTTTCCCGGAGGGACCGGAGCTGCTGATGTGAAAGAGACGGACTGCCCCGAGTGCCGTGCGTGTGGTGTGCCCGCAACTCCCCCTCTTGCTGGGAAAGAGGCTGCACTTGGAAACTACGGCCCAGAGACTTCGGTCACAGGCACTGGGCCAGGAGAAACGTAAGCGTGTGCCCACACAGACCCGGAGAAGGAAGGCGGGGACATTTCACATGTAACAGCCCAAACTGGAGCCAGCCCAGGTGTCCACCGACAGGGAAACAGATACAGATACTGTGACGTTTTCAGAACACGGAACACACCTCAGGAGACAAGGGGCGTGGCAGCCGTGTGCAGCAGTGAGCACAGATCGCAGCCCATCAGCCTGGGCTGCAGGAGCCTCACACGGAGAGCACGGGCAACAGTGGCTTCATTTCTATGTGGTTCTAAACCAGGCAGAATTAATCTATGGTGGAAAAGAATCAGGGCAGTTGTCTGTGGGGGGCTGCCTGGGAAGCGTCTGGAGAGAGGGTGGAGCTCAGGCGTGGCTGGTGTGTGCACCTGCCTTGGCTCAGTGGGTCACGTGTCAGCTTTGCACCTTCCACTGTGTGTGCATTTCACTCAGGAGGAAAAAAGTACTGAACACAGATACTGACCTCTTTGGCTGAACCACGCAGGGGTCGGACCCCAATGCCTGCAACTGACTTGAAGGGCACAAAAGTAAGGCCTTGGGTGGGTGGGCAGTGGGTGAGGTGCGTGGCCCAGCAGAGGGCTTTGGAAGCTCTAGGGGCTGTGCAGCGTCACTGTGAAACTCTTAACTTTCTGTACATTTGAAGTTTTCATAATAATGTGTTGGGGAAAAGGTGGGGAGAAACCAGCTGTCTCTTCCACCCGTCTCTTCCCAGGTGGAATTCTGCAGCCTTGGAGAGCCGGAGTCCTCCGAGAGAGCGGGTCTGCCCAGTCCTCATCCTCACAGGGTGGAGGTGGTGCAGCCACAGGCAGGCACACGGGGCAGGCAGCCACGCAGTGGGACGTGGCGCCGAGCTGGGCTCAGTTCACTTGTCCTCCTGGTGTGGCCCAGGGCGGCACTCACGCGAGGCTGTGGGCAGGTCAGGGGAGGACCCCGGCAGCAGCCCCCATCCCTGGAGCCCATAAAGGTCCCTCCTCACTTTGGGATGTACGGAGCCCACCCGAGTCCACCTGGCCCTTTGGGGTCCTGTAACCAGGAGTGGGGTTCTGGAAGGACCAACATCTTTCCCAGTCAGCTGGCCTGGGCTGAGATCCCCAGTTTCCTGGGAACTGTGTGAGTGGCTGAAGACAGTGAGCTGGTCCGTGTTTCTCATCCCACCAAGGAAACCACAATTCCACTGTCCTCTCTTCTCCAAACTCACGTAAACTTCCTTGACGGTGCTTCAATTCCCCTCACCCCAGGCTCACTGCAGGCGTCCCCTCTGCAGGAACCCCACCCTGCTCCTCCCCCGGTGGCTCCACTTGCCTGGTGGGTCAGGGCTCCAGAGTCCCGGCCCCAGGAGGAGCGTTGTGTTCACTCCTGCACACCTGAAGTCACCCTGCCGCTCACCTGCCTGCGTCTCCGCAGAGCTGAGGCCTTGCCCACTCTGTAAGTCTGTCCTCACACTGCTAATAAAGATGTACCCAAGGCCGGGTAATTTATAAAGGAAAGAGATTTAATTGCCTCACTGTTCTCCAGGGCTGGGGAGGCCTCGGGAAACTTAATCATGGCAGAAAGGGAAGCAAACATGTCTTTCTTCAAGTGGCAGCAGCCAGGAGAGGGGCTGAGCAAAGGGGGAAAAGTCCCTCGGGAAAGCACCAGCTCTTGTGAGAACTCACTATCCTGAGAACAGCGTGGGGAAACCGCCCCCACCATCAAATCACCTCCCCTGGGGTCCCTCCCACAGTACGAGGGGATTGTGGGAACCCGGGCTCCCCTGGCACCTCTGGAACAAGCTCTGGATGAGCCCGTCCTGACCGGGTCCCGTGGTCCCTAGAAGCAGTTGGGTCAGCTTTCCCAATCTGTGCCGTTTTGACACCTGTGGGCTTCATGGCTGTCTCTTTGCAAGCTGTGCCAAAGTCCCATGTGGCCCCGTCCTCCCTGCCTTTACCTTCAGAGAAACATTGGTCTTTATTTCTCCCGGCCCCAGCCCCGCTTGGCAGGAACAATTCCAGATGAGATGCGGGTGGGGACACGACAAATCCACGCCACCAGCCCCGCACAGCTTAGAGCAGCCTGGCACCCAGCAGGCGCTGAGCACACGGGAGGGCCACGGAAGAGCCACGGGAAGGCCGGCTACCGAATCTGTTTCTGGAGGATTTCCACTATTTCCCCGCGAAGCAGGCACAGCAGGGAAGCCCTGGACTTGCCGTGTGGCCTCTGCACCGGGGCCTCTCCGGCTCTCCCTGCAGCTGAGTCTGAACGTGTGTCCCAAGTAGCCGGCCCCTGGAAAGAGGGTGAGGGAGGTGGCGATTTGCAGAGGAAATGGGAGCAACTGGCAGACGCTGCCACCCAGCGGGTCGGGAGGTTTGTTCCTGCCGAGTGGGGTGGGGCCGGGAGAAATACAGACCAACGTTTCTCTGAAGGTAAAGGCAGGGAGGACTGAGCCACACGGGACTTTGGCACAGCTTGCAAAGAGACGACCATGAAGCCCACAGGTGTCAAAACAGGGCACGGAACGGGAAAGCCGGCCCAACTGGTTCTAGTGACCACGGGGACCTGGAGTGGACGGGCTCACCCAGAGCTTGTTCCAGCAGGCCTGAGGGAGCCCGGGCTGGATTCAGCTGTCCACACCTGGCTGACCTGAGGGGTTGGCACAGTGCCTCTGCCTTGCTCCCACGGTCAACGGTGGCACAGAAAGCCCCCAGGTCTCATGGCTGTCAGGCACAGGGAGCTCTGAGACCCCACTCTGGACACACAGGAGGCCACTGTCCCCGAGCCGGCCCTCCACCCTCCCCAAGAGACAGAGCACAGGTTCTGGCCTCGAAGCCCCCTCTGGCGTCCTCAGCAGGCTCGGTGCTGGGACAGGGATGGTTCAGTTCACACTCTGTGCAGCAAGGTCAGTCCACATTGCTCCTCTGTGGCCCGTGGCCCCAGTGAACCCACAAGGAGCCCTGGAGAAAGCCGGCAGCAGAGGCCCCTTCGCATTCCCAGGCTGGATGATGGGGCTGCTGACGTGCCCTGGGGGCCCTGCCTGGTTCTCGCCCGCGTGGTCCAGCACCACGAACTCCCCTGCCTTCCCTGTGGCTGCAGGTCTTCTCCAGGGGACCCTAGCATCCTGCAGTGAGCGTGGAGAAGCTGCCGGCAGCTGTTGAGAGGAGACGCCGGGGTCTGTCTGTGCCGGGCACCTCCAAGCTGCCTGCTGAGCTCTGCCTGCCAGGACGGTGAGCTCCAGGCTCCTTCCCAGCGCACAGGACAGGCCGGCCGGCAGAGGGCGCTGGAGGCTGCCGCTGGTGCTGTCACCGCTGTGGCTGGGCCGGGCAAGCCCTGCTGGGTCCGCCTCTGCCATCCACGCCGGCATGCCCTTGGGACAGTCAGCCCACGGCTGCCGACCCCGGGCCAGTGAGGGTGGAGCCCAGGACAGAGAGGGCAGAGTGGCCATCAGTGCCGGGCAGGTAGATTGACGCTGGCATTGAGAACAGGAGCTCAGGCCTACGTGGGCTGAATAACGACCCAAGGACACCTGCGTCCTCTTCCCTGGAATCAGTGAGCCTGTTGCCTCATGCGTGAAGAGAGACTTTGCAGATGGGTGAAGTGAGTGATGGGGAAGAGCAGAGACTGCCACCCTCCCCCGGGCCGTGTGGCTGGACTGACAGTGTCACTGGGGTCCTCAGAAGAGGCAGGGCAGAGATCCTGGTGGAGAGAGGACGCTGGCTGCTGGCTTTCGGGGTGGAGGAGGCCCTGAGCCCAGGAGTGATGGCGGCTGAGGCAGCCCCAGAAGACGCTGAGAGGATGGAGACAGCTGTGCTCCCCACCTCAGCGTGGACCCAGCGGGAGGCGGCCCTGCCCTCGCCTCGGCGTGGACCCAGAGGGGCTGATTTTGGGCTTCTGGCCTTCTGACTATCAGATGATCCCTCTGAGTTGCTTCCAACCACTGAGCTTGCACTGTGGCCATAGAAGCCATGGGAAGGTGACGTGGCCCCCCCGTGGGGTGAACCTCAGCTAAGAACAGTTACAGGACAGAGTTGCTGCTGCTCGCAGTGGGGACAGGGAGCCGAGGGGGAGCTGCGGTGAGGGTGTTGCAGGGGGATGGTGTCTTCTGTCACCCACAGAAGCACCAGGCACCCCAGGATCACAGACTTTGGATTCCAAAGCTGACTCGGCAAAAGGGAACATCTCTGCGGGGCTGACTCGAGGAGCAAACACAGGCTCCTCCCTGTCAGTGAGGGAGGGCGGGCGGCCCAGAGGAGCACGGAAGAGACCTGCACACGCTTCGCAGAGGAGAGGAGAGGAGAGGAGAGGAGAGGAGAGGAGAGGAGAGGAGAGGAGGGTGCAGCCAGCGACGCCCACAGACGCGTGCAGAGGGGCATGCAGGGCCCCTGCCAGGGGTCAGCTTGAGAGGACTTAGCAGGGTCAGCGCTGACACCCGCATGGGTGGGATGAGCTGTGTGACCATGTGAGCCCGCAGAGAACAACGTGCAATGGTCAGCAGAAGGGATAAAGGGTTAAGCCCCGTGGTCTCGCCAGAGGGAGGTCCTGTGTGGCCATGGACGCAGCGAGCCCCAGTTACCGACGGTTACAGGACAGACCTTAAAGAAACACGGCAGGGAGAGAAATCGGCATGAGATCAGATGAAATGACCCCAGACACACACAGCCCAAAGCCGGTGCCGCCCAGGGAGGCATGTGCTCAGCTGGTGAGCCAGCAGGAAGGCAGGGAGGCCCTGGGGCCAGGCCAGGGGCTGCGGCCGGGGTGGGACGTCCCCGAGGCTCCTGCTTCTGTCCCTGCGGGTCCTAGCAGCAGTTTCTCGAGCCTTGCTAGTGGGTCCAGCATCTTTCTACATGCACACTTTCCACTGCACACTCAAAAAAAGTTAAATCTGGAAAGTATTTTTAAAAGGAAAGAAAGAAAAGAATAAAGAGACAGGAACCAAGCCCTGGCGTGGGCAGAGCCTTGCAGTGGAGGGGCACCTGCAGCTGACTCTGCCCAGCCTCCTCTCCCATTAGCCCCTCGGCTGCATGCCCAGCCTGGGTGGTGCCGGCTCCGTGACCCCTCCTGGCACATGCCTGCTGCCGTTGGAGCGGACAGTTGAGTCGGAATCAGTGCACTCTGGGACACGGAGAAACTGGGCAAGGACGCGGACCACGGTTATGCTTCCTCCATGGCTCTGTTCCCGCCACGGCTGACCTCACACCTCTCCCTGGGGTAGTGGCACTGTCACAGCCTGAGTGGAAAAATCCTAGGAGCAGCCTGGACCCAGGTGCCACCCGGGGCAGCCCCTCCGAGACCAGCGCTGCATCCCTGGGCTCAGGTGGGCAGCAATGCCTCTGCCTCCATGCTGCGCCTCTCCTTACACCACATGCATGCCCACACCGCTCACACATAAAAGCTTCCAAGCAGAGGCCAACTCTCTTGTTAGGGGCCAGCACAGCTGGAGACTCTCAGCTGAAGCCAGTCCTCACTCACCATTCTGAAAATCCTAGGGCCTTTAAGAATGAGGCTAAATCGACTCTGCCCGTGCTCTGTAAGTGGAACAGCAAAGCCTGGGTGACAGCACATCTGTTGACAGCATGATTTGCTGAATACTTAAAGCCCACTGTTGAGACCTGCTGCTCAGAAACACAGATTCCTTTCAGAACAGTACCGCTCAGTGGCAATGCTCTGGCCACCCAAGAGATCTCACGGAGATGCACAAGGAGGTGAATGCTGTCTCCGCACCTGCCAACACCACATCCATTCTGCAGCCTGGACCAAGGCGTCATTTTGAATTTCAAGTCTTACTATTTGAGAATACATTTTGTAGGACTATAGCTGCCACAGATAGTGATTCTTCAGATAGACTGGACAAAGCAAAACGAAACCTTCTGGAAAGGAGTCCCCACTCTAGGTGCCATCAAGAACATTCGTGACTCATAGGAGGTCAAAATATCACCTTAACAGGAGTTTGGAAGAGGTTGATTGCTGCCTTTATGGACGACTTTGAAGGGTTCAAGACTTCAGCGGAGGAAGGAGCTGCAGATGTCAGGGGAACTGCAGGAGAACTGGAATTAGAAGTGGAGCCTGAGGATGCACTGAATTGCTACCATCTCATGGTCAAATGTAACGGATGAGGAGTTCCTTCTTATGGATGAGCAAAGAACACGGTTTCCTGGGATAGAATCTGCTCCTGGTGAAGATGCCACGGACACTATTGAAATGGCAACAAAGGACGGAGAATATTTCATCCACTGAGTTGACAAAGCCGTGGCAGAGTTTGAGAGGATGACTCCAGTTCTGAAAGAAGTTCTACTGTGGGTGAAATGCATCAAACAACATTGCAGGCTACAGGGAACTCTTTTGTGACAAAAAAAGTCAATTAATGTGGCAAACGTCATTGCTGACTTATTTTAAGAAATTGCCACAGCCACCCCAGTCTTCAGCCACCACCACACTGACCAGTCAGCCAGTGACCGTCCACATTGAAGTGAGAGCCTCCAGCCTCAGGAAGATTATGACATGCTGAAGTCACTAGCATGTTTTAGGAATAAAGGATTTTTAAGTTAAGGCATGCACATGGATTCTTTAGACATCATGCTATCACACACTTAGTCAACCACAGTACAATGTAAACATAACTTTAACGTGCTGTGTTCATCCATTTTCACGCTGCTATGATGAAATACACCAGACTGTAATTTATAAAGGAAAGAGGTTTAATTGACTCACAGTCTGCATGGCTGGGGAGGCCTCAGGAAGCTTACAGTCATGGCAGAAGGCGAAGGGGAAGCAGCACCTTCTTCACAAGGAGGCAGGAGAGCGAAGGCAAGAGCGAAGCGGGAAGAGCCCCTATAACACCCTCAGTCTTGTGAGAACTCACTATTGTGGAAGAAGCATGGGGGAAGCTGCCCCCACCCAGGCACCTCCCACCAGGTCCTGCCCTCAACACGTGGGGATTACGAGGATTACAATTTGAGATGAGATTTGAGTGGGGACGCAGAACCAAACCACAGCATGTGCACCGGGAAACCAGAAAGTTTGTGTGACTCAGTTTACTGCAGTTCAGTCTGGAACTGCACCTGTACCATTGCTGCAGTGTGCACACACATCACACACACATGCACTCATACACCTACACTCACACGTCACTCATGCACTCACACACTCATACATGTACACACACATCACAGATGCACTCACATACTCATACACACACATACAATCACATCACAGATGCACTCACACTCACACCTACACTCAACACACATCACACATGCACTCACACACTCATACACATAGACACATCACACACATGCACTCACACTCATACACACACATACACATACACTCACATCACAGATGCACTCACACACTCATACACCTACACTCACACACATACACACATGCACTCACACACATACACTCAGATCACACACATGCACTCATACACTCATACTCATACGTACACACACACACACACTCATACACATACACACACATCACAGATGCGTACACACACATGCACTCACACACTCATACACATACACTCAGACACGTACACACACGTCACACATGCACTCACACTCACACATACAGTCACACATCACAGATGCACTCACACACTCACACCTACACACACATCACACATGCACTCACACATACACATACACTCAGACACATCACACATGCACCTACACACTCACCACACACATGCACTCACACTCATACACCTACACTCACACATACACACTCATACACGAACACACACATCACAGGTGCATACACTCACACCTACACTCACACACACCACACACCCACTCACGCACCGACACTTGCATCGCACAAATGCTCTCACACTCATACACCTACACTCACACACACCACACACCCACTCATGCACCCAGACACTTGCATCTCACACATGCTCTCACATTCATACACCTACACTCACACACACCACACACCCACTCATGCATCGACACTTGCATCGCACACATGCTCTCACACTCATACACCTACACTCACACACACCACACACCCACTCATGCACCCAGACACTTGCATTGCACACATGCTTTCACACTCATACACCTACACTCACACACACCACACACCCACTCATGCACCCAGACACTTGCATCTCACACATGCTCTCACACTCATCTGTAATTACTCATATGTGGTTCTCAACCTGGTTTTCTCGGAATTGAGAAGTCACCGTCAACACAAGGAGTGCTAACTGGGCCAGGGGTCACGGTCTCACCAATGGGTCCTGTGTCCCAGGGAGCTGAAGGTGCCGGGGCCATGTCCTGATGTGCCCGCTGCCCGCCTCTGTGTCACCCACCCGGACAGCCCCTGAGGCTGCGTCTCACACAGAGTTTCAAGCCCAGTGCAGTCTCCAGAGTTGGCCCTGTGGCCTGAGAAGGGGTTCCTGGCTGAGGGAGCCCCAGGAAATCACCTTCCTGGGGCCACGAGCCTCCCTCGGCGCCTGGCCAGCACTGGTTTTGCTGCGAGGCGGGTGAAGGTGGGAGTGGGCGTCCTCAGCAAGCTGGCTGTGACAGAGAATGCCAGTGTCTCAGTGCCACTGCTCTTGCATGTCCAAACTGAAACACTGCCAGCAGGCTGTGCATAACCGAAATGACTTGGTGCACTTTATCAGAAAGGGCAGAGCAGATTGCAAAATTAGGGTGTAATTACACATTGCTAACTGGGGAATCAGCCCCTGAGCACCAGTGAAATCACAGAAGGTCTGCTTGGGTCTGGAGTGGCTTCTCTTTGGCTGGCAGAAGAAGCAGAGCATGTGGAAAGGTTGGGTAGGTGGTCTGGTGGGGTTAGGAGGAAGGTATCTGTGGTGGGCACGTGGTCTGGTGGGATTAGGAGGTGTCTGTGGTGGGCGAGTGGTCTGGTGGGGTTAGGAGGGAGGTGTCTGTGGCAGGCGGATGGTCTGGTGAGGTTAGGAGGGAGGTGTCTGTGGTGGGCACGTGGTCTGGTGGGGTTAGGAGGTGTCTGTGGCGGGCGGGTGGTCTGGTGGGGTTAGGAGGGAGGTGTCCGTGGC
>NW_022436953.1:35896763-35898602 GCF_009761245.1 Sapajus apella | reverse complement strand
GTGGGGTTAGGAGGGAGGTGTCCGTGGCGGGCGGGTGGTCTGGTGGGATTAGGAGGGGAGGCGTTCATGGTGGACAGGTGGCCCAGCCTACCCCAAACCTCCCCACTTTAGCCACATTTCCACTTAAGGGATGCATAAACAACCCCACAGTGGGCTGTGCTCACATCTGAGCAGGTGCCCGGGGACCCGGGATCACTGGATTATCCAGCAGCACCTGCGTCCTGGGTCCCAGGCAGACATCACTGTATGCAGAGGCTCTGGCAGGGAACTAAAGACCCGAAGGGCTGAAGAGAGGTCAGAAGGGATTTCCGGAAAGTAGGAATCTGGGCCGTGAGATCTGGGTGTAGAGGAGGCAGGCTGGTCGTTCAGGCTGTTGGCTCCTGTTATGTGTACAGTGGGTCAGCTCCGGGTACATTATATTCACCCTTATTCTTTTTCTTCCAGTATTTCTTTATATTTCTTACTGAATGTCTCTCTCTCAGCCTTTTTTTCTTCTCACCCATATTGTTAAAAACGGCAGATCCGAGAAGCTTCTGTCTGAACATACAACCCCAATGCACAGTGGCTCTGGGCAGGCCCGTGTTTCTTTGCAGAAGGGGCTGTGGTAGATGCCTGGGACCGTGGCTTTCACCTCGTGCCCCACGTTACTGCCTGATGAGGCTGCTCTGTGTACAGAGGCGCAGGATGTGGCAGTACGGCGGCCTGGGCCCTTCATGCAAATCTCGTGACTGATGGTGGCAACCCCTTTCCGCTGGGGTGTGAGGCTCTGTCGTGGTGGCTGGTGGAGCCAGCAGAGCACAGGAGTGACCTGTCCCAGCAAGGACCCTGAGCTTGAGCCTGAGCGGCCCCCCGGGCAGAAGTGTGGGGCACACGTTGCTGCGTTTTGCTGCTGGAGGAAGGAGCAGGCTCCATTGGGTCCTCCCCACCCCAGTCTCCCAGGACAGGAGAACTCTGGGGACCGCACCTGGAGTCTCGGGCTCTGCAAAGTCTTTCCCTTGCTGGCCCTGTGGTGTATCCTTCTGCGAAGACAAACCACACCCAAGAACGCCGTTGCCACTGAGTCCCAAGCCCTTCCAGCTCCTCCCTGAGTGTGGGAGGCCGTGGGGCCTGAGACCCCAGGACGGGCGACGTGCTGCCCACCCACACATCAGAACAAGGTGGAACTGACTGCTTTCCGTCGACACGTCCAGCCCAGGAAAGCACGGAGGTCCTTCACAAGAGGCTGAGTTGACATGTATTTACCACCTCCCTGCCATTTGTCTCCTTCTGGTTTCAACATTTCAGCAGGAGGGGCTGGATGTCAGTCCCCGAGAATACGGAGCAGGAGGGACGCGTCTGTCATTGTCACTGAGGGGAGGAGGGGGCAGGGGGTAGTCGCTCTGCAGTAGGGGGTGGGCGCTGCGCAGAGGGTCAGGGGTCTCACCTAAGAGGGGGCTGAGGTGCTGGGAGGAGGCTGGAGGGACTGGCCCTCAGTGCCCAAGGGGCAGGAGAGGCCAGGGAGGGCAGACAGGAGGGCTCCCAGCCAGAGCTGAGCAGTGTCCGTGCCCTTCCCCCCCAGACGTCAAGGTTCTTGGAACTCAGAAATACATTTCTGTTGGCTCTGACAATGTGCGGGCCACTTAGAGTTCTGGGAATGGGGCAGGGCCACTGGGATGAGCCTCTCTGATGGGGAGGCTTCCGGAAGGAGGATGGGGAGGTGAGCAGCGACTCTGGGTCAGGACCAGGAGAGCAGACTGTGAGTCCCTCCAGGGTGTGGGGAAAGGCCCTGCTCAGGCCTGCTGGTCTCCCTGAGGAGGTGCAGCCCAGTCCCCCAGCACGGTCCCCAGCAGCCCCAGGCCC
>NW_022436953.1:35884410-35896753 GCF_009761245.1 Sapajus apella | reverse complement strand
GGTGTCCCAGCAATGTCCCCAGCAGCCCCAGGCCGGGTCTCCCAGCATGGTCCCCAGTAGCCCCAGGCCTGGTCCCCCAGCATGGTCCCTAGCAGCCCCAGGCCCGGTATCCCAGCAATGTCCCCAGCAGCCCCAGGCCTGGTCCCACAGCACGGTCTCCAGCAGCCCCAGGCCTGGTCTCCAGCAATGTCCCCAGCAACCCCAGGCCTGGCTGTGGAGAGGGGCAGGCCCTCGGTGAAGCCCAGGCCAATGCTGCCACCACCCACGAGTCTGCACCCGCTGCAGGGGACACAGGCCGTGCCCTGGCTAGGCACGCAGGGCTAGGCTGGGAAGACAGAGAGACTAGGGAACATCCTGGAACATGGCACCAGGGGGACAGCCCCTGCCCCACAATGTCAAGACCTTCCTGTACACAGGAAGGGGCACAGCGGGGAGGGGTGGAGGATGTTTGTCCCCAGGCAGCCACAGGAGGGACAGCAGTCGCCTCGGTGACGTGGCCTAAGCAGGGCCTTGCTGTGGCTGGGTCCGCTGGACATTGCTGAGCCCCAGGCCCGTGGCCCCGCAGCACCTGGACAGATGCGCGGCTCTGTGGCGCCATCGACAGACGCAGAAGGAAGAGCACCTGGTGGACCGTGGCTGCCGGCCTGGCCTTCAAAACCAGGCGGCTTCCGTCAATTACAGATGAGGAAATGCGTTTTGAGAGTAATTTATAACCCCAGGGGACTGGGCCTCCCTGGAAGGATAATGAAACCCGCCTCTCCAGCCCCTACACGCAGCAGAGGCACCCCCCGCCTGGTTGCTAAGCAGCTACACGTCTGCGTGGATCTGAAACTGTGTCGGAAAACACTGCAGGTGGAAGGGAGCCCCGTTTACGGAAACAGCACAGACGTGGCCGTGTCTGCCTTGAAGCGAATTCTTGAGACGGGTTTGGACGGGGCATTGCTGGATAGTCCTTCCGAAGAAGCGGGCATCCGTGTGCCAGCTCCAGGCCACGCCTCACGTGCAACCGAACAAGTGTCCTTCAGGACCCCCTGGGACCCCCGGGCGCAGAGCACCCTCTGGGATGCTGCCTCACACGGGGGGCTGCTCTGGGAATACCACAAGTGCCCAAGGCAGCCATTTGGGGAGCCTCAGGGGACCCCGGGGGACGGGCCAGTGAGCACCCAAGTCCTCGAGGCCACGCTCCGAGCCTGGCTTTTGCCGGCTGCGTGTTTGGGATTCAGTCTCCATTCAGAAAAGGAAGCGTCAAAGGTGCTGGAACCGCCCAGCGAGCTCTGCAGCCAGGTCTTGGCTGCAGACAGGCCCCGTCTGAAGCAGCTGCCGGTGCTCCCTGACCTGGCTTTTTCCTGCTGGCGCAGAGGAGTCCCTGCCACCTTCCAGATGTGGACGCCCGTGTTTCCCTGGCTCTGGACTGAGGAAGGGAGGGAGGCCCCCACCGGCACCCCTTGGGCTGTTTCCACCCCCCAGGCAGGCCCATGGTTCCCTCCAAGGCTGAGGTGAATTCCTGGCTGGAGGAAGAATGGGGACCCTGAGCTGGTGCAGGCCTCGGGGTGGACGGGGGGAGTTTCCCAGCACCCGGGCCTCACACAGCAGAGATGGGGAGGTGCTGGGAACCGGGGACCACACCTGCCTCCTGTTCTGAAGGGCCCAGGCCAGGGCCACCTTGAAACTCGTGCACGAGTGTGTGAGGTTTCCACCCACCAACTGTCAGCTGCCTGATGTTACAGAGACCACAAGGCCGAAGCTGAAGCCGAAGCCACCCCGAGCCCATTTTCCCGGCGTGGCTGCCCTGGGGGGCACAGAGGGATTCGGGCCATCATGTCTGCAGCAGGGGAGGCTTATCCAGCCCCCAACACACGCCAGCCCCAGACCAGCCGGACCCTAGCCGCAGATGTGGAGGGCAGAGCACTGCCTGCCTCAGACAGCCCACCCCACCAGGACCCTCTGCCCTTAGACCCCTCTGGCCCATCCCCAGCAACAGACACCCCTCCCCCCACCACCCTTTCTCACCCCCAGCGATCGGTGCCTCTCCCCCCGGCACAGCCCCACCCCCAGATCCTTTGCATGCTTTCCACCCTCCCTGGAAACACGAACTCATGCCCAGGCCTCCCCCATGGACCGGATCGTCCTCAGGCCCCTAGTGGCCTACGAGGAGGCTTGCCAAGACCCAGAAGGTGTCTGCGGCGTCCAGGGCCCGGGTGGCAGGGCCTGGCGCCCACGCGCACCCCGTACCTGAGCAGGGGCTGCCTGGGGTATGGCGGCTGGTCTGCGTCCAGGCATGGAGGGGCCTTCTTGGTCACCTGCTTGTAGATGTTCCTGGCGGTCACTCCGATCCACAGCATGGTGGAGAGTGTGGAGTAGTGCAGCACGATGCCCACCTGTCGGAAGCAGCAATCAGCCGGGCAGCTGGGCCCTCACGCACTCGCCCCAGAGCCTGCAGCCCCGGCCCAGCCTTGCATCTTCCAGAGGCTGCTCTCAGTGTCAAGAATGACAGCAACAGGTGGCCACAGGGAGACACTGGGACAGGAGCGTCTATGTCCCAGGGCAGACGGTGGCCGCGGAGCGCGTGGCCTTGCCAGGGAGTGTGGGGGCGTGGCCTTGCCAGGGAGTGTGGGGGCGTGGCCTGGCCTCCGTGGGGGCCGTGGTGTGTGGGGGCGTGTCTGTGGAGTGTGGGGCGTGGCCGCAGAGTGTGGAGGCGTGGCCTGGCCTCAGTGTGGGGAGTGGCCACAGGGTGTGGAGGCGTGACCTGGCCGTGGAATGTGGGGGCCTGGCCGTGGAATGTGGGGGCATGGCCTTGCCGCAGAGTGTGGGGGCGTGGCCTGGCCTCAGTGTGGGGGCCGTGGAGTGTGGGGCGTGGCTGCGGAGTGTGGAGGCGTGGCCTGGCCGCGGAATGTGGGGGCGTGTCCCGTCACAGCGCCCAGGCCTCACGCAGCCTGGCGGAGACAGGGAGGCCTGGGAACCGCGGGCCACCGCATGGAGGAGTGGGGAAGAGGTAACTTCCACAGCCTGGCCTCGGGCTCTTTCTTTTCAGGAAGCAGCCGTGGGGCTGTAATTGTCACCGCCCCGGGAGCTGAGGAGGGCAGGGAGGACGGCAGAGCTGGCCCTGCCCCTTGTCTGTCTGGGCTGAGCCTCACCCAGGCTATGTGCATTTGGGGATCACAGGGAGGTGTGAACGGCGGAGCTCTGGCTCCCAGACACCAACTCCAGGCTGGGCAAGTGGAGAAGCTGCAGGGAAGCTCCTGGCCTCCCACAGTGTTCCATGCCGCCCCTCCCCCGGACCCAGGGCCAGCGCCTGTCTCTCATGACCATGTCACTCAGCACGCTAATGGGGCTCATGGCCAGCTCTTTGTTGCCATAGCGACCATCGTCCTTTCCAGCCATCCATAGCCTGGGACCAGGATTCACTCAGTGCTGAGCTGTGGCCCTTGGTAGGGCAGGCAGGCAGGAAGGTGGGTGGGACAAGGGCGGGGAGCGGGGTGGGCAGGTGGGAAGGTCGCTGGAGGAGTGTTGTGCCCGGGCAGACAGGTGGGAAGGCTGCGGAGGGAGTGCTGTGCCCCGGTGGGCAGGAGGAAGCGGCTCCAGGAGTGCCGTGCTTAGGCGCCAATGGCACACGCAGGTCAGGCTCCAAGTCTAGTTGTTACTAGACCCCTCAGGTGTCCTTCCTCCGGCTGGTAGTGGCTGAATTCTCCTCCTTACCCGGAGGCTGCGAATGTGAGACCCACCTGGCCTCAGTGTTAGAACAGTGAGAGAGAGTTTCTTCCTGTCGCACAGCACAGGAGGGCAGGGGGGTTGGTCAGCAGGAGCTCGAGAACATCACCTCATGGCTTCCTGACTGGCACTGGAGCTGCAGCCACCTTGTCCCCTGCCTCCGCTTCCCAAGCCCGGCGTCCCTCATCTGGTGGACACCTACTTCCTGCTGCCCCTAGGGTTCATTTTCCATACGTTTCCTGTCCTTCAATGCTGCTCCACAGTGAGACCACATGGGTTTGTCTCTGGTAGTGTCCCAGTGTCCAAGCATGGCCTGGCTCCTCTCGGGCACTACGCACATTTGCTGAGTGAGTGAATGAGTGAGTGAGTGAATAAGTGAGTGAGTGAATGCGTGAGTGAGTGAGGGAGGGAGTAAGTGAATGAACGAGTGAACAAGTGAGTTATTAAGTGAATGAGTGAGTCAATGAGTGAGTGAATGAGTGAGTGATTGAATGATTGATTGATGAATGAGTGAATGAATGAATGAATGAGTGAATGAGTGAGTGAGTGAATGAGTGACTGAGTGAATGAGTGAGTGAGTGACTGACTGAGTGAATGAGTGACTGAGTGAATGAGTTAGTGAGTGAATGAGTGAGTGAGTGAGTGAATGAGTGAATGAGTGACTGAGTGAATGAGTTAGTGAGTTAGTGAGTGAGTGAGTGAGCGACTGAGTGACTGAGTGAATGAATGACTGAGTGAATGAATGACTGAGTGACTGAGTGAGTGACTGAGTGACTGAGTGACTGACTGAGTGACTGAGTGACTGAGTGAGTGACTAAGTGACTGAGTGAGTGAATGAGTGAGTGAGTGAATGACTTAGTCAGTGAGTGAGTGAATGAGTTAGTGAGTGAATGAGTGAGTGAATGAGTGAGTGATTAAGCGAGTGAGTGAATGAGTGAGTGACTGAGTGAGTGAGTGACTTGAGTGACTGAGTGAATGAGTGAGTGACTGAGTGAATGAGTGAGTGAATGAGTGAATGAGTGAGTGACTGCATAACTGAGTGAATGAGTGAGTGACTGAGTAACTGAGTGAATGAGTGAGTGAATGAGTGAGTGAGTGACTGAGTGACTTGAGTGACTGAGTGAATGAGTGAGTGAATGAGTGAGTGAATGAGTGACTAAGCGAATGAGTGACTGAGTGAATGAGTGAGTGACTGAGTGAATGAGTGAGTGAGTGAATGAGTAAGTGAATCAGTGCCTGAATGACTGAGTGAGAGTGCGAGCGAGTGAGTGAATGAGTGAATGAGTGAATGAGTGAGCGAGTGAGTGAATGAGTGAATGAGCGAGTGACTGAATGAGTGAGTGACTGAGTGAGCTAGTGAGTGAGTGAGTGAGTGACTGAGTCAGTGAACGGTGCTCTGTAGGAGATCAGGGCTGCATCTGGAAATCGGCCACCATCTTTTCCACTCATTGCCTCCTGAAGGCTGTTGCCTTAACAAGGTCTCCTCCAAGGTCGCACCCCTCTGGAACCTTCCGGACCAGCCCGACTGCGGCCCCAACACCCCAGCAGCCACCCCAGGCTGTCATCGCAGGTCCGGGCCCAGGAGCTCCGCCCGGGCAGGCTGAGAGCGAGAGAGTGATGGGTGTCCCCGAAGGCACAGGGAGGATTTGCCGAAGGCCCTGGGTGGCGTCCCCGCCCGCGGTTCCGGCGGGCTTCATCGCAGCGTGCGGCGTGCTTGGTGGCAAAGTGCAGGCCTGGCGGTGACGGCCCCTGGCTCCACCTCCAAATGGCCCCTTGCAGGCACTCACAGGCGGGATGTCAACTGCGTTTCCCGGGCACTTGCTGTGGTTGTTTCCAGCTTACCAGAGGAACAAGTAAGGAGGCGGGAGGTGTGTCCGATCTCAGCTGCCTTCAGGCGCTGCCAGGACTCCTCTGCTGGGCCCAGGCCTGGGTGGGGGGCATGGCCTCCTGGTGGTTTGCCACGACCTGTGGTCTCACATACACGACGTCTTCTCTGCGTGCCGGATGCCAGGGCCCTGTGTTTGTGTGAGTGCCTGCCTGGCCCACCCTGACCTTGCGCAGGGAAGTGTGGTGCTGGGAAGGAAGCCCCAGGGCGGCTGCAGGTGTGGGAGCCTGGAGGGGAGGGGGATTCTGTGCACTCAGCCCCAATTCTCCCCCGATGCCCCTGCGGAAACAGCCCCTGCGTGAATCTCGGCCACTGCTATCTGCGGGCACATGTCAGTGCCAGGTACTCGGGAGGGTCCCAGAAACCGCAGGGCTGATGATCTGTGGAAACCCCCTGGCTGTGCCTGGGTCGTGGAGGTGACTGTGCTCAGGGCTGAACTTGGGCTGTGTGACTGCTGGAGGGGGGTGGCCACTGGGGCTGGGCTGGCTGGGGCTACAGAGGCTCCAGGCGGGTCCTCTCCTTGGCCATGAGCCACAGTGCAAAGTGGATGAGGACCCTGCTCAGATTTGATGTAAGTGCCTACCATGAGCTCTGCCAGAAGCTGTGTGTGATGCATGCACCCCACTTTTAAACCAAGGTCAGGCTGGCCCCTGGGCCTGAAGAGCCATTCTGTGTGTTGTTCTTTTCAAGGCTCAGTGCCTTGAGGCTCCAGCTCTCCCTGCGAGGGGAGGAGGCTCCCTGAGTAGCCTCTCTGGTGACTCGGGGGCAGAGTTCACAGGTTCCTCCCTGGATCGGCACGCATGCCCCTCCTGGGCTGATCCCACCACTTTCTCTGGGAGGGGCAAGCTGTGTCCCTGCTCCCGGCGAGCGCTCCCTTTGGGGATGGTAAATGTCAGGTTAGCACAGGCCTGGAGGGGGCCATGCAGTGGAATCAGTTCGGATTCCATGCAGTGGAATCAGGCATGTGAACTCCTGTAGCATGAAGCCGAGATACCGACAGGCCGGGGCCTGGCTCCTCTCCCAGGAAATGTCTGGGCACATGCTGGAATATTATTTCGTAAACAAGACGACGCTCACACACTTCCCTCTGACGAAGGCGCCCCCACACTCACCGCCTGGCACAGGATGGGGTACTTGGTGCGATTGATGCCACCGGCGAACACTGTGAAGGTCAGGGCCGCGTGGAAGCAGAAGTTCAGGAGTGTGTGCCGGCCCTTGCGGCTGATGCGGATGGCACTGTGGGAAAGGAAAGCAGGTGCATGTGAGCAGCGGCTCTGCCGGGGGAGGGATGGAGGGGAGCTCCCTGGGGTGCAGGCTCTGACCCTGGGGAGTCCAGGCTCTCCGTGGGGTCAGGGGCAACTGTCTGAGGACCCAGTCAGGGGAGAGCAGACGGGCCGTGCTGAGTGTGCCCTGAGTGGTGGCCACTAGTGGTCCTGTCCTAGGTTGCCCTGGCACCCTGAGGCTGGGAGGGGTTTGCAGAAGCTTGAACAGCCTGATCACTGGGTGGATGAAGATGCTGGGACTCTGAGACTCTAGGTCATGGCCACACAGTCTCAGAGACAGAGGGTCCCAGCACGGGTCATCCCGCTGAGCAGGGGTCTGGCATGCCAGGAAGAGGCCGTGGCTGGAGTGACTCAGCGAGACCCCGGCTGTAGCCTGGGCCGAGCTCCCCATGCCCGCCCGTGGCCGTGACTTCTCTCCGTGACCACCACCACGTCTGAGGCCCGGCCTGCCCAGGCTGTGGCCAGCACAGGTATGGCTGCACCATGGCCACCAAGACTCCGGCCACGGCCTGGCCTCAGTCTCTCCCCATCATCGCAGTCGCTCTGGTCTGAACGTATTTTATCCCCCCAGTTCTTGGGACGCATTAACCCCAAGCTGACGATCTTCAGAAGTGGGGCCTCCGCGGTGTGGTGGGGTCAGGGACCCTAAGAGCCCCGAGAGGGCCCCTCCCTCCACGGGAGGGACACGGGGAGCAGGCACGGTCCGTGCACCTGGAGTGGCCTCTCTCCACACACAGTGCCGTGCGGGCCTTGGTCTGAGACCTTAGCCTCCAGAACTGAGCAGCCAGCTTCAACGGTTGATAAATCCCCGAGGCCGTGTTCTGCTACGGTGGCCCCAACAGACCGAGCCACGTTTCGGACCTGCCCACGCCTCTTCTGGCCATCACAGCCTCATTCGAGTGCGTCCGAGTCTCTGACGAGACTGCAGCCCTGGACGCATCCAAGCTGTGTCCGTGACCAAGGTGATCTCGGCCTCAGACATACCTGAGCCTCTGCCAAGGATTGGCGGAGGCCACGCCCACCCTGACCACAGCTGGGCCCCCTCACGTTCTCTGCAGGCCATGCTGACCACCCAGGGACATGAGCTTCTCAGGGCGTCTGGACCGACATGGCACCCATTTCTGGGAGAACTTGTTTCGCCCAGTTAAGGACGTGGGGGATGCTGTTGAGTGACCCTGACGGGGCGGATTCCCCAGCTCCGTCCACCCTCGGCTGTGTGATGGGCACCTGGTGCTGGGCAGGTCTGAGCTGGCCGGTGACGGAGTTGTACCTTCAGGGACTTTTACTACACTAGGTGGGGTGACATTGCCCTTCAGGGACTTGCCTTTGAAGGTACAAGCAGGTTTCTTGGGGCAAAGTGGACCCCGTGCCCGTGCCAGGCTCACCTCCGGTGCACAATGTAGGTGACGACGGAGGCCAGCAGGCAGAGCAGCATGACAGCCGTGCAGGCGTACACCACGGGGTGCAGGAACTCCCCTGGGTACCGGGGCAGGGAGAGCACGGTCTTCAGATCCTGAGGAGGAAGCAGAGGAGACCCGCGTGACCGACCCCACCGGGGGCTCCATGTGGGCGGCGCCGTCACCTGGGAATCCCCTTCAGGCTCAGCGTCCCCTGCAGCCACTCCAAGCATTTTCCTGTGGGGCCCCAGGGAAAGGGGGCTGCCTGGGGCAGGAGGGTCAGGCCACGTCTGCGGTCGCTCAGGGAGTGCACGGGCCCCGCGCAGCCACCCAGCGCCCTCTGTCCTCGCCCGTCCACGGCTCTGCTCGCCGAGGGCATCCTTGTGCGGCTCTGAGACGGCTCCCGAGGCAGGGTTTTGGCTGACTGACGCCTGCCTCCAGCCTCCTCTCTTTCCGCAGCCTGGCGGTGGCCGGTGGGGTCTGGATGGACCTTACAGAGGGCAGCGAATTCCCCAGGATGCCCCGGCCTCACCCCGAGCCCCACACCCTCGAAACCCTGCCTGTCACCATCTCACGGGATTCTGTGCAGGCTTCTGTGACAGGTGGAGAAAGAGCGGAGGCCCTTAGGCACCCACAGACCCGGAACGGAGGCCCCACTGCGAGTGTGGATGCCACCGACTCCACCTGCTTTGCTGTCCAAGAAAAGGGCTGAGGGTCAGAGTTCAAAGGAGAACATGCATTCTCCGTGGCCAAGTAGACTGCGGGAAAAACATCCCCACTGGAAAGGCGTGGAGCTGACGGGGCTTCAGCTTTCATTCATCAGGTGAGTGAGACGAGCTCACCAGGGAAGCGCAGAGGGTTGCGTGGGCCCGGGAGGCCTCGGGGGCACCAGCGTCCCGAAACACGCGTGTGCAGGCCGGGGAGGAGGCCTCGGGGGCACCAGCGTCCCGAAACACGCGTGTACAGGCTGGGGAGGAGGCCTCGGGGACACCATCGTCCTGAAACACGCGTGTGCAGGCTGGGGAGGAGGCCTCGGGGGCACCAGCCTGCACCCAGCTCTATCTCAGGCTTCCAGCCTCCAGACCGTGGGAAACACAGGTCTGTGCTTTAGGACCCTACTGTGTGGTGCTTAGTTAAGACCCTCAGGCAGGAGAGTGTGCCCCGCGGGCTAGGTGCCGTGTCCCTGTAGGAACCCCGTGGGTGGCTGCCAGCAGGGGTGGGGGCTGCAGCCACCCGGCCCCTCCGCACCTGCCATGATCGTTGCACCTGCGCCAGGCTCCGGCAGCTCTGACGGCGCCATGGGTGCTGCCCTGGGCGTCGGGCAGGAAGAGGCAGCTGTCCGGGCCTCTGGGATGGCACCGGCTGAGTGAGGCGGGAAGTAGAGGGGGAGCCTCCGGCGCGTGAGGGGCGCTGGGCGGAGGCAGCGTCACCGGTGTGGTGAAGCAGGCAGCCAGTGGGCGCCGGAGCTCCTGCTTCCCCCCTGAAGCCACACTTCCTGTCTGGCCAGGGAGTGTCCACTGTGCTCAGAGGGCGCTCCGGGGAGCTGAGGGGGCTGACCAGTTCCTGCCCCAGGGTTTGAGCAGCGCTGGCCAGGGCGGGCACTGGTGGGGCCCTGCACCCCGGGAAGAGGGGCCTGAAGCTGTGTGAGGGTGCAGGCACCTGTGTGAGAGCAGCAGGTATTGGTGTGATGCCACAGAACCGGTGTGCACGGCAGACACTTGGCTTCCCGCAGGGTGTTTAGAATCTGCCCCTTTCCTCCTGGACACCGAGACCCCACAGAGACAGAGCACCCTGTGGCTCAGGCTTGGCTCTAAGGCCCACCCTGGAACGAGGCCCCTGAGGGTTCTCGGGAAGGTCGGGGCCTGGGAGCCCCACCTTCACTCTGCCCCTCTGTGAAGAGCTGAGCTTGGTGGGCCTCTGCCCAGATTCTCCTGAGTGCCCCAGAGCCCAAAGCGCCAATCGCCTCCTCGACAGGTGAGGGGCGAGCATCTGTTCCCAGCTCTAGCTCCCGCAGCCCCAGGGACAGCCTGGCCTGCTGCAGACACACCGCACATCCGTCCTTAGCGTTCTGGCTTCTGGAGGGAGAGGACGGACGGGGCCCTCGAGGGGCTCAGGGGGCGCTGGGGCCCTTTGTCCTCCATTTGCTGGTTCTGTTGGTGCCCGCTTCCTGCCACGTGCAGGCAGCTCCAAAGTCACGGAGAACTCATGTTCCTGGTTCAGGTTATCTCGTGAGTTCTCTGCTGCTGGGAGGAGGAGGATGCCCCATGTGGGTGGAAGAACTGAAGGTTTAACGGGGCATGAGCGATGCCCCCGGATCCTCTTCCCCAGGATTCTTCCATGAGAATCGATGGCTTTTCCTCCATGACATTGACCTAGGGTCTAAAAGAAACCTGAACTGAAATCCTTTACGCAGGACCCACGAGCCACTATCGCAAACCCGGATCCGTGGGCGAAGCCGTGTGCGGTCCGCTCTGTGTCCAGCCCCTCCCAATTCTACCAGGAGCGTTTCCTCGGTGGGTCGCCCTGGAACAAGGACTTTGCATCCATTGTGTTGAAGAGCCGGGGTGGTCTGGCGCCCGGCCCTCACGCATCCCCCCAGGGCCTTCCTGGGTCTGCCGTGGCTGCAGCGCCTACCTGCTGGGTTCAGCCTCCTGCTCGGCTGCTGGGGTGGGGGCAGGGGTGGCGCGATGGCAGGCCAAAAGTGCCAGCCCCAGTGTCGGGCACCCACCAGCTGCATCCTGTCCCGCTGCCTCCATCCCCAGGGCCGGTGAAGGAGACACGTGAAGGCTCCTGTCTGCGGCTTTGTCACAAACACAAAACTCCTTCGTGTTAACCCCGTCAGAGCTGCTTTTCACGCAAGAGGCAAGATCTCAGAGTGCGCGTCCAAGATGTGGGCTGTGCTGTGGGGGAGGACGCCTCCCGGGCTCCAGTGACAGTGGGGGCCACGCCGGCGTGCATGGGGGCTTCTCGCCTGAAGGCCAAGCCACGAGGCTTCACGGGACCGAGGCAGCAGGGCAGGCTGGACTCCCAGAGATGCTGCGAGACCGATGGCCGGGCCGGGGATCCCACCTGTGCGGTGATCCGTGGGTCAGCAAAAGATTTGGTAAGAAACAGACATTCGATTTGTTTTTTTTTTCCCCCAAATTATAGTTACCAGCAGTGCCTTTATACATTTTTAGAGGTGACATTTAAAATTCAAAGGAGGTGCTGTGTAGTGGAGACGGATGCTGTGTTTCAAAGTCTGCACCTTCACGGGCTCCTCTTTGCACATGTCCCCAGGTCTCATGGTCCAGTTTGTGGCTGAACGGAGCCTGACTGACGGACTAACGTGGCGGCCGACAGGTCCCTGCAAGGCCACAGAAGCAGAGCTCCGCGACCCTCGGTGCGGAACGCAGCCGGGCTCGGGGGCTGAAGAACACGGCCCAGGAAACCCAAGGGGGTGGGGTGGGGTGGATGAGGGTGGTCCCCAGCCTTCCTGGCGCAGATGAAACGGCCCGAATGGCAGCTCGGTTCTGTGCTTGCAGGACGGCCCAGGTTGCTGGAGAAGCTGCGGAGAGCCGTGTCCGCTTCCCCTGGGAAGGCCGCTTCCACCTCCCGTCGGCCGCCTCGGAGCCCACGGTGTCGCCAGCGTGTGGGCCCAACATGGGGGACTCCAGTTCCGGCTTATTTGTGTCCCCTCTTTCTCGGCCAACTTCCTTCTACATTTTCTCTTTTTAATTGGAGGCCTCTTTGGTGTGTTCCGCACATCAAGGGGGTCAGGGTGTCAAAGAAACGAGAAGAGAGGAGTAAAGACGGGAAGAAAGCAGTGAGTCAGGCTGTGTGTGGATCTTCTGATCAAACATAGCCCTCTGTGACAGCGAGAGGTGGAAAAGTGACCTCTTCAAACCTGGGGACACCAGCTGCCCGAAGCAACATTCCTCCCTGCACGGTGAGGCGTCCGGGGCCAGGCCCGCAGCTCCGGCTGGTGAGGAAGAAACAGGTATCCTGCAGGTGCTTCCAGTCCTCCTCCTTCTCCTCCTCCTTCCAGCTTCAGGTTCTCTCTCCTTCCTCCCTCTTTCCCTCCCTCCCTC
>NW_022436953.1:35879226-35879410 GCF_009761245.1 Sapajus apella | reverse complement strand
AACCCTGCTGCTACTAAGTGCAAAAATTAGCTCAGCATGGTGGCGCACACCTATAGTCCCAGCTACTTGGGGGGCTGAGGTTGGGGAATCGCTTGGACCCAGGAGACAGAGGTTGCAGTGAGCTGGGGTGACGTAACTACACTCCAGCCTGGCGACAAGGTGAGACTCCGTTTCACAAAAAAAA
>NW_022436953.1:35852120-35879216 GCF_009761245.1 Sapajus apella | reverse complement strand
CCCACCCCACAGCAACCACAGTACACCAGCCACACCACCCCACCCCAATCCATACTGTGTTACAGTACAGCAGCCACACCACACACCACACCACATCAGTCATGCCAATCTTATTATTCAGTTTAGTTTCTGACCACAGTATTACTGGGAGAGCCGGGGCCTGTGCTGAGTGTAAGGTGTCTCAGCAAGGCCACCAGACTCAGAGACTCTGAGGGAAACAGACACAGGGAAAGCAGAAATGTCTGCAGTTTTATCGCATTCCAAAGACTGACAGTTGGAGTTCCTCAGAACAACTGTTCCCCGAGACCAGTGTGAGGCCTGCAGGTCACAGGGTGCAAAATGACACCTATTCCAGAGCGCGCTGGATCATAGATCCTAACAGCACCCCTTGCGGAGACCAGCAAGTTCACGTTTGCTTTTGCCCGTTAACAGTGGTGATGGAGGCGCAGCTCGCCAGAGGACGTGCCCCAGCCTTAACCTCTGGACAGGTGGCCTACAGGTCCCTCCGGAGGGGAGCAAAGTTTCCATCCTGTAGAGCACCATGGACTGACAAACCAGCCTGCGGAGCGGACCGCCCGGCCCAGCCAGCCTGCAGGACAGCAGCTCAGGGTCCAGTGCCCTTACCCTTCGGAGCTCAGCAGGCAGCTTGCCCCCCGCAGGGGTTGGCAGCCTCCTAGAGCGAAGCAGTGGGGCAGGCAGAGTGGGGCCACCCTACCCTGGCCATGGCCTCCAGGCTTCCTTCCCAAGACCCTGCAGCCGTGGGGTGAGCCTGCCATGTATCTACACTGTGAACCCATCCCTTTCAGAGATTCTCTTGGGTGTAAATGTTACTTGTTATGAATTAAAACCCCAGTGAACTTCTGAAATGCCACACTCTCCAGACAAATAGAACTGAACAGGCTTTCACAGTCTTGGGTGAGCAGGAACCCCGGGCTGGGCAGCACTTGGCCGGCTGGGACCTGGTGGCCCTGGACAGAGCAGGTGGCAGCAGGAAGCTCCACCAGGAGCCAGAAGAGTGATCGGACAGGCTCAGCCTGCGAGGGGAGGGTGCCCTTCTTGGACTGGGGAGGGTCCTGCACAGGTTTTTGTAGAGGGGCTGAGGGTTGGAGAGGAGGAGGTGAGTAAGAGGATGAGCAGGACCCCCAGCCGCATCCCCCCCCGCCCCCCCCGCCTTCTGAAGCCCTTCTCCATTCCATCCACTGTCCTCTGTCAATGACAGCTTTCCATTTTGCAGATGAGGACCTGAATTTCAGGCTGAAGCCACAGATCCTGCCAACGGGGAGGCCTGGGGCTGCACTGGACGTGGCACCTGTGGGCGACAGCGGCGGTTCTTGAGGCGGGCGGGAGCCCTGGGGCCGGCCTGCTGCCTCCTGAGGTGCTGTTGGTGCTGGATGCTCAGCCTTGTCAGGTGTCTGAAAGGTAAGTGCGGAGACCTCGGCAGGCCTCAGAGGTGTAGCCACACTGGGGGATGATGCTGAGTTTTGGCAAAAGGCATCTCTTGCTTGGACATTTTGAATGGAACAAGAAGAAAATGAGCAAGTGACTCAGATGGATGTCTCCTTATGCAGAGAACACCGGGTCACTCTGAAGCACGCATGCTGGCGTCTGTGGCGGCTGCACATTCTGGGGGCCATTGGCATTCTCTGCACGTGCCCTGGGTCCTCACCGCCTGTCAGCTGTCCCTTACCAGCACACACAATGCATTGTTCACTCAGCTGTCAGCCCTTCCGGAACCCAGACCATCAGCAACCGCAGAGAAAGCTTGCCGGAGCCTCAGGGAGGGACGTGTGATGGGCCCGCTTGCCGCTCCAGCCAGCCGCCTGCCAGAAGCCCCTTCCCAGCGAAACACCCTTCCTGCGCCTGCCCTGTGCACGGCCGCCTTCTCTCCGCTGCAGCCTCCACTGCCCGCGCCCACCCACGTCTGTCCCCACCGCTTTCATCAACTTTCTGATGGGAAGGGGCTGCAGGGTGCAGTGGGGGAGGCCCTGTGACCGGGGTGGAGGGGCCTGGGGTGGCAGGGACCCCAGCCTGGGCCCAGACAAGGTTTTCACAGGGCACGGATGCCAGCTCTGCAGCAGGGATGTCACCTCCATTGATTAAATGATTCGACATTGCCATATGCCTGCAACTAATTAGTATGATCAGCACCCAGCACGCGGGAGCAGAGGGCGCCCAGACAGGCGGCCCTGGAGAGCCTCCAGGCCTGCCTGGGCCCCCACCCCGGCACTGTGCCCCAAGACCGGTCATCCGCCAAACACTCCACAACTTTTCCTGCCAGGCAGTCCACAAGCGGGTGGCCACCCCCGCACTGGCCTGGCCCGGGCTGCAGGACCCCCAGGACCCGGTACTCACCATGAGCGCTGCAAAGTTACTGGAGCAAGAGCGCCGCGGCAGGAGGCGTCCAGGCTGTTAGGTCGCGCCCTTCTCCCCTCCGGCCTCCATGGCCTCCGGAAGGTCAAAGTCCCAGACGGCGGCCAGGAGGTCGCACTCCCGGGCCGGGGTCTCAGGGTGACCGTGGCGGGGCGGCCGCGGTCCCGGAGCTGCTCCCATCTGCGAAGACAGCGGTGGTGAGCGGGGCGGGCGGAGGGTCCCCGCGGTGGGCAGCGCGCAGCCCCCGACTCCGCCAGGGAGCAGCCGCGGCCCCTCTCGGTCCCTCCCTCTCCTCCGCTCCTCTCCGCGGGGCGGCCCAGGGGCTGCACCTGCGGCTGACGGAGGCGGTGCCGGTGGGGACTGGGGGCTCCCCGCCTCTCGGACGGAACGCGCCCGCGGCTGATGCGTCTCCTTCTCCATATTTAAAAATCAATCTGCGCTCCCCCTCCCGGCTCCGGAGCCAAACTCAGCCATCTCGGGCTGCACAAAGCCAGGGGCGCGCCGGGCGTTCGCACCGGGAGCCGGCACCGGGCTCGCCGCGCGCCCCAGCCCGGCCCCGGCGCCCGCTCTGCCTGGAGGTGGTCGAGCTCGAGCTCAGGCCGGGGCGCTGGGCGGGGACCCCGGATCTCCCCGGCGCCTCCCGCCCCAGCGACGCCGAAAGTTACTCGGAGCCGCTTTCCCCGCGGCCGGCATCACCCCAGGGCAGCCTCGCGCGCCCCTCCCGCCGCCCCGACCCCAACTTCTCACCTGCCTCGGCCGAAGCAGCTGCAGGGGCGGCCGGGCCGCTCTCCCCGAGGCCGACGCGCTGCGCCCCCCGCGCCGGGGACCCGCTCTCTATCCGCCAGGGCCGCGGCGGGGCCGGCGGCGAGTTATCAACAGATTGCGGGGCTGCGGCGCCGGCGGGTGAGTCACAGCCCCGCGCACGGGCGGCCCCGGCCGGGCCAGCAGCACCGCCGCCTCTGCGCGCGCCTCCCGCGGCGACAGCGGGGACCCGGGCGGCCGGAGGCAGGCGCGTAACCATGGGGACCGGGGCGGGCGACGGCGGCGGGCGGGCTCCTGCCGCAGGGTGGGGACGGCTCCTCCAGCCCGGCGGCCGCCGTCACACTGCAGAGCCCATTTAAAGAGACACCCGGCTCCGCCCGAGGCACCAGACCTGGCGCGGAAGCTCGCCCGACCGAGGACTGCGCGACCCGCGTTATTCTCAAAGGAAATCTCCGTCCGGGGAGAGCCGCGGGAACAAAAACATAAACAAGGAGATGGATGTGGAAGGAATTTTCCACCCTTTATTAACATCCTCAGGTCCGGATTTGCCAAAGCTGAGGTGCGCCCGTAGTGAACCGTCTCAGTGTGAGTCAGCAGGGCAGACCAGCCGGTGTAGACGGGCAGGGGTTGTAGCCGGGCGGACAGCGTCCCCGTCCCCCACCCAACCCGCCTGTAGCCGGGGTCACAGAGCCAAGGTGAGCATGGAGGCCGCGCTGGGGCGCTAGGAGCCACACAGCCCAGCCTCCCACCGCAGTGAGGTGTGGGCTCTGCCCGCTGCCCACAGGCCCCCATCTTGACCCCGGGGGCCTCCTACCCCACAAGGTGGGCCCAGGTCACTCTAGTTTTTGTCACAAGCTCAGCTCTGTGTGGCACGGGCAGCCTCAGCAAGGGTGACTCCGAAACTGCCCTGGGCAACCCCAAACCCCCTCCTCCTCCCCTCCTCGGCCTCCACCTTCGCCTCCTCGGCCTCCGCCTGTTTCCTCCTCGGCCTCCACCTGATCCCCCTCCTTGGCCTCCACCTGTCCCCTCCTTGGCCTCCACCTGATCCCCCTCCTCGGCCTCCACCTGTCCCCTCCTTGGCCTCCACCTGATCCCCCTCCTCGGCCTCCGCCTGATCCCTCCTCGGCCTCCACCTGATCCCCCTCCTTGGCCTCCGCCTGTCCCCTCCTCGGCCTCCACCTGTTTCTTCTTTGGCCTCCACCTTTACACGGCTGCTCCTGCCCCAGGTTCTCTGACCCTGTCACCTGTTCAGGGGGGTCCCCAAGCCCTGCTGCCCTGGATTTTGAGGGGCCTGAAGCCTGCACTATTGGGGGGTTGTCGTGAAGACTCACAGAGGCAGAATTAGTTGCAGGGGTGCCAGGGTTCTGCTACCCTAGCCTCTTATTATGGGACCTTTGAGTAGGATGTTCCCAGGGCCCCACTACCCCATCCAGCAGGAGTTCCTGGAGCCCCTCTGTGGGGACCCTGTGATGGCTCCTGAACTCCAGCTGAGGGACACGGGGCCCAGGCAGGTGATGGCCAGTTCCCAGGTGGAGAAGCTCCAGGCACCCCAGGCCCTGGCCGCCCTGACCCCCTTGGTAGCATTGCCCCCTGGAGCCTTGGAGCCCCTGGTGTCCCCAGGGTGATGGCCCTGGACAAGAAGGCTGGGAAGGGGCTGGTAGCAAGGAGAGGGCTCTGCCCCTGATGCTCCCAGGCCAGGGGTCCCCACAGGCTCTGCCCTGACATCTTCCTCCTGCACCCAGCAGCTCCCAGCACAGAGACTGCTCCAGGTATGGGGTGCCAAGGTGAGCACAGGTCAACCTGTCTCTCCCGGGGGTGGGGGGGGTCCTAACACATCATGATTGGGGCACAGAGCAGGTCCTGGCTTGTCTCTTTCTCCGGACATGGACTCAAGCACTGCCCTGAATCTCATGGGGGCTTTTTGGGGGAACTTCTCGATGCTGTGGGGGCAGGAGGAGGGTGATGGAGCCAGCCAGGTCCCAGGAGGCCCTAGAGAAGCCCCCACTGTCGGTCTGAGCCCCAATCAGTGTGAGCCCTGGGCTCAGCCCCCACAGACTCCAAAGGGAAAGGTTGTCAAGCCCTGGATGTCCCTGGCATCAGGTGGGACACACAGAAGTTTACCGTGTGCTGTGGGGGCCCTGGGGTCCAGCGCTGGAGGCAGGCAGGTCCACTGGCTTGGGAATGTGCTCCTACCCCCGCATGTGGTGGTCTGGACCAGGGGGCTGGCACCCCCATTCCACACCCAGTGCTAACCTGAGTGAAGGAGAGGAATCCCGGGGGAAGTTGGCACTGCCACGTGTTCCAGAGCTGCCTGGGGCAGAGTCTGTGGGGCTCAGCCTTGTGAAGGGTGGGGTCATCGAGTGTCTCCTGCTCACTCACAGCGGCCCCCTGACCCCTCCCGGCTGCTCTACCA
Source organism: Sapajus apella (assembly GCF_009761245.1). Taxonomy (NCBI): domain Eukaryota; kingdom Metazoa; phylum Chordata; class Mammalia; order Primates; family Cebidae; genus Sapajus; species Sapajus apella. The sequence goes on along the minus strand of NW_022436953.1, from coordinate 35,873,671 downwards.
ACCCTTCCCTGGAGCTGCCCTCAGAGGGCACCTGCTTCAGGTCTCATGTCCAGAGTGGGGCTGGGATGGGGCGCGGCCTCCTGAATAGCTCCACATGGCTGTGGGATGGGGAAACCAAGGCACGAACAGTCGGTGCTCTTCCAGGTGTGCGTCAGACCCCACTTGCAGTTGTGCATTCCAAAAGTCTGCAGGCATCATTGGGTGGGATGAGGAGCCTGGCCACCTGGAGGATCACCAGGTCTCTGGGCGGTGTTCAGCCGGTGCGCCGGCGGCCGTCTGCCTGGGGATGTCAGTGCTTGCCCTCCCTCAGAGCTCACGGCCCCCGGCCCCTGACCTTGGCCTTCTCTCTGCTCGCTGTTTATTGGCAAAGTCTCTGCTTTCTGGACTGCAGGGTCAGCCGTGGCACCGGCTGACCACAGGGCCCACATTTCCAGTCCCGCCTGGAGGGAAGCGCCTCGTCCACATCGCAGGGACACGGCTGAGAGTGCTGCCTGCCTCCCTGCCTCTTATCTCCCCAAGAGAGGAAAACAAAAGAAAAAAATGAGAGGAAAGACCAGGAAATGGAAATAAGACCAACAAGAAAGAAATTTAAAAACCTGAATAAACTCACGCTTGATGCCATTTCAAAACATACGTCCATGAAGAGTCTCGTGGTGAAAAAGACGGATTCCTAGCTAGGGAAACACCCTGTGCGCGCCCCCTGGGTGTACAAGGGAGGTTCCATCTAGGTGTTTACTCAGGTGTCTCACCGGGTATCGCGTGGATTCTGCCAGAGGGGCAGAGTCAGAGGATATGTTGGTGTTTATAATAATACATAGTTACAGAGGTCAAGGGCTTCTTGGAGAGGAATCCCTCGGTTTACTTGGCCATGAGGGAACCAGGCAGGACCCCGGGCACCACCGCCTCCTCCTCAGGGAGGCACAGCTCCCCATGCAGCCAGGTGGGCCCACGAAGGCCTCCTCGGCCCACGGCTGCATGCTGGTCACGGTCACCATGTCTACACCACCTCTTTCTCAGCAGCAACTCCACGTGCTCGACGGAAAACCACAGACGGAAGCCTTGCCAAGCAGATGCCCGGGGCCGACCAGCCACAGCCCCTCCAGCCGCATTCTCTGCCAGGGGCGGGCGGCCTCCTCCTGGCTTTGGCACTGCGGGCAGCATGGCAGCGAGGGGTGTGGCTGCATATCACGAAGTGTCATCCGTGGATGGGTCGTGTAGGGTTATTCTGACTTTTTCCGATGGTTTAAAACTGTAAGAACACGCAGCTCACGGTCCACATGGAAGCAGGCAGTAGCTGGCATGTGGCCCCAGGGCCATTGTCTCCTGCCTTGCTGTGGGAGGAAAGATGTTCTCAAAAGAAATGGCTGGGTTTGTGGGGGGTGTGCGGGGGGTTTGTGGGGGGTGTGCAGGGGGTTTGTGGGGGGTGTGCGGGGGGTTTGTGGGGGGTGTGCGGGGGGTTTGTGGGGGGGTTTGCGGAGGGCCAGGCAGTCTGAACGCAGCTCAGTTGGCCTCGGTGAAGGTATGACTGGCACTGGGGCGTGGGGGAGAGGGAGATTCTTCCTTATGCAAATCAACACCTTCAACACTGACCTTCCAAAGGGACACCTGCTAGACACTGACCCGGCAGCAGAGAGAACCCACTTCTGAAATGCGCGACTCTTGAGGGGGCTTTGTTGTTAATTCGGCACCCAAGGCCCCAGCTCACAGGGTCTTGGGTGCATGGGACCCCTGGTCCTTCCCACTGCTCTGTGATTCTGCCTTCCTTCTGCAAAGGTCAGTTTTGGGTTCCATTCTAAGAGCAGGCCGGCTGTCAGCACTCTGACCTCCGAAACTCTGGGGCCTCGGCCGAAGCCTTGTTTTCCCGCAGGAGCCTTCGGGCTTCTTAGTACTGGATGTAAGCTTCTTCCCTCTGAGGAGACGTCCTGCTGGATGTGAGCTCTGGGGCGCCTGTGGGTGGCCGCCTGCTCCTGCCGTCTCCTTAGGGAAGGAACGATGGGGCTGGGCCTGCCCCTGCCCAGAGAGAGTGGGCCCTGCTGCCTGCAAGACCTCAGCCAGGGAACCACGTTTCTTGGAATCCTGTGGCTTTGGAATCTGCAGGCTCTTTGTGGGAGGACAGGAAACAGTCCCGGAGATGATGCTGGGGCTGGCCTCGTGCAGGTTAACAGAACTGGAGATCAGGCCGATGCCTGGGAAGGTGATGGGTGTCTTCCCTCGCTGGGGGTGAGGCCCAGCTCCGTCTTCCCTTGCCGGGGTGAACCCGCAGCCCCGAGTTTGGAGGGGCCATGGCTGCCGGGGACTCGCGGGTGGAGCTTGCTAGAAATACTTAGATCTGGAGCAAGAATGGCCTCACGCCACCGGTGTCTCGGGCATGACCTGCCTCTTTTCGGAACACTTTAGAGATCTTTGCATTTGTCTGTTTTCAGCCATTTGGTGCGGACTCTGACAGCCTGAACTCAGAAGCCCACAGAGAGGGGAAATGGCGGCCTGCGGAGGGTGGGCAGCCTGGCCGTGGAGCTCACGGGAGCCAGGGCCGCCGTCCTCCCTGACAGCACAGCAGCCCTCACTCGCCCAGTGGAATTAAAACCGGCTCTCCGGTTGCCACGGAAACCAGCAGTCTCCCCCAGCGTCAGTTTGAATTTGTGAAGACCATTCCTAGCCAAGATTCAAGCCAACAGATTCGTGCTTACCCCGAGGTGAGGCCTCCTTTGAGAACCAAATAATAAAATTAACAAACCTGAAATCTTCTCCATGCTGCCGCCTCTTTAATTGGTGCCCGGCGGAGCCCCTGAGAGGACCTGGGGCAAGCGCAGTCTCCCTCCAAGGCCACAGACCGCTGGGGAACCTCACAGCCTTCCACTGACCACCACGTGGGATGAACAGGCACCTCTGGGGCTCGTGGGCCCTCTGCAGAATGAGGCCCTCAGGTGGGTTTCACACTGGAAGGTTTCACTGAACTGGGCCTGCATCCGTGGTGCCTCAGCCAGGCCTCTGCTTCCAGTGTGAGGCCCTGGCTCACACATCCGGGGTTGCAGGGGGTGCACGGGGCCCCATCATCCTGCGCTGGGCTGTGGGCGGACTCCGTGGGTCAGGGTCCTGCTGCGTGAGGGGTGGTGTGGAGGGTCAAGGACCTTATGCTCTGTGTCACCATCCTACGTCCACCCCAGGCCAAGGCTGTGGGGTCTCGCAGGCCTCTACCCGCTGGGCCTCAGATACCTTCTCCTCCTTGGTAAAGGCATAAAGGCCCTCCCTCCGCAAGCTGGGACCCTCGTGGAGGGCATAGGAAGAAGGAGCAGTGGGCGCTGAGTGGGTGTTAGTGGGGATGGAGGCCATATGCAGAGCCCTGATCTACAAGGTCCTGGGGGCCCTGGTGTGGCCTGGGACCCCCACAGCTCCTGTTGGCTCTTGCTGGTGGCCACTGAGGAACCACATGGCCTCCTTGCTCACTGAGCCCACCCAGGACCAGACAAGAGCACCTGGGGTAGTCTGGGATCAGGTGGGGAGAGGGGTGGGTGTGGAATTCTGTTCATTCAGCAGGTGGGGGGAGCAAGCAGGTGTCGGGGGTGTGCAAGGGGCAGGTGTGCACTGAGCAGTGTAGGCAATGTCTGTGCTGCGGCTCTGCTCACACTCGGGGGGTGGCACGTCCGAACCCACTCTTCCCAGGCCCCACAGGCCCCACCCACCCCAGACATAGGTTTCTGACATCCTCAGCTGCGCACTGGTGGATAAATCCCCTGTAGCTCAGGCGTTCCGCCGGCCTCTGTCTGGACACTTGAGTGGGGGAGGGGAGCGGCTATGACCACACTGCTATAGCTGGGGGCCCACAGCGTCCCCGCAGCCAGTGGTTGTGCCCGGCATGGAATCCTTGCGTGGCGTGGCGTGGCGTGGCGTGGCGTGGCGTGGAGTGCGGCCCCCGCTGTGGGCTGCCCGGAGCCCAGCTCTGGTTGTAGCACCTCCTGCTGCCAAGGAGGCTCTGGCTCCGGGGTCCTGCAGGGGGGCGAGCTGATGATGAGAACTCGGCTTCTGTGAGCGGACGACCTTGGGGCGCCCACAAGCACACAGCCTGCTCTCCTGGTGCGCTCCTCCACCCGACGGCCCTGGACTCACGAGGGCGGCCCTGGCGAGACCCGATCCCTCTACATGGAATTGGGGTTCAGCAGGCCAGGGAGGGTGCCCCACCGGTGCTCAGTAGAGAACGTGCCCCACGGAAGCACCCCGAGTGCTGTGGCCACTCCAGGCAGCCCCATGAGTGTTTGCTGTGAGTCCCTGTCCGTCCCTTGAGGGCTGACATGCGGCCTGGGCACCCGGCCACAGGCGAGGGGCGAGGATGCTTCCCATGAATGCTGCCACGGTAACAGTCACATGCGGTGGAATTTTAACGAGGCCTCATCACAGGGAAAGGACACGACACAGCAGAGCCGTGCTGCCGACCTTATGAGCAACGCGAATGACCTGCTGCCCCTTCACGTCCACTCAGTCGGACGGCGAAGCGCACGGCCACAGACGCCATCTCCGTGAAGACGAGGGGGAGCCTCAGGCCCCCGACATTGTGCAGATGAGGCTTCCGGGCTCGGAATTTAATGTGGGTCCTGGGAACATTTGTAAACACGGAGCTTTTATAGCTCGCCCGCGCTCCAGCTTCCCTGGATCAGAGCGGCACTTCCGGCCAGCTGGCTCCGAGACCGTCCACCCTGATCTCCACGTGGGATAAAGGCTGAGACAGAAACAGCCAAGTGTCCAGATGGTTTCACATTGCAGAGACGATTCCGGTTTCCAGACCTGAATAATCGGCCACACGACCTGGTTTTCACAAAAGCCTCCATCCTGAGGGTTGGGAGCTGCCTCTGGGGGCCTGGTGGTCCCTCTGAGGCCAAGTCCAAGGCTGGGGGCTTCCCAGGAGTGGGGGTGATCTGGGCCTTTCTCGGCCTGTTCTTGTTCTGTCAACCCGGCCGGCCGGCCAGCCAGCCATCCCTGAGCTACGGTCAGAGGAAGGATGGGGCCCCAGCCCCCACTGCACCCCTCAGGGTCCCACTTAGGCAAGAGGGCGGGTCCAGTGAGGAGGAAGCAGGTGGCCCAAGGATCCTGCGTCCCCGTCGACAAGGAGGGGCCATGCAGCATTCCCCCCCACCAACCACACCCTTGCCTGCCTCGGCTCACCCACAGGGCCCCACTGTCCTGACATTTGTGAAGCCTTCCCTGCTTCACCCACAGGCCTGGAGCATCTTTGAGGGTCAGGCCAGGTGCGGTCCCTGGGGTGTCTGGTCTGGAGGACTCCCAACAGGCACGGGGCAGCCCCTCCCTGGGGGCCAGAGCCTGCCGGGGCTTGGGAGCTGTCCCTGGTGCTGCCCTGAGCAGGCCTGGTGCCTGCGGTCCCGCCCACCCACTAGCCCGGCCTTCGTCCAGCTCAAGCCCCGGCCCCTCGGTGGAACCCATCCCGTCTGACCAAACCTGCTGCCTGGCCCTGCCCGGCCCTGCCCGGCCAGCCGCCTCCCCTCCACGGCTGGCCCAGCTGCCACCAGCCTGGTTCCTGCCAAGGCTCCTGGCAACCCGGCCAAAGCAATTTTACCAAATTAGATGTGGTTGGAAGCAAGTCGCTCCACCTGGCAATTTTGTTAAAATAATTATTTGTTTAAAAATTAATATTCCTGAGTCACTGGTTTTCAGAATGGGCAGTGCCGGCACACCGGGGATGTGTGTTTTCCGACGCTGCTTTCTCTCCTTTCAAAATATCTTTGAGCCTAAAAATACTTTTTATTTAAAAATTTCTAATAATCTTTTAGCCAGTGATTCCTGCTTTGAGCGGTTGGGAACAGCAGAAGCCAGATGAGGCTAAATACCTGAAGCGGGGTGGGCTGCAGGGCCTCACGCTGCCCACAAGGACACTCTCCACTGGCGGTTCGCAGAGCCATGGACAGATGGTTACGGCACGTGCCCAGGGCCTCCAGGGTGTCCATCAGAGCCTCACAAGCCCCTCTCCCCAAATGAGGCTCCCGTAGGGGCAGCGAGTGAACCTTCCTGGACGGGGCTGGGTGGGGGGGCCCTGCTCTCTGGAATTGCTTTGGGGGGTGGTGAGCACTTGAACCATCTACATCTGTGGGTAGCGGCTGGTGCCACGGAGACCAGGAGACCGGGCCGGGGGCCCTGGGGGCTGGTGATGAGCATGGAGGCTCCATCTGGGCTGGGTGGGCGGCTGCGGCAGCACAGGCATCCTCCCTGGAAGATGCGGGGCCTTCGGGAAACACGTCATCACCCAGGAGGCAGGGGAACCCGCAGGGCTCCAGACGCAGGCACCAGGACACATGGCCACGGAGCCTGGGCACCCTCGGTTCCTAAAGGCACCTCCCAGCAGCAAGCAGCCTGCTGCAGACGGCCTTGCTGACATGGGGTTGGTTTCAGACAGATCACATCCTCCCCGTAAGCTGGCATGTTTATGTATTTCGGAAGTCTGTGAAAGCTAAAATCCTCATTAATTTCAAAATACGGTTCACAGACTCCAAATATTTGACCAGCGCGTCCATATGCTCAGCAGTCTTCACCGCCAGAGCAGTTGGTGGGGAGACTGGGCAGGGCTCGGCGTGAGGTGGAGTCAGAGCCAGAGGCCATGGCCGGTCCACAGCGCCTGGTTCCACGTGCCCTGCGAGGGCTGTGGGCGTGAGGACCTGGAGCACTGAGCGAGGTGTGGGGATGGGGCTGAGATGGCACAAGGCGTGCCGTGTCACCTGGATGTGGGGGATCCTGCTCCGATGCTGCCCCCGGCCCACAGCCCTCGCAGCCAGCACTGCCATGTCCTCCTTCTGGACCCTGTAGCCCACCACGTGTAGTGTGGTCTGTTCCTGTCTGCTCCTCACCTACCCCACACCCTGAGGGTGCCCGGGGGGGGGAGGGTCCAAGGCTTCCTTTGGGCACCTCCAGAACGGTGTCCAGGCCAGACCCAGACCTCCGGCCTGTGATGCTGGGGGAGTGAGGTGCACCCGCAGCCCTCACAGACCTCGGGAGGGGGAAAGGCTGCTGGGCATCTTCCCGTGTGGGTCACCCCAGAGGACCCTGCCTGAGGCCCCACAGACCCCAGGGACCCTGGGGCCCCCACTGGGGCACAAGGAGCCAGCATTGCACTCACCCCATCATGAAGTGCAGCCCTGTCACCCCTAAACTACAGACAAAACAGGCCTTCCTCATCCTCAGGTTAAAAAAATATTCCTGATGAAGCAGTTTTCTCCAAATGCACTTTGGACACAGCCAGGTCCACTAAGCTGGACTTTCAAGTTGACTTTCAGATTCCTCCCCTAAATCTCCACCCTCCCTCCCTTTTCACTCCTCAAAGAGTCCGTAGGTTTAGAGGTTTCTTCCCACACCAGTTGTGCCATGCCCAGGACACCCCGAGGTCCCACGCGACTCACGTAGTGGGTGTGTGGCCAGCAGGAGGAGCAGACAGCCCGGGCCCAAGCCTCCTCCAGCCCTGCCACCCGTGGCCTGTCCCAGCCCCAGCTGCTTCTTGGACCAGACCTGCATGCCCACTCCTCCGAGGGCAACGCGGCAGGCAGATGCACTCCTTGACGGGTCCGTGGGTGCTGTCTTCCTGACTGGGGGCTCCCATGTGTGAGTCCACGTGACCCCAGCTTGCCTGCTAAGTGGACAGGGACTGTGACAGCTCAAGGCCATCCTGCTCCTCCCTCCAGGAAACATGGCTTGGCCTGGGGCTGCTGGCCCTGTGACTGTCACTCTGCCCATTACCGCTTGCTCGGCAAGGGTGCTCACCCAGGGAAAACGGCTGGTTCCTGTGTGCACTTGGGGCTCCCTGACTGGGTTTTCTGTGCTATGGGAGGTCCTGGGGCCTCGCGCTCTGCAGCATCTACAGGGAAGCCTTAGCAGAGCCAGACATGGTGCTGTCGGCCAAGCCTCGGCACAGAGGTGAGCCGCCAGGCCTCTACAGGGACTAACACTGACCACGGGGGACAGTGCAGGCGTCTACAGGGACCACAGACCATGGGGGATGGTGCAGGGCATCTACAGGGAGCAACACTGACCACGGGGGACGGTGCAGGTGTCTACAGGGACCACAGACCACAGGGGACAGTGCAGGCGTCTACAGGGACCAATACTGACCATGGGGGATGGTGCGGGCGTCTACAGGGACCACAGACCACGGGGGATGGTGCAGGCATCCACAGGGAGCAACACTGACCACGGGGGACAGTGCAGGCGTCTACAGGGACCAACACTGACCACGGGGTCGGTGCAGGCGTCTACAGGGACCACAGACCACGGGGGACAGTGCAGGTGTCTATAGAGACCAACACTGACCACGGGGTCGGTGCGGGCGTCTACAGGGACCACAGACCACGGGGGACGGTGCAGGTGTCTACAGGGACCAACACTGGCCACGGGGGATGGTGCAGGTGCCTACAGGGACCACAGACCACGGGGGATGGTGTGGGTGTCTACAGGGACCAACCCTGCTGTGGACTGAGGTCCTCGTCCGCTCTCAGGGGCCAGGGAGCACTCACATCATCTTCACCAAAGGAGCAAATTCAAGTGTGCCTCTGCCTTTCCTGTGAGTGTGACCTTGGGGTCCTCACACAGGTGTGTGGAAGTTGCTTTTGCAATGTGATCCAGCCGAAAGAAAAAGAAATGAGGGATTGGCTTTCCGACCCTGCTGGGTCAGGGGACGCGGCAACAGCCATTGCGGGAAGAGAGACTCCACCACCTCTGAGGGCCAGGCGGTTGGGACCTCAGACACAGCCAAAGACTTACAAGACACACAGGGGGCTGGGTGTGGCGGCTGACGCCTGCAGTCTCAGCACTTTGTGGGGCCAACACAAGAGGATCTCTAGAGGTCAGGAGCTGAGACCAGCCTGGGCAACATGGTGGAGCCCGTCTCCACCAAAAATACAAACACCAGCCGAGTGGCGAACGCCTGTAATCCCAGCTACTCAGGAGGCCGAGGCAGGAGCATCCCCTGAGCCCAGGAGGTTGAGGCTGCAGTGAGCTGAGATCGTGCTACTGCATTCCAGCCAGGGCAACAGAGTGACTCGGTCTCTTAAAAAAGAAAGTAATCATCAGACAAGGGGCCACAAAACCTTGTAAACAGCACCGTGGGAGCCACCCCTGAGTCCACAGCGGGAAGCTCAGTGGGAGGCTGCTGGGGTTTCTTTAGCAACACGCGCTGGAGGAGACGAAGGTGGCCGTGGACGCCAGGAGGCCGGGCGCAGGTGTCAGCGCAGCTGGGCCTGTGTGGGTCCTGATTGCACAGACAACTGAACAAGGCATAAGAAAGCCCAGAAAAGGGAATCTAGGCTCAGCGTTTGATCGAATAGAGGCATTTTATTGCCGGTTTTTGAACGGTTCACAGTGTTGTATTTCAACAACGTGCACTGGCTCTGTGGTCAATGATAAAACCTTGGGGGTTTGCTTCAGTGCTGTCTGCGTGGGGACAGAAGGCGTTGGCGGGAAGAGGGCGGCTGTGGGGGTGGCAGCGTCGCCACCTCGCCACATTCTGCCACGTTGCCCACCCCGTGCACGTGTTTGCACACACGCCACCTTTTCCTTGTAGCAGGATTCACAGGGGGCGGCGTGGAACGTGTGCACGTGGTGTGGGCAAAGACCCCGCCATTGGTCCAGGCGACTCCTCTGTAACTGAGACCTCCAGGGAGGCCTGGGCTCTAGCACCAACTTGTCCTTGAAGTTGTGAGGCCACCTGGGGCCACTAGGCCAGTGCTGCAGTGTCAGCCCTGGTTCCAGGAGGCGTCAGCCCTGGTTCCAGAAGGCAGCAGGATCCTCACCAGCCTGGAGCCTCCAGCCACAGGCCCACTGACCATGCTCAAGGCCTGGCCCCGGGGGCTCGTGGTCCCCCAGCGGCCTTGGGGACCCGGCTGTATCGTTTCCTTGGGACTTGGCGTGCATGCGCCGGGTGGTGAGGTGCCGGGTGGGTGAGAGGCTTGCAAGACGGAGGTAAAAATAACACTGTTCCCAGAAGCAATTTCCCCAAACGAGTCGGCTGCCTCTGGTTATTTGTTGCCTAGGAAAGTTAGGAACAAATAAAGACGCCCTGTTTTCTGAGCAGCTGCCTTCCCATCTGCCCGGCCGCTGGGCTCTCCTCTGGGCAGGTCAATAAATCCAGGTCCCAAGGGCCCCGGGGGCGCCCAGGACCGGAGGAAGGGGTGGGAACCGTTAAGTGGGTCTCGCCCACTTAACTTTGAGGGCGGGTTACAGGAGAAACACATGCAGACAGAGGATATTAAATTGGAAATGATATTAAAAAGCGTGATGTGTGAATTCTGTAAATGCGCTGCTTAGGGTTCTTAAGTCCTCAGTGGGGTGGAATACACACGGGCCAGCTCATCCAAACTGGGTGCTCCAATGATGGGTCAAACCTTCCCCCAGGATAGGACACGCCCTGCAGCCACCCCCCCCACAGGACAGACCCTGCGGCCCCCCACCCATGCCCCAGGCAGGACACACCCTGCAGGCCCCCCCACCCCTGCCCCGGCCACCCTTTCGGCACCCCCCTCGCCAGGCAGGACACACCCTGCGGCCCCCAGGCAGGTCGGACCCTGTGGCCCCTGCCCTCCCCCAGCACTGGACGTCCTGTGGTGAGTACAGGTCTGTCTGCCACCACTTGGCGGTCCCAGGGCCTCCAGTCACAGCTTCAGGCTCCTTGGTGGGGCCCTTCCTTTGTCCTGGGGATGAGGCCGCTTGTCTGGCCAGGCTCCGCGCTGAGCCATCTTGTCCTCCAGTGAGGAGGCTCCCATGTCCTTGGTCACCAGGCAGGTGTCTCCCCTGTGGTGGCCCTCTGGGGTGCAGGCTCCTGCCCCTTCCTCAGCAGGAATCTCGGCACCCCCCTTCCAGGCTGTGGCAGGGAGGACGTGCTCAGGCCCACGGCGCTGTGAGGGCCACAGTCTCCCCACGGCTGCCCCGGTCCCCCGGAAGGGAGGGCCTCATCTGCAGGCCTTGGCGCCACCCCCCCGAGTCCCTGGCTGGATGGCGCTGGCAGCAGCAGGAGCCCATTCGGGATGAGGTGGGGAGCCCAGGAAGAGCCTGTCTACAGGAGCAGCCACTTCTCAGGACCCTCGCACTAGAGAGCTCGCCTTCAGCCCACGTCCCACCCTGAGGTGCCCAGAGGGATGTGGTGTCTGGCAGGGGCGTCTGCTGCCCAGGGACCAGTGGTGAGCCCCTCCCACTCCAGAGCCCCGTGCCCCACCCCACGGCTTCCCAAGACCCCCAGGGCTGCTCTCACTGGGCCAATCGTCCAGAGCCCCTGAGACCTCCTAGCTGGGAGGCCACATCCTGGGGAAGGAGCGTGTGGCTGGACACTCTCAGCCAGGGCCGGAGAGTGACCCTGGGCCATAGCAGTAGCAAGGCGAAGGAACCCACTGTGCCTGCTGCCAGGGTGAGAGTCGGTGGGCTCATTTTAAAGTCACTGGTTCATGACACCCACTGAGTGCTCAGGGTGTGTGAGGCCGGGGGCCACAGGGGACTGAGTCTGACCCCAGGGGAGTGGGGGACCATTGGGGAGACATGAGGGTGTGAGAAAGAGAGGGAGGGAGGGAGGGAGGGACGCGGCTCAGCTCTGTGCTGGAACCCCCCCCACAGCTCTCTCCTTCCCGGCTGGGGGGCATCTTGGTGTGAGTTAACCTCCAAAGGGCCTCCTGTCTGTCTGTTGGCTCTGGGTGCACCCCCAGCTGTCCAACCCCGGCTGACTGTCCCCCCGCTGACTGTCCCCCGGCTGTCTGGCCCCCGGCTGTCTGGCCCCCCACTGACTGTCCCCTGGCTGTCTGGCCCCCCGGCTAACTGTCCCCCGGCTGTCTGGCCCCCGGCTGACTGTCCCCCGGCTGTCTGGCCCCCGGCTGACTGTCCCCCAGCTGTCTGGCCCCGCGCCGTCTGGCCCCTCAGCAGTGTGTGCTGTCTGTGCCTAGTGGTGATGGACGCCACCCAGACCAGCACATCTGGAGTTCAGCCCTGCGTGGCCTCGTGGCCTCATGGCCTTGCCTCTCCCGGGCAGGCGCCCCTTCCTGGGTCCACTGCATCCCCCGAGGCGGGAGTGTCTGCACTCTGACCCGAGATTGCAGGGCGAATAGAGAAACCGATCTTCTCTGAAATTGCTCCTAGGGCCTCCTAGGAGCATGGAGGATATGAGTCCCCTGGAGGATATGAACCAAAGGGCAGCCCCTGAGGACAGACAGTTGCAGAAATAGCTGTAGCTCAAGTCACCAGGGACAGGTGCTCACCGGAGACAAAGGAAGGGAAGAGCAAGCAGGCAGGGCTTCCTGGAAGAGGCGGCTTGAAAGATGACTAGAAACCCAAGTGGAGAGGAGAGAAGTGGCAGGAAGAGCCGGGCAGAGCAACCGGGAACGCCGGTGAGTCTGTGAGTGGTGAGGGCCTCAGGACCAGCCTCGAGCTTCAAAGGCCAGCAGGCAGACAGAGAGAGAAGTGCAGTCGGCAGAGCTCCCGGTGGGGCGCAGGGGCTCACACCTGAGATCCCCGAGCTGTGGGAGGATCACTTGAGTCCAGGAGCTCTAGGCCAGCCAGGGCAACACAGCAAGACCCCAAGTTTACATAATAAAGATGGAAAGCTTTGCCAGGTGTGGTAGTGCCGGCCTCTATTATCCTCTACTCCGGAGGCTGAGGCAGGAGGATCACTTGAGCCCAGGAGGCCGAGGCTGCGGTGGGCTGTGATTACCTCGCTGCATTCCAGCCAGGGCGAAAGAGAGCGAGATCTTGTCTCTAGAAGAAAAAAAGCTGTGATCTCAAAGATTACCCGGCGCAGGGCGAGCTGCGGGTGGAGAGGAGGAAGACCTCCTGGGCACAGTGAGGCCAAACGCCCCAGGCCGTGGCTTGACCTCTGCCCCCGACTCTGCACCCCACGGCCTCCTGCCCTCCTACGCCTGCCCCGTGCAGAGGTGGGGACGCTCCTCACACTGCTGCAGGAAAACGCGGTTGCCCTCTGTAAACACCACAGAACACCACGTACATCTCCCGGTGTTTCCAGAACAACGGCGGCCGCCTTCCCACCCCATCCTTCGCTCCTGGTTTATGAAACGTCCGTGGCAGCCACGTGCTGGATGGGCCTCGTATGAACACCCCAGAGGCCTGCCTCAGACCTGCTGACAGCCCCTGGCCTCCCCGCCAGCTTCCCAGCTGTGGGTCCCAGGGTCTAAGGCTCCTCCGGCAGCCGGCAGGGGCTGGACCCAGGCCCGGGTTCAATCCTGTGGGGGTCAGGCCGGCACGATCGGGTTTCTCCAAAGGTCTTTGTGCGCTGAGCCCGTGGGGTGGGCCTCACTTAGACATAAATGAATGTGCTTGCTAGTTTTGGTCTGAAACAGATGAAAAGCCACCAAAGGGTTTTGTAATAATTAAAACTCAGCCATGCCGGCCGCAGGTGCTGTGTGAGAGGCGACTCCCACAGAGAGGAGCTCTCTCCTGTCTCCCCACAGGGCCCAAATCTGCTTCCACACGAGTGGCAGGCTATAATCGCTGAGTTAATTAAAAGAATAAAGAGATGACAACCCCGGGGGCCGCAGGGAACGCAGGGAAATGGCAGATTTGGGACTCCGGGCCCAGGCTTAGCTGTGCAGACGGGGCCACTGGCCAGAATCGGGTCCCCACACACCTGGAGAAGGTGTCTGTGAGCGCTGGGCCTGCCCAGAGCACAGGAGTGCTGGGAGACTGGGCAGATGGCAGGGCCACCCCTTGGCACAGGGTCAGTCCTGGCGGCAGCAGACAGGGACCTGGAACCAGCATGGGCTGTATAGGGTCAGCACCTGCTGGCCACCTTCAGGTGATGTGGGACAGACCCCCGGGTGGCTGTTCCCGGGGCACAGAGACAGCTGACAACCCAGGAGCATGAGGCCCCTGTGCAAGCCGAGCGCCGGCTCAGCTGAGCTGCGTCCTCAGGGCTCCCTCTGCGCCACGCTGTGGCCGGGGAAGGCGGGGCCCCTGGTCTGTGTGACTATGGACGCTGGGATTGGGTGCTCGCTCAGGTACAGGTGCTCCGCCCCTTGGTGCAGAACATTCTGGAGCCTCTCCCAGCTTCCGGCCAATGGGCTAAGGAGCGGCACAGCCCCCCCACCGGCAGAGCCAAACCCACGCTAGTGTTGTGGGGTTAAGCGGAGCCATTTTGTTCAGGCCCAGAAGGTCCAGTGTCCACCTGCCAGGCTGCGCAAGAGACCAGGTCGCCCCAGGCTCTGCCCCACGGTTCAGGGCTGCTGCCTGTCCACCCAAACCTCTTTCCCTGAGCGAGCCTGGCCACGGTCATGGCCAGCACTTGGTGAGCGGAGACGGCGGAGGGTGGAGTGGGGGCCGCGTGGACGGGCTCTCCAGCACCGTGCTGGGGGCGAGGGCAGGCGGGCAGGTGGCTGGGCTCGAACACGGGGGGCTCGGGGCTCTGCTCTTCATGGTCCCTGAAGGAACGTCCAACATCTCCCAGGCGGCCCCACTGCAGCACATCCTGAGCTAGCGGGGAGGGGAGGCCCCATCTCACCCCGGGCCGGCACCGGCTACAGCTCCCTGACCTGTGGGGGAGACACTCCCCGGCGTGTCCGTGCACCCCGTGTCCACGCGTCTGCCCATCTGTGTGTGTCCGCCTTTCGCACACACGCAGCAGACTGGCTCTGGCGGGCTGTGGGAATCACGGGCATCCACGAGCTGTTCTGCCACCACCTTTTGCATCTTTATTCAGTGATGGCCATTTTTAGAAACAGCGCTAAACCTTTCATTTCTTTACACAAAACCAGAATAATCTTCACGAAGCGGCTGAGGTGGCCCCAAACATGTTTGTTTTGTTAAACTAATTTGTGTATTTATGATATTTAGCCTCATCTAAGAGAAAGTCACTGAGAAACATTTGTCCTCACAGTTTTCTCCTCCCTTTCTCGCGGTTTCCGTGAAGCCGGCTGCCCTGGCGCCTGATCCCGCGTCTGCCTGCGCAGCGTGGCCTTCTGAGCCCGGCGGCTGCCACGGAGCCCCCAGCGCCAGAGTCAGGCCTGTGCTCTGGTCCAGGAGGAGGGAACGGAACGTCCTCCGCCAGCTCCTCCAACTCTTTGTTCCTCATCAGGTCATGTTTCTTTGTGGGGGGCTTAAAACATAATTTTGTTTCTAATATTTCACCCAGTTTGTGAATTTCTATAGAGGAATTCCTTTATGATGTGGATAGGAAACGTCCAGCCTGTGTCAGTGTTCACAGACAGTGAATTCCAGGGGGATAAAGGACACTTAGGGCTGGGCTGCTGGTCCTTGGAGTCAGCCTCCCTCTTTTTCTGAAAGGTGAAATCATCCTGTATTCCTTTCCCTCTGTTGCCCTGTCCATTGTCCAGACATCCTTTGTTTTTCTTTCCTTCTCTTGTCCACCCACCTATCCCGGCACCCACCCACCCATCCATCTACTTTTCCCTGTCCACCAAACACCACCTATCCACCCACCCACCGTCCATCCATCCATCCATCCATTCATCACCCATCCATCCACTCATTCATCCATCCTCCACCTACTCCTCCACCCGTCCACCCATCCACTCTCCCCCACCCACCCACCATCCATCCATCACCCACCCACCCACCATCCATCCACTCATCGATCCATCCTCCACCTGCTCCTCCACCCGTCCACCCATACACCCTCCTCATCCGCCATCCATCCATCCATCTTCCACCTACCCATCTACCCATCCACCCTCTGCCCCCAATCCACCATCCATTCATCCAATCACCATTCATCCATCTACCCACCCACCCATCCATCCTCCACCCACCCACCTGTCTATCCATCTATCCATCCTCCACCCACTCATCTGTCTCCATTTCCCACCTACCCACCTGTCCTTTTACAAGGACCCGCTCCCTGTGGACAGGGAAAACATGCAGAGCTGCAGCTGGGAGGGGGAAGAACAGAGGAGCAGCCAGCCCAGGGGAGGGTCCCTCAGGCCTGGGAGTTGGGGTTCAGAGGAGCAGCCAGCCTTGGGGAGGGCACTGAGGTCTGGGAGTCGGGGTACAGATTGGCAGGAGACTGGGTGAAAAGGCAAGTGGGGCTGGGTACAGGATGTAAAAACAGAAAGAAAATCACTAAGAACCTAGCCACCGAACTGCTTGACCGACTGTCTGGACCCACTTGACGTGTGCTGAACCTTGCACACAGCAGAACACGGCCTTCTCGCACGCGTGTGTGTTCACCCAGCTGGAGCCTGACACAGCACGAGCCGGTCCACAGCACCGGAAATCACTGGGCGCGTCTGACTCGGTACACCTACCATGAAGCTGATGAGAAAGGTAATTAGGAAATCCCCAAATGCTTAGAAATCAAGCAATACATCCTGAAACGGGTAAAAGAAGAAATTAAAATGAAAGCCAGAACACATTTGAATTAAACCATAGCGAACGTAACAGCTATAGAAGTTCAAGACACTTAGTTAAAGCCGCGTCCGAATAGACACGTGCACCCTCCAGGCACACGCTGGAAGAGAACAAAGGTGCAAAGCCAGGGCTCGGAGCTCTGGTCTCCAGGATACAGTGACGGGGAGCAGGAAGGGGCAGGGCGGAGAACGTAAGGCAGAATGTGACTAAAGCCAAGCCTGTTTCACTGGAAACACTTTCAGAACACACGAGTCCCTGCAAGGCACTGGGGAAAATGAAAGCACGTGCTGTAGATCTCAGGAACGAGAGGAGGCGGACCTGCCGTCGCAGAAGGGAAAGGGCCACAAAACCACAGGTGCAGCTGACACCGAACGACAAAACCACAGGTGCAGCTGACTCTGAAAGACAACACGAGGAGGCTGGATTCGGAACCGTTTTGTGCGGATATCTTGGGAAATTCCGACGGTATAGACAGCCCTTGAAAGCCATGGCTTACGGGCAGGGGAAGGAACAGACATGTAAACTGCCCTGTAAGTTTCCTGAAGTGAAATCTGCAAAGAAAAACCTCCTCGTACGAACCCTGTGCGGCCAGAGGACGCAATTCCTCTGCACCTTCGGCCCCCAGACGGTGGCTTTCTGCAGGCACCGGGCCTGGGGCTGCACATCTGGGTGAGGTGCTTCCAGGCAGGCCTGTGGCTCACGCCCGCAGCGCCCCTCTGCCCAAGCCCCGTCCTTCTCCGGGCCCCAGACATGGTGAGCACCCCAGGATGGAGGTGGGACCCCGCTTGCTTCCAAGGTGGCCTTAGAAAGAGGATGACAGGCGCCTTCTACCTGCAAACACCGAGACTTCCTCCAGCTCGGCAGTAACCGTGGACCACAGGGCCGGGAAAGGGCGGGAACTGGCCAGTACACCGTGGGATTGGGGAAGGCAGGGCCTGCAGCCTGAGCCCTGGACCCACTTGGGGTCCCGAGGAAACGGAGCTGAGCCCCTCCACACCACCTGGCACTGGCCTGAGATGCTTGCAGACCTGACAGGAAGGAAAAGAAAGGAGCTTCTGGGGAAAACCAACACAGCTCACCTTCAAGGCCTTGCAGAGACGAAGATTTTAAAAAACAAGGCATTAAAAAGAACTGTTTGCAGCAGAAAAACGCCAGGAATATCAGACCTCATCAAACTTAAGAATTTTTGATCGTTACAAGGCACCACGAAGAGTCAGTTAGAAAGCAAGCTGTGGCTTTGGGGAAGGTTATTTGCAGGGCGTGTTGTGACCTGTGCCCAGGTTTAGAAAGCATGGAGAACTCTAACTCCAGAGAAAGGCGGGAATGATCCCGGGAAACGGGAGCCGAGTCCACAGGCTCTTCCCGGGCCAGTCAGCACGTGACGTGTTACTTAACACCGTGAGTCACCGCGGACACGCAGAACGAAAGCACAATGGGTGCCACCAGCACCTCCCCCAGGCAGCTAAAACGGAAGGGCCCGCCGCCACCCCCACGCGGGTGCAGGGCCCCCGAGCCGGCTATTTCCGTGCGGTGGGCGCTGGGACACTCACTCTGGAAAACAGCGTTGGGTGCTGTCTGCTGGTGCTAAACTATGTATATCCCATGACCTGAATTCCAGGCCTGGGAAACCACCCAAGAAAACTGAGGCTGTGTATCTACTAAAGAAGGGGGGGTGAATGTTCTCTTCTGTATTTTTCCTAAAAGCCAACATTTGGAAGTGACCAGAATGCTCAGTGATAGAATGAATGCTTTGGTCATATCTGCGTGGGGAATGTCATGCAGCAATGGAACAGCGGCTGCCACAGGGACGGGCCCCGCCCCCAGGAGGGCCTGCGGCACAGGACCTGTTCATGTGACACACCAGGCCGCCCGGGCAGGCCAGGCTGACGCTTCTGCCTGTGGGCCAGGTGGCTGCCGGGGAGCGTGAAGCCCCAGCAACCTGCACCCAACAGGCAGCCCTGCTGCTCCTGAGTCCACCCCGATAGTCACAGCAGGGGGAAGACCCTCCCCCAAATCAGGAACCCACCCACTCCTCCAAATGCGCTGCTGGATGAGAGGTGGAGGACAAGCAGCGTAACGCAGAGAGGCTCAGCCAGGCCGCCCTGCCACGCCGCCCTGGCCACTGGGGCCACCTTGCTGTCCGTGGGGAGGGGCGAGGCCAGTGGGTGGGAAACCCCGTCTCTGCAGCAGGCACCTGGTGGAGGCTGGTGTCACGCTGCCGTGGATTCTGCGCCAAGGGGAGCGCAGCCCGCCTTGAGCCACAGAACATTCTTGGACGGAAGTTTCGCGGGTGCCCTCACTTTAAACAGCTAAATCGGATTATTTTTCAAGCAGCAGCATTTTTAACCTTCATAAGTGGTTGAGCTCTTCATAGGGTTCAACCGTGAGGCTGGAAACTGACGTGGGCCTTGTGCCTGAGAGCCTTTGTCTTCCTGTGCAGCGAGCAGGGAGCAAAGTGAAGCCTCAGCTGCCCCAGCATGGAACGTCCCTGAGCACTCACTGCTCCAGAGGCAGGGCGGCCAACAAGGGGCCTGAGCCTGGAGATGGGCGTGTCTGGCTCAGGAAGGCACAGAGGAAGGAAGCGTGGATGCCTGTGGGCGGCCCGGGTGGGAGGGCACTGGGCTGGCAGGGGAGGCTGGTGTCATGAGACTTGATGGGGGGAAAGGCTTGACCCAGCCGTGGAGGCCCGGGGTGCTGGCTGGTAGGGGGCTGGGGATTTACCTGAAGGCTTGGGGTGCTGGCTGGGGTCTTGGGATTTACCTGGAGGCCCAGGGTGCGGGTTGGGGGTCTTGGGATTTGCCTGGTTGGCAACTGGGGGCAGTTGTGGGCAGCTAAGAGGGGGCAGCAGGCTCGGCTTTGTGCTTGAAACCGCAGGGACCAGGCCACACGTGGCGTGTCTGGCAAGAGGCAGGCGGTGTGACTGGATAGGCCGTGGACCACCCTGTAAGTGTTCCCAGAGGCCGAGGACCTTGGCCTGTGTTGCAGACCCTGGCCAGCCGCCGGCCACAGGTGGGGCCGCCCTCAGAGAAGGAGTAGGCCTCCCCGGCTGTAGCAGGCTGGTCTGGGCTGTGGGGAAAGCCGGATCAGCTGCAGTCTCTTGGTGCCTGTGGGCTCCCCAGCGAGGGTCCCTGGCCGGCCCTCACCCTGTGGCCCTCGGGGAGGCCAGCGATGGGCAGTCCGGGAGCTGCAGCCATCCCTGAGACTCATGGGGAGGGTTTCCCTGAGGCGGTGGCATCGGGGGTCCTGCTGTGACCACGCTGGTCATACCTTGACCACCTTGTGGCCTTGCTGGGCCTCTGGAGCGGCCAGTTTGGTGCCAGCTGCAGAGCTGTCTTTCATCTGGAAGTCACCAGAACCCTCCAATGCTGAACACACCTGCCGTCTTAGCAAACGCGTTGCTTGAGGTCTCGGAAGATGGGGTGCAGGTCTCCCTGTGCTTCGGCCGCCAAGGTGGGCGGCTGTGAACCTGCCGGAGGTGACTGCCAGGTGTCTTCTGGCTCTCAGTTTCCAGTTCCCTGCTTGTGGGTGCTGCAGGCTGTCAGGCTGGGGAGGGGTCCCCCTTCCACCCAGGCTGGCTGCAACCTCCCCAGGAGGAGGGCGACCTGGAGCCCCAGCTCGCGTACATTAGGGGGTTTCTTCCCGGAACGGTAACGTGAAATACGGAAATCGGATGTGATTTGGAAGACCGGCTATTTCCCCGCACGTGAAACTGAGCTGGTCCCCGGCCCCGTCCCTGGGCACACAGGCAGAGCTGGGTTGTTCCTTCAGGACAAGGAGCAAAGATCCGGGCAGGGGCCATGTGTCTGGGCAGCAGGCAGCTCAGTCCCAAGGCTCGGGTGGACTGGATGCCCCCAGGCCTGTGTCACTCAGGGAGGGTGGGGGTGGGCAGCTGCCAAATTTGGGCTGAGTCCCCCCGTCCTGCTCCCCTGGCACCTGGAGGTGCTCAAGATGGTAGGGACGCAGGCTCGGAGGCACCGAGCCCTGGCTGCAATCCGCGGGTCCCTCTGGACAGAAAGCCCAGCTCCCCCCACTTTCCCCAGGTAATTTAAAATCACTGTGTTCAGCCGGGCCAAGTGAGCTCTGTGTCTTAGGGAGAGGGTAAAACCTACTTTAAATTCCACTAAGCATTTGGGAAGAAATCAGAAGAAAGGGAATGTAAATGGAGGTCAGGTGTGGTGTCTCACGCCTGTAATCCCAGCACTTTGGAGTCCGGGAGTTGGAGACCAGCCTGGGCAGCATAGCAAGACCCCATCTCTACAATACATACAAAAATTCTCCTCAGGAGGCTGAGGCAGGAGGATCACTCGAGCCTGGGAGGTCAAGGCTGCAGTGAGCTGAGATCGCGCCACTGCACTCCGGCCTGGGCCACAGAGCAAGACCCTGACTCAAGGAAAATGAAATGGAAATAAACGTAACAGGTGCTGCTGTCTCCAGAAAAGACTTGGGATGTCCCACGGTGACTTCACAAAGTGACAGGGGTGGGAGGGGCCCCTCCATGTAAAGGGTGACATTTCCAGTTCAATCTGCAATTTAATCAATAATGTTAACAGATCAGTGATACTGGTGGGAGGAGGGCTGATCACACACATCCAACTCTTCTCCCCCAACCCCCTGAGAGCCTGGTGATGGGGAGACGGCGTCAGTCAACACAGTGGCCCTACGCCCTGATGAGGCCAGGAGGGGTACCTCGGAAGTGCTGGCTTCAGCCGCATCCAGCCTCTGAGGGCCGAACACAGAACAGGTGCATGGAAGACAGAGGACCTTGTGGGGCAAAAGAAAATCCCTCCCCAGGCAAGCAAAACCCACAGAAGCCAGACCCTTTATGAAGAGGACGAGGGTTCCGGTGGTGTCAGAACCACAAATCAAAACCAAGATGTGAGCAGAAAGAAGGAGCTCACTGACATCAAAAATAAAACCGTGGGAGTGAGAAACATCCTGTGGAGGGACTGCGAGGAAAGCCGAGGAAATTCCCAGAAAAGAGAGGGCGAGGCCACCGGGGGCGGATCTGGGGGCCACCACCCGGTAAGCGAAGAAACGGAGGGGACGGAGGGAGGGAGGATTGGAACTTCCACATACCAGGGCGCAGAGCCCCCCAGGAAAAGCCACCAAACCATGGGCACTGCCACGAAGGGCAGAGACTCCAGAGGAAGCAAAAGAGCACCTGCAGGGCCCGTACCCCCACCTGCCCCCACCCCCACCTGCCCGCACCCCCA
>NW_022436953.1:35819447-35827120 GCF_009761245.1 Sapajus apella | reverse complement strand
GCAGGAGGGTGTCCAGGCAGGAGGGTGTCCAGGCAGGAGGGTGTCCAGGCACAGGGGTGTCCAGGCAGGAGGGTGTCCAGGCATGGGGGTGTCCAGGCACGGGGGTGTCCAAGCAGGAGGGTGTCCAGGCTGGAGGGTGTCCAGGCACGGGGGTGTCCAGGCACGGGGGTGTCCAAGCAGGAGGGTGTCCAAGCAGGAGGGTGTCCAGGCAGGAGGGTGTCCAGGTGTGAGGGCGTCCAGGCCAGTGTCAAGGATGCTGCCATCTAGGCTTTGTCCCCTGCCAGCTGCAGAGCTGGACAGCACGCTTCCCCGTCCTGAATCTGGACAGAAAATTCCACTTTGGCTCCAGAGGGCTCCAGCTGAGCTGGAGGTGTCCAGGGAGCTGCCAAAGCTCCCCTTCAAATTTCTATCGGGGACGGTGCTCTGTGTCAGCATCGGGGACGCCATGACGCTGCCATCTCCACTGCGACCCGGCTCCGGACGCGGCCCAGGACTAATGACACGCTCAGTGAGAGGGAAAATTACATTTCCAGGATATCTTCCAGGGCTCACTGTGATAAATGTTTAAAAATGTGCTAATATGCTCTATTTAGCTGTCTTTATTACAGTTGCTCTCAGGGACTCTGCTCAGTACCCCGCCTCTGGGGCACAGGCCCACACCTGCCATGTTCTCCTGGGTTCTGTCTGTACAGAAGGCCACAGAGCGTCCGTGGCACTGAAGGCTTTCAGAGCTGAGCAACCCGCCTGCCCCATGGGGGACTTGACCTCCCCCACGGCAGGAAAAGTGCCTTTCGAGCCTCTAGCCGCTCTGGGTAGAACTGAGCCCCTCAGGTCTCAAGGTGTGGCCAAGTCTTGGGCTGTGCTCAGGGCGCAGGTCACCCCGTGTAAACTGGACGAGCCTTTGGGGTGATGTCTCAGGAGACCTCAGAGGCCAAGGGGATAATGGTGTCATCCTCCCTGGGTGCAGCTGGATGCTGGCTCAGACACCACTGGGCAAAGCTGAGTCAGGTCGCAGGACACAGTGTCCTCATGTGACCTGGAGCTCCTGGTGCTTGTCCACAGGGACGTGGTGTTGCCCCATCAGACAGGGCCACAGTCCACAGGGCCACGGACAAAAGGGCCACCAACGATGGGGAGCCTGGTGCAGACCACGATGCTTCCTTCTGTGTCTTCACAGCTCTGCCCCCAAACATCTCACATAGGGAATCTTGGGGCTCAGAGTTCCTGTATGAGGACAGGCTGCAGTGTGTGGGACACCATGCCCATCTCCACAGACCCCAGCCTTCCCGGACCCCAGTCTTCTGGGACCCCAGCCTTCCCAGACCCTGGCCTTCCCGGACCCCTGCCAGGTGCCCCTGCTGGAAAGCTGCCAGCCCCTAGGGACTTGGAGGTGAGGGTTTCACAGGGAGCACGTGTCCAGGACCAGGTGTGTGTCTGGGGGTGGGCTGCCGTGAAGGAGCCCCTCCCAGGAGGACGGGGCGGGGCGGGGAGATGGACCCAGGGCGGAGGGTTGGCAACGCTGGCCCTGCCCTTTTTCTTGACCACTGAGAAGGCCACAGAGAATGGCCCAGCCCCGGTCCTTGCTCCGCTGGTTTGCGAGGAACTGAACCTCCTTTCTTTTTCTTTTCTTCTGTTTTTCTTGAGATGGAGTCTCTGTCTCCCAGGCTGGAGTGCAGCAGCGCGATCTCAGCTCATGGTAGGTTCTGGGCCTGAGGACTCCTCCCACCTCACCTTCCAGAGTAGCTGGGACCACAGGCGTGCACCACCACCCCCAGCGAATCTTTTTACTTTCTGGAGATGGGGTCTTGCTGTGTTGCCCAGGCTGGTCTCTAACTCCTGGGCTCAAGTGAGTCACTCGCCTCAGTCTCCCAAGGTGCCAGGATTACAGGTGCGAGGCTCCGTGCCCAGCCTGGGCCTCCTTTCAGGTCTGGGCTTGCCATGTCTCCTCCCTCCGTGGACGTCACGGCGTCCACTTCTGGCAAAGAGCCTCTCCCCGCCCCACTACAGCCCCTGCATCCCTGTGGCCTCCACTCAGCAGCCTCGTGGCCGCCCGCCCCTCCTGTCCGGAGGGTGCCTCTGGCCTCACTGCTTCCTCGTCCTCCAGGACAGCGGGCCGGTGTCGGCTGCGTGAGGCGCATGTGGTTTCCAGGCTGCTTAGGCCAGGTAGGAAGATGGCGAGGTCCTGCAGCCGCCTGGCCTGACTTGCCTGGAGCCAGCCCAGCCCAGCCCCAGGTTTTCCATCAGCGGCTGCGGTCATTACACTGGACTTCTTCCAGGTGTGGGAATGCCGGGGCCTGGTGGGCGCAGCAATCTCTGGATTGGACCCCTTGGCTGGAAAGGGCACAGCCCTGGGGAGAGGGCATCAGCTGCTTCCCACAAACCCTGAGGACGGAGCCTGGCTTCCCCCAAGGGCAGGGCCCTCGTCCCCTCGGCCGAGAGGAAAGCAGCAGCTGCCCCGTGGATTCCGGAAGCCTTTGTGAGGGTCCTGCACTTCCACATCATGTGCTCCCACCCCGAGTCTCAAGTCCAACGGCCACCCAGGGCAGGGTCCATGCACCATGGGGTGTCTGCATCCCTGCGGCTGGGGAAGGATGGAGGCACCACTGAGGGCATGGAGGCTGGCACCTGAGGGTGGCAACTGACGGTTCCTCCAGCTCCAGCACCTGAGGCTTCCAGCTGTGGCGCGATCCATCACAATATGCAAATGGCTCATTTATGAAATCTGCTCACACCAGGGCAGTCTGATTCATTATTCAGGGCTCCAGCTGTGTGCACAGAATCCCTGATGACCCCGCAAGCCAAGGGTTTCTGGTAACAGACCCCCGTTCTGGGCGGAGCAGGGCCTGGGGCTTCCGTGATCTCATCTCAACTCCACACAGACTTTGCTGGGTACCAGGGTGCTCCTGGCTGGGGAGGCCATCGGGCAGATGAGCCCCACAGGCCAGCACGGAGGCGGACGAGGGGGCCCCGCTGCTCAGCGGCCTCTGCACGTGGTGTTCAGGCATCCTCACGGCGTTCCGGCATCTACACGATGTTCCAGAGTGCACACGGCATTCTGTGTCCACACGGCGTTTCGGCGTCCACATGGCGTTCTGTGTCCACACGGCGTTCCGGCGTCCTCACGGGCTGGCGGTGGGGGCCTGTTCCCAGGCCTGGACAGTGCTGGCCCTGGGGGCTCCCCAGAGGTCTGCTCCAATCTCACGGAGCAGAAGCGAGGCCCCCAGCCCACCTCACTCGGGAGTCTCAAGGCAACGCCGGGCTCTGCCCCTCGGGCTGTCCTGCAGGAGGCTCAGCCTCTCTCCACCTCCACCCAGCGATGAGAACAGGACCCGGTGAGGAAAACAGCGGGGCTCCAGGGGGTGAGCACGTGCACCAAGCAGGTTCAGAAAACGTTCGACGGAGCAGCCTCCCGGCCCAGCTCCAGCGCAGTCTGGCGGCTTCTGGCCTCCCCGACAGGCTGCAGGGAGTGGCTGCTGCTCTGGGTCAGGGGGTCCGGGGACCAGGCGGGCAGAGGGGGTGGTGCTCTTCTCTTTCCGGTTTCTGCTGACCCCAGGGCAGCGGAGTTGGAGGGACACCAGTGTCTCCAAGGGACTGGCACCAAGTCATGACAGGGTCATAGGTCACCGTGGGAAGCAGGAAGGTGCGAGAAGCCCGGGGCAGGGAGGCTTCTCAGCGTCAGCATTCTCACATCCGCAGCCTCGGCAGGGAGCACAGCTCCACCCCAGGGCCTCCCTGACACCCCCGGCTGCAGGTCCCGTTACGAGAACACTCACTCCAGGATCAGGGCTGCTCCCACGACCCAGGGTGCTCTCACCACAAAAGAAGTGGACCCAGGAGGGAGGGAGGGGGACCCGGGAGGGAGGCGGACAAGTCGGTGCGGTGAGCGGGGCGGTGACTGGGCCCCGGGAGAGCACAGGAGGACGAGGTTTGTGTGGTGGTCCCGCCTCGTGAGCACCTGGGCCTGGCAGCGGGGGCTGTAACAGAAGCAGTGTCCAGCGTGGAACAGGCCTCTCTCCAGGGACTCCAAGCATGGCCTTCGCTTGGAGACAGGTGTCAGCCGTGGGCCTCCGGGAGGCGGTGGACGGGCGGCGTGCAGGGCTGGCCTTCCCGGGAAACAGCCCCGGACTCACGGCATCCAGGCCCCGCGAGAGAGCCGTGGCATTTCAGGGGAGGCGTAGGGGGCACAGCGGTAGCCCGTGGGCTGACACCTAAGACCCAGACTCCGGGGGCTCCTTCTCAGACCGTCCCAGGCAGCTGCGAGAAGCTGGCGTTTCTGCATTCCCCAAAAGGGAAGGAGTCCTACACGGCGGGCCTGCGTGTGGGGGCCGGCGTCTGAGTGATGGGGCAGGGTGGACCCCACTCCCGGGGCAGGTGACGACCCAGGCAACGCGTGGAGGCCTGGGGCCAGCGCCGCCTCCCACTCCCAGACGGCCGGGCTGGGATCATTTGCTTTGTTACATTATTTTCACTATTGATTTGGAATCCATGTGGGGACTAAGGACATGAGAATCTTCTCAGGAAAGGAAAATAGTCTCGTTTGAGTTACCTCAAGTTTTTCCCACTGACATTCCTAATTTTGGAGCGGGGCGTGCAGACGTAGCTCTGTAATGTGGCGCTGTCTTTCCTATCAGTGTGATGTCAAGTATTCTCTACTGGCAGAAGTGGAAACTGTGTCTTGAAAGGTTTTCCTAAAGTTGACATAAAAAGCCAAGTTCTGTGAAATATTTAGAGAGGCTTATTCTGAGCCGACGTGACTGGCGGCGGCCCGGGGCACCGTCTCAGGAGGCCCTGGGAATGTTTCCCGGGGGTCGCATCACAGTGTAGTTTCGTACATTTCAGGGAGACAGTTACAGGCAAAGGTGTCAGTCTGTCCACGTAAGGTGACACTGGTTCAGGTGGGAACAGGGGGATGTGGGGGCTTGCAGGTGGATTCAAAGATGTTCTGGTTGGCAATGGGTTGAGCGTTGAGCTTTGTCTGAGAACTTGGAGAGTCGGGACCCAGAAACACTTGGGTGATCGCGCTGTGGTTGCCGAAGCCTCCGGGTGGGGAGCAGCCTCCAGAGAGAACGGAGGGTGAGCCTCTCTTTTCTGAACTTAAACGATGTTGGACTCCTAGTTAATCTCCTGCAGGTCTGAGAAAGACCTAGAAGGGGACGGAGATCCTCTAAGAGGCAATGTCCCCCCAGCAGACGGCTTTGCAGGCCGTTTGTAAACATGTCAAAGGCTCTATCGTGGTGGCCACCGTCTGACTGTCCTCAGGGCCTGCTGCCCGCCGTGGGCGCTGTGCGGAGTCGTCCGGGACCCTGTCCGGGCTGAGCTCTCTATTGCAGCGTCCTGCTGCTTGCTTGTCCCTGGACGCCAAAGCGGGGGGCAGGGAGAGGCGTCCCCCGTCTCTTCCCACCGTGGCTGCGAATTCCGTTTCTCAGTCTTCCGTTGGCCGTGAGGGGGGATCCAGCCAGTCAGTTGGGGGCTTAGGATTTTATTTTTGGTTTACACTAAAATTCTCTGAAACTGCACTTACTTGCAACTAAATCAATTAAACATTCATCAGCTTTTATTTGAAACGCTGACGCTGTAAAGCTCTCAGACTGGGTGACAGAGGCTCCATCCTCATCTGCATGTACTTTAAACATTAATGTGTTTCGAAAAACAATGGGTTTTCTCTGCAAACCAAAAATATGTTTATTCATTTAAAAATTTATATCCTAAATGGTTTTTAAAGCATTCTTAGTGCATGCTGGCTGTCCTTCGTTGCACACGGAAGGTTTGTTAAATTAGCATATTCATTTCAGCACAGGCTGATTGAGGTTACCCGGACCTCAGGCAAGTCTGAGGCTGTTCACGGTCTGTGGGTCTCTTTTACGAACATCAGCATCTCATTTTAGAGAAAAAAATACCCTCTGGGAAGGCATTGGGCAGGTGTTACCATCATCTTGCTTTAGGGAGGAGGACCGAGGCCTCAGCCTGCCAGGCTCGCAGGGTGAAGGGTGAAGTCTCCGCCCTGCTGCCCACCCCGGGCATGGGGGGGGTGCTCAGGATCCAGCGGGGAGCCAGACCCCCGGGAGGGCCCCCGAGCCCCCGGATTCCTACAGCAGGGATGGTCGACTGCATTCAGCCCAACTTCTCATTGCATGGTATTTCTCTTTTAGCAGTAGTGACTTAATTGTGTTTGTAAAGTATGATACAAATTCCTTATTAGGAAAAATTCAGGTTGCACAGAAAATTACCAAGAAAGTAAAAACTTACCCAAAATCCAACCACACAATCACACTTTTCTGCACATACTCATAGCTCAAAAAAAAAGAGAAATTATTTTGGAAAATTGGAATAATATACTATTTCAACAAAACATTACAAATGACTTTTCCTTGAAATTGTGGATGACAAGAGTCAAACTCTGTAAAACGTTTTTAGGGATTTATTCTGAGACAAATATGAGTGACACAGCCTCAGGAGGTCCTGAGAACATGTTCCCAAGGTGCTCGGGGCACAGCTTGGTTTAACATATTTTTAGGGAAGCATGAGACATCAATCAAACACATTTAAGAAATATATTGGTTTGGTTCAGAAAGGCAGGGCCACTCAGAGTGGGGGCTTCCAGGCTACGGGTGAATTTAAACGTTTTCTGGTTGACGGTTGAGTTTATCTGAAGACCTGGGATCCACGGAAAGGAGTGTTTAGGGAAAGGTAAAGCATTGTGGAGACCAAGTTTTACCGTGCGGAGGAATCTCTCAGATGGCAGGCTTCAGAGAGAGAGAGCAGGTTGTAAATGTTTCTTAGTAGACCTAAAAGGGTGCCTGGCTATTAGCTGATTATCTCCTGGATCTGGAAAGAAAGGAAATAACACAAAGGGAGAAAGGAATTCTCTGTAGAACGAGGATTTTTTTCCCACAAGAGGCTTTGCAGGGCAATTTCAAGGTATGGCAAGGAAATACACTTTGGGGTAAATCATTTTTATTTTTTTCCGTGTTATGCCAGAGTCAGATTGGAACGTAGGTCATGATATACAGGGTTAAATCAAACCCATCTGATGAGAATTTATGGTTTGTAGGGCATGACTCCCTGGACCCCTTAGAAAGGAATTTGTGCAAGGTAAAAAGTCAGAGCTTCCTCCTCTTCGCAATCACGGCTGAAGCAGGGAGGTGGGGGCCGCACCTTCTTCACAAGCCGGCAGCAGGAGACGTGCGAGCAGGGAAAGGGCCAGGCACTCAGATCTCCTGAGAGCTCACTCGCCATCGTTAGAACAGCGTGGGGAAACCCCGATCCAGCCACCTTCCGGGGTCCCTCCACAACACCTGGGGCCTCTGGGAACAACAATTCATGGTGAGATTTGGGTGGGAACGTGGGACTCGTGTTGGGCCCGACAGCCGTGGCTCTCCTGCTGGTTAGCATGGAAGGGGCTACGGGCAGTGCGGCGGCTACGGCTCCTCAGCTGTGAGCTGCGCTCTGGTCTTGGTCGGTGGACCCTGACAAGTCCGTTTTCAAGAGGAGTTCTCCAGCCCAAGTCCCTCGCGTTCTCTACATGTGTGATGGCAGCTCAGGGGTGTGATTCCCTCAACCTGCCACATACGAGAGGAGTTCGCGGGCGTGATTCCCTCGTTCCCTCCACATGGGAGAGGAGTTCGGGGGCGTGATTCCCTCGTTCCCTCCGCGTGGGAGTGGAGTTCGCGGGC
>NW_022436953.1:35802867-35819437 GCF_009761245.1 Sapajus apella | reverse complement strand
GGGCGTGATTCCCTCGTTCCCTCCGCGTGGGAGTGGAGTTCGCGGGCGTGATTCCCTCGTTCCCTCCGCGTGGGAGTGGAGTTCGCGGGCGTGATTCCCTCAGTGTCCTCATATGTGAGAAATTCCTGCTGCTGTCTGTTGCCTGGGATTCTGTTTGTGGCCCCAGTTTCTTTATACAGAATTCACACGTTCCTGGGCCCTGGATTCTGCAGGAAGCCCGTGGGCAGGCGTCTGTCTCCCACATGAACCTGCTTTTTCTGCCTGTGTACCCACAGGATGCTGTTTCTTCCTGCAATCTGGGAGCCTTGTGGGGAGAGGCCTCTGCTGGCCGTTGTGCTGTGCCTGCCTGGGTGCTTCGGACAGTGCTCCCTGTCCACAGCTTTGTGTTTTCTGCTCTTACCCAGGAGCACCTCTGAGCCCCCGCGCCCCTGCACCTGCCTCCGCGGGGACTTTGACTTGGTGACTTGGTCCCAGTGCTTTTGCGGCTTCTCCAGGCCCTGCCACTTCCCAGCTCTGTTTCTGCAGCAGGGGGCGTCCACCTGGCTCCCTCCTTGCTATGGGCGTGTCCACCTGGCTCCCTCCTTGCTATGGGCGTGTCCACCTGGCTCCCTCCTTGCTATGGGCGTGTCCACCTGGCTCCCTGCTTGCTATGGGCGTGTCCACCTGGCTCCCTGCTTGCTATGGGCGTGTCCACCTGGCTCCCTCCTTGCTATGGGTGTGTTTTTCTCTCATTCCGTTCCCAGCTGGCATTTCGGTAGGACTCCTGCTGCTCTTCCTGAGAGTTTTGGAGAGGGATTCTGCGGCTGCAGGGTCTGGCTGCGTTTCTGTCGGAGGCTCTGGGTGCGGGTGGCTGTGGGCCGAGGAGCTGGGGAGGCGCCCGCCCTGCCTGTGTCCCTTTGCCACAATCTCTCCAGGGCGGCTGCCTCCATCCTCCTCCAGGCTGGCCTGGGCCCAGGAGCACTGTTCAGCTCGCAGAGTTCCCTCCAGGCCCCGGGGACCTCCCCTCCCTCCTGCCCTCATCATGCCTCGCTCTGATGCCTCCGGGGACTCTGACACGAGTGAGTTTTGCATACCCAGGTTTGAAGCCCTGCCCTGCGGCTTGGCTGGCCTTTCCAAGTGGCTCTGCGAAGTCTGCGTTTCAGAGGGGACGCACAACCCTGACCAGCCCCGTCCATGTCCCCGCTCGTCCAGGGCCACATCTCTGAGCAGAGCTGGCGTTCCTGGCCGGCTGACCCCACAGTCCTGGACCTTGGTCCTGAGGCCTCATGGCTGGAGCATGTGGACAGGGTCAGGTCTCAGACACCTAGGAGCTGAGTGGGGGTCTGCCGTCAAGGACCCCAGGCTGCTCAGGTGCCCACTCCCCCTTGGAAGAGAGGGGGTCTTAGTCCATCTATGTTGCTATGAAGGAAGGCCTGAGGCTGGTAATTTATGAAAAAAAGCTTTTTTTGGCTCATAGCTCTGCAGACATCACAGGACGTGTGGCCCCAGCAGCCGCCTCTGGTGAGGCCTCAGGAAGCTTCCACTCTTGGCAGAAGGCGAATGGGAACCAGCATCTCACAGGAATAGAGGAAGGAAGAGAGAGGGGAGGGAGGTGCCAGGCTCTTTTCAACAGGCAGCTCTCTGGGAAACTGAGAGCAAAAACTCACTCCCCCAGGGGACGCACCAAACCCTTCCTGAGGGACCCTCCCTGTGACCCACAAGCCCTTCCTGAGGGACCTCCCCGTGACCCACAAGCCCTTCCTGAGGGACCCCCCTGTGACCCTCGCATTCCCCGCAGGCCCCTACTCCAACATGAGGTATCAGGTTGCAATAGGAAGTTGGTGGTATGCACATTTATACCACAGCAGAGGGACCTGGCCTCCATGCTGGGGTCAGCCTGTCCTCCATGCTTGGGGGTCAGCCTGGCCTCCGTGCTGGGGTCAGCCTGTCCTCCGTGCTTGGGCGTCAGCCTGGCCTCCGTGCTTGGGGTCAGCCTGTCCTCTGTGCTGGGGTCAGCCTGTCCTCCGTGCTTGGGGGTCAGCCTGGCCTCCGTGCTTGGGGGTCAGCCTGGCCTCCGTGCTTGGGCGTCAGCCTGGCCTCCGTGCTGGGGTCAGCCTGGACTCCATGCTTGGGTCTCCTGCTGGGGACCCAAGTGAGCACACAGTGTTGGAGATGAGATGGCCTCTCTTGGGGGGAGACTTTGAACCACCTGAGGAGAGGGGGACGGCCATGCTCTACCCCCATCCCAGGTGTGGTAGAGGCTCATTCCTGGCAGGGGAAGAGCTGGCACACAAGCCCAGGGTGAGAAAGAGCTGGGCTCGGAGGAGTCTGAGCAGGGACAGCGTGGCCAGGCCAGGAGGATGGACAGCCAGCAGGAGCCGGAGCTGGGAGCCTCGTGGGGCCCCACAGGAGCTGCATCCAGGAGCTGGTCCCCGCTCTGGGGACAAGCGCTGCGGGAGCTGGGCGCCCACCACCCTGTCCAGTTGCGGTGATGTCGGGCCTGAGCTCTGCGGGGCTGGGGAGGACCAAGGCTGGGCAGGTGCCTCTGGCCAGGTGGGCCGGTCAGCCGATGGCCCGGTCCCTCGGTGGGCACATGGAGCACAGCTCCCCTTTCCCATCTCAGCTAAACCATGAGCCAGCTGGGGTCCACCTCATTGCAGAGCAGAGCCTCCTGCATTTCCTGACGCCAGCAGGCTCTGCAGGTCCCAGGAAGAAAAACTGCCTCATTCTCATGGCTCACTCACCGTGCTGGAAGAGGCACGGGGAGCGAACGCAGGTTCTGGATGAAGAAAGGCAATGAAAAATTTAAACAAATAAAAGAGTAGCAAACTCCCCTCCTGTGTCCTCAGCGGAGGAGAAACCGGCTGAAGCACCTCGCAGCTCTTGATGAGCAGACGCTGGGGGACAGCGTCGTTCATGACGCATGGGAATGTGCTTTAAAGGCAGGTCAAAGCCAACGCGTGTGCCGGCGTCTGCGTGCCGCATGCGGCCCAGTCTTCTCATCAGCCATCAATTATAACGGCCACCTGGGCCTCGAACGCGGCCTCCGCGGCACCAAGCGCTCTCCAGCCGCGACCCCAGGAGGCAGCCCTATCCTTGTGACGTTCCTTCCACTCATCCACCTGCCGGGAGATCAGACCTCAGAGCCCGGGAGCTCGGCTGGCTGCAGGTGCGTCCTCAAAAGCAGCGGGGAGCCGGCTTCCCGCCCAGTAGTGGGCGGGCCGTTGAGCTGCATTCTTGAATTCCTGCCTTCATTGCCAGAGGAACCAGTGGGCTTTTGATACGTGCTTCAAAAATAAAATTGAGCGGACGTTGTGAGGGCCGGCCCGTAACGAGGGATGCGTCCGCCTTCCCTATGATGGCTGCGCCGTGACAGGTGCCCTTGGCTTTTGTTAGAAAGTACCGGCGTCCTTTAACAAACCTTTTGCTGTTAGAGAGAGAATGGTGTTCACTGGTGGTGGCTGTGCGCGGTCCTGGAGTTTCTGTGTAAGAATATTTTGCTGCTGTCAAGGTCAGCGCAGATGATGTGCTTCTGAAGTTTTATTTTTAACCGGAACATCCAATCCCAGTGACTGGAAGGCAGAGTCCTGCGGATGAGTGACGTCTTTGTGTTGAACGAGAAGTCCAGTTTCCAAGCTTCTTGTGCGGCTCCCAGCCTGCCTGCACCTGGTGGGATGAGGGTGTATCTGCCTGTGAAAAGCCCCTGGACACCCAAGGCTTTGGTGGGACCAGGCCAGAGCCAGGCTTGAGGACCACTCATGGGTCCTGCAGTGGAACTGGGCCATCCTGAGACCCAGGTGGCTCTGAGGTGTGTGTCCTGCGGACAAGGGCCCCATGTTACCGAGAGACCCCGGCACCTGGGACCCAGGCGCCTGCCCCGTGGTGGGCGTGCCCTCGGGGGTCCTGGAGTGACAGAGGAACCTGTGCTTTGGACTTCCCTGCACGCTCTGGCAACACGGCTGCAGCTCAGGCATGCAGTGAGCTGTTGGACTGTTTCACAGCCTTCTGGGGGTGTGACACCCTGAATTCCTGCAGCTCAAGGCTCAGGAGCAGCCTCTGCCTTTGGGGTGAGAACCCAGGAAGGGGGCATGTGGCACTCGGGTCACATCCTGGTTCAATACTGTCAGTTTTTGTTGGAGAAAAGAATGGAAAATGCTGGCTCATCTAAACTTCCTCATGTTCTATTTAGAATGCTGAATTATTCACCATGGCTCTGAGCCTCCAGTGACCTGGAACTAAGCTGCCTGTGCATCAGGGGGGCCTCCTGGCACTGCCATTTCCTCTGCATCTCGTGAGGACACCGGCCTGGCACCTCTTGTCCCTGAGCTCTGGCATCCAGGCTCCCTGAACCAGCTCCCTAAAAGAAGTGGAAGGAAAGGAGGTGGGCGCATGGCCTCATTCCCTGGTGAGGTGAAACAGGAAGGTGAAAACTTTCACACCTCAAAGGACTCCACGGTCCTGCAGTCCTGCAGCCCTGAACCCAGAGCCTGGGAACGTGCTGAAGACTGGGCCTCGGCTCAAACCCAGAGCAAGCTGCTGGCTTCTCAGGGAGACGTTTCCACCGCTGCTCAGCCACCCTCTGGCTTGGCCAGAACCTGGTCAACCCGAGTCTCCTCAGCGCAACCGAGACCCTCCCCCTCCGGGTGAAGCCCAGGATCTGCGCCCTTAGAGGCTGGGCCGGCTTCGGCTGCCCTTGGACCCTCTGCAGGTGCCCTCTGATGGGACACAGCAGAGATCAGCCTCCCACCACCCGCCTGCGGGTCTGCTGGCAACGGTGTTGCCCTGATCCTGGGACGGCTCACTCAGTGTGAACTGGGCAGCCCTGAAGGTGGAGACGACCCGGCCAGGGAAGTGACACTTCTGCGGGTTGCTGCCAAGCTCCCAAATTATTCACAACACCTAGGAGGAGGGCAAAGGACCCAGGGGCTGGGCGAGACTCCAGGGGTGTGCTACGCAGCCATATTCCAGCCTAAATGAGTGAATTATAACAGAGGCCTCCTGCTCCCAAGAGGCCTCAGCCAGAGCATGGCCACCCTGCTGCCCACACCCTTGTCCTCACCAGAGCTACCTATCCCAAGGGAGTAGCCCCCGCGTTTCGCCGTCTACCCACCCACCCACCCACCCACCTGTCATCCGTCCACCTCTCCACCCATCCATCCATTCATCCATTCACACATCCAGCCACCTACTGCAGGGGGGAGATCCCATAAGCACCAAGGCAGGAGCCAGAAGCCTCAGTCTATTTCCACACAAATAAGGAAAAGAAATAACTAGAAATATAACTGTAGTCGTTATTAGTTATTCATAGGCGATCCCAATTCTTTTACTAATGCCTCTCAGGTGGGAAGTGTGAACCTGGGGTGACACTGTGAAAGAAATGACCCGAAGGCAAGATGCTCTGAGCCCTCTGTCACGCCCGCATGAGGGCTGCTGGAGGGCGCCTCTGCTGTGCGGCAGTGCCAGCGCTGGGAAAGCCCCACTGTTTAGCCAGCGAGGGCAGGAGACATCTCCTTCCTCGGCGGAGCTAATTCTGCTCCTACGAGCTCTTGCGGCGGGCCTGTCAGCTGTCAGGGAGGCCCAAGGCACCCGGGGGTGAACGGTCTCTGTGTGACGCTGTGCTTCGGCGGTCATGTTCCATGTCCACTCTCATGTTCTGCTTCTGCACCTGGTTCCTTTTTTCTTAGAAGAGATAATCAGTAAAAGTAACATAAATCTTAATGTCTTTGTTCTTTCTTGACAACTGTGGAAAAGTGTTCTTGACCCTATCGCTGACCACCAATGCCTCGCCCTACCTACCCTGCCCCTGCTTTGTACTCAGCAAAAGTCAGAGCATGTGGACACTCGGGGCCACGGCCGGACTCCACGCTTTGGTTGTCATCGGACCCTCGGGCCAAGACTCTCTCTTCTCTATTTCTGTGTCTGTGTCTTTGTATCTACAGTTGCTCATCTCCACACCAGCAGGGAGGGGCTCACAGGACCCTGCACTTTCCCATCTGTCCACCTGCCCATGTGCTCAACCATCCACCCACCAACCCACCCACGCACCCATCTACCTGCCTACCCACCCATCCATCCCTCTGCCCACCCATCCACCTATCTACACCCATCTGCCTGCCCAGTCATCCACTCACTCACCCACCCGCCTACCAATCCACCCACCCATCCACTCACCCACACATTTATCTACTCACCTATCCACCCCTGCATCCACCCATCCACTCATCTACCTATCGGCCTACCCACCCACCCACCCACCCATCCATTCGTCCATCCACCCACCCACCCATCCACCCACCTGCCTATCCATCTATTTACCCGTCCACCCTTGCATCCACCCATCCACAGACACCCATTTTCCGTCCACCTTCCCACTCACCCACCCACGTACCCCTCCATCTGTTTACCCACCCCTCATCCATCCAGCCACCCATCCAGCCATTTATTCATCCACCCATCCTGCTGTTCATTCATCAGACAAATTGAGCCCCTCTGACTCCCAGGTACAATGAGGTGCAGAGATGAAACAGATGTACCCCTGCTCTCAGAATCAAAACCTCCAGGCACGGCACAAGTGACTGATGGCTCAAACACCAAGATAAACGTCAGTGCAGATTGGAGAAGGTATTTCAAACAACAGAGATTCTTGTTTTTGGGGAGAGGAGGGGTGGGCTGGGGGAGCAGAAAGGCACTCCCCCGGAGGCCACATCTGGGCTGGGTCTCATGCCAGAGAGAACTCTTGAAGGCTGGTCCTGCGATCCATGCTCACCCTGACTGCTGGCCAACTGATCATAAAAGAAGAAGAAAGAGCACCCGCAGTTGACTTTTCAAATGACAAATTCGATGTGACCCAAAAAAGACCGAGCCCGCCTGCCTCCCTGCAAGCCCCTCACAGCTTCATGGCCGTGGTCACGGGCTCCACATTCTGTGCCCTGAGCTCAGCTCGGATTTCAGGGTAAAGTTGTTGCCTGCGACCTCCGTGAAGCAGGCTCACGGGGCACCGTATCAACCTCAGGAGAGGACGTGAAACACCACGTGACTCACACCAGGGGTGTCGGAGTGTTTGCATGAGCCGGTTGAGGCAGAGTTCTCACACAGTTAGGAGGTGCAACTTGATTGCCGGCCGGGCAGTGAGGGACAGCAGAAGGCCAGGCGTGGGGAGTGGAAAAGTCCCTCTTCAACGTTTTCTTTCTTGTTTAAGAAACATTCGTGTTAGAAACAATAGTTTGTTTTAAACACTTTCTTCGAAAGCCTTCTTGCTTTTTGCTAGAAGCCCTATCCTACGCAGCTGGCAGACATGCTCACAGGCACGTAGTGCATGCTATGGCCTCGTACTTTAACCAAGATGCCTGTGCTGGACGCGCTCAGGCCCGTCCCAGCTCACAGCCTCTGCCCTTCCTTATTTGCTCTCCTTTTGCTTTTACCTGTTTAGAAAAGTTTCGAGTTATCAGCCAATCGGGTGTTAGTTTAGATTGTGAGCTCTGGCTCCAGCCAACGGAGATCAGACACAGCAGTAAGGACAACCCCAAACCTGTATAAATAAACATGTCCGCTTTCCTTTTTCATTATACTCTCGTGGCAAGATTGCTAACGGGACACGCTTTCTGCAGGAAGTAAAAAGAATTGCTTTGCTGAGGAAGCCTTTGTCCCAGTACTAATTTTTCTTTGTGGCACCAAAAGAAAAAGTTTATACCTAACACCAGGGTTCACAGTAAGCTGATCTCCCAGGCTCAGGAAAGCAGCCCGGGGCAGGACGGGCCACATCTGCATGTGCCTGTGTTTCAGAGCAGCACAGGGATCCTGAAGGTGCTGCTCTGGGTCCATATCCAGGGGACAGCATGCTCCAGGCTTCAGTACTGCAGGACGCCTGCTCTGGCTGGGCTGCGCCACTGCAGGGCATATGGGAGACAGGAACAGGGCCCAGCTGCCTGGCCACATCCTCCATCCTCAGGATGCTGCGTTCCCCACATCTGCAGTGATTCTTGAGAACCACAAGCAAGAACGGTGGTGGGCACATGTGGGTGTGAGGCCGCTTGGAGGCTCACCTGGGCCCAGCTGCAGCTGAGAGCCATGTGTGTCCAGTTCTGTGTCACCACTGGACAAGGGACGTCCTGCTAATTCTTCCAATCCTGTTTAAACCATTTGCTTTTTGAAGGTAACATCAGGGTTTAAAAGGCAAAAATAGCCTGGAAATGAGGGGCGGTTGGCAAAGATTGAGTTCTGTCCCCAGAGCACTTTGTGAGACGGCCCAGCAGGCCAGTGGGGCAGAGAGTGGGCTAGGGGTGGCCCTGTCACCTGGGGCAGGTGGACCAGAGTCTGGGCCTGCATTGCTGGTGCAGAGGAGGCCAGTAATGCTGGGATTCCTGTGAGGAGGCAGCTAATGTGGGCCACGGGGCCTCACCGTGGCATCTGAGGGCCCCACTGGAGGAGCCAAGTGGGTGGCCACGCACCCTGCCCCTCAGGAGAGGGTTGGACGCTGCAGTCCTGGGCTCCCCATGCCTTTCTTTTCCTAACATCCGTGTGTAGGCAGGTAAATCCTGCCTCCTAAAGAGAACACACTCCAGCTCTCCACTTGGGAGTTTTGCTGCCCTGTGTGACTCCCAGCCTGCAGAGCCCACCCGTGCCAGGCGACCCGCTGGGCCCTGTTCGTCCAAGACCTGTGGGCCCCACCCTTCGGCTTCTCACTCAGAAATAAGGCCTCTTCCTCCACGCGCCTCTTTCCAGGGCCCATGTCTGCCCACACCAGCCTCTGCCCTGACACTCTCCTGCGGGTCGGCTGGCCTCCCGGGCCCACCCAGGACCCTCCCCGCCCAAGGCCCTCTCATCCAGGACCCCCCAACCAGACCCCTCCTCACCAGGCCCCTCCCACCAGGCTCCTCCCCACCAGACCCCTCCTCACCAGGCCCCTCCCACCCAGTACCCTCCCCACCCAGGACCCTCTCATCCAGGACCCCCCCAACCAGACCCCTCCTCACCAGGCCCCTCCACACCCAGGTCCCCCACCAGGTTCCTCCCCACCAGGCCCCTCCCACCCAGGCCCCTCCCCAACAGGCTCCTCCCACCCACACACCCCAGGCTGCACGCTCACAGGGCCCTCCTTCCCTCTTTGGCAAAGGCTTGGTCACCCCTGGATCTCTCCGGCTCCCACACCTATTCCTGCCCTCAGGTGGGCTTCAGCAACTGTGCCTCTGAGCCCATCGCTGCAAGGGGAAGAACGGGGGCCCTGCCTCATCCTCTGGCCACCAGGACCTGGGCTTCACAGGGACACAACAGATTCTTGGCAAATAAACAGAAACCAAAGATTAAGCATGTCCCCAAATGCCAAAACGGCGCACTGCCTCGGCCGTTCCAGGACTCTGGAGGAATACGCTCCCAGCCTGCTGGCCACTGTGCAGCTGCGAGGCTTGCTGTGTGCGGGACGCAGGGTGCATTGCTGCAGACGGGAGCCGTGGCCCTGGGACGCGCCTCATACGTACCATGTGGAGACCTCTCATGAGCCCTCCTTGGCCTCCGTGTGGGTACTGCTGTTTCCAGACAGGACTGGAAACTGCTGGACAGAGGCCAGGAGCCGGGGAGATGGGAACCGCCTCGCACGGCGCTGGTGGAGCTGCCTGATTCTAAGGTTCATTGCCTCGTGCTGATCAGATCACACAGGGTGTCAGCGTCTCCAGGAAGTCCCAGGGAGCCTTAGGGAGATGGGAGGACTAACCTCAAAAACCTTAGTGTTCCTGTCTTGCCTGTTACCTTTCTACATTTTATGGAAATAAGACATTGGCTGTGACAGCCCTGTGGTCCCAAAGTCCTGCAGGAGCAGGAGTGGTCACAGCCTTGAGGAAGGCAGGGGGAGCCTGGTGCCGCGTCCCCGCAGAGCTGAGCCCCACGAGTGTTGCTCTGGGACTGCTCTGCTGGGTCTCACAGCAGGAGATGGTGAAAATAATATGGCCATGACCCTGGACACCCAGCAGCCCGTCAAGCCAGCTCGCAGTGCCAGCTGCTCCCACTCTAGGTCGGCGTCCCTGCCAGCATCTCCAGAGCCGACTTTGCTGTTGGGTGTGTGACCCTGAGACCGGCTGCTTTCCAAGGCGGGAGGAGTGAGAGCTTCAGGCTTGGCAAGAGTGAGTGGATCCAGTGACATTCTGATTGTTATTTAAAAGCGATTGAAATGCTTGGGGCAAAGTTTTACATGACTGATTTATGCTTTTTGGAGACGATGGAGCAGATTTCAAGTTTTCAGAGACAGTGAGGGTTCAATCTATGGAGGAAAAATTAAAAGAGTGCAAAAAATAGGAGGCTACCTTCAAACTGCTCACCTGATCCCCGAGACACTGCACGTGAGCTCCCACAGACCTCTGATCCCCGAGACACTGCACATGAGCTCCCACAGACCTCTGATCCCCGAGACACTGCACATGAGCTCTCACGGACTCCGATCCCAGAGACACTGCACGTGAGCTCTCACGGACTCCGATCCCCGAGACACTGCACGTGAGCTCCCACGGACCTCCTGATCCCCGAGACACTGCACGTGAGCTCCCACAGACCTCTGATCCCGGAGACACTGCACGTGAGCTTCCACGGACCTCCTGATCCCTGAGACACTGCACGTGAGCTCCCACAGACCTCTG
The DNA here is from genome assembly GCF_009761245.1 of Sapajus apella. NCBI lineage: Eukaryota > Metazoa > Chordata > Mammalia > Primates > Cebidae > Sapajus > Sapajus apella. Next base: position 35,808,836 of record NW_022436953.1, on the reverse strand, counting down.
ATCCCCGAGATACCACGCTATGAGCTCTCACAGACCTCTCAGGACACAGGGCAGGTGCCGTTCAGGCCACAGGAGCGACATGGACTGTGACAGCCACGTGGGATCTGAATCAATGGGATGGTGCCACACCAGCCCTCAGCAAATCCCAGAGACCACCCCATAGCCCCTGGAGGCTTCATACCCCTAGAAAACCTCTGCTTGGAAAGATGTTGAAAGGGAAACTTTGGGTGTTGGCTGTCACAGAGGGGACCACGTGTTTGTGGCAAGATGAGGCGTTGTGAGCTGGGTGCACGTTATCACCTGTTACTGCATCTCAGCCTGGGGTTTGGAGAACGCTCAGTCAGGTGAGCATCTTCAGGACGAGCCACTGTTCTGTGTGCAGGAAAGGCAAGCGCGCCCGCCGCAGCCACGTCTGTCCCGTTTCTATCCAGGCAACGAGAGCGAAGACCCTGGGGCTGGAAGGAGCAGGAGCTCTCTTCTCAGTGGCCACACCGGCAGGCTCAGCCTTGGAGACCCACGACAGTCACCTGCGGCTCCGCCGCGCGGACCCAGAACGCCACCACCCTGCGTAAACCTGGAATGCCACTGCCCTGTGCGGACCTAGGACGCCACCACTCCATGTAGACCTGGAACGCCACCGCCCCGTGTAAACCTGGAATGCCACCACCCCGTGTGGACCTGGAACACCGCTGCCCTGCAAAGACCTGGAACGCCACGGCCCCATGCGGATCCACTCGGTCCCCGGCACAGGCTGCGGCTAAGACGGGAGCGGTCACAGCCCTGGGCAGCAGCCCTGACACCGGGGACCCACTGCACTTGGTGAGGCCCCTGGTCATGCGAGGCCAGCCTGTTAGTCACGGCTGCCGGAGACTCCGCTCCAGCTCACTCTTGCCGTGGTCACCTCCGTTTCACTCGATGTCTACTTTGGCTGAGAAGTGCCCCAGGCAGCCCCGCCGGGCTTGGATTGTGAGGTGAGTGGTTGGTGGGATTGACCGTGGGGGCACAGGTGCCGGCCTGGACCAGCCCCACAGGGCACAGGCAGCAGCTTCCGTTCCTAGCCTCTAGGATGACAAAGTCAGACAGCGCTGGTAAAAGTGCCTGAGCCGGGAGAGACAGGAGGGAGACGGTGCGAGACCCAGACCCAGACCCCCGCTCCGGCCAGGGGAAGCAGGGTCATTCCGAGACAGTGCTGATACCAAGATCTCCACGGGGTCCGAGGGCCAAAGGGCTCCAGGAACGTCCCCCGGGCAGTGACAAGAGCTCAGCAAATTGTTTCCAAATAAATTGTTTTCCCAACAGCTCAGGGCAGGCGGGCCCCGGAGGATGCCGGGTGGTCTGATTAGACGCAGCGGGGTAGGGAGGAGGCAGGAAACAGCCCTCCCAGGCCCGGAGCCGCCGAAGACCACAGATCATTTGCCAGAACCACACAGTTGGCCACGTGACAGATGCATATCTAGGTTCGTAGCTTAATTCTGCAGAGCAGTTTCAGTCAATTTTCGCTCTGAGCTCTGCCTCTCACGGCTGCGGGGCTTGGACCACAGTCCCAAAGAGTTTAAAGTCGATCCAGGCTCCCAGAGCCAGGAGCCTCAGACCCGCCCCAGGCACCCAGCTTTCCACAAGCTCCAGAGACGGGTGCCTGTGTGAGCACCTCTGCCTCCCAAAGATGGGGTGGGGGCCGGGGACGGGGCAGTCTCACTTCCAGGGCAAAAGGGTCGATTGCTACCGGCCTCTGCCCTGCAGTTTCAGGAGGACGCCGTGTATTCTAAAGGCTTCTGCAACTGCCCCATGCAGGTCCCTGTGAGACCCCGACCTTTACCAACGGCGTGCAAGAGCAGCTGTGTGCAGTGTGAAGGGATGAAGCACCTACACATGTTGAGAACTGTGTGTGTGCCAATAAACTGTGGAATTCAGGTGTGACGCCAGGGTCTCATCCTCTGCTGCTGCACACGCTGCACATGCCGCACACGCCGCATACGCCACACAGGACACTGCACACACTGCGCACGCTGCACACGCCACACAAGACACTGCACAAGCTGCACACGCCACACAAGACACTGCACACGCCACACACGCCACACAAGACACTGCACACGCCACACACGCCACACAAGACACTGCACACGCTGCACACGCTGCTGCACACACTGCACATGCCACACATGCTGCACATGCCACACACGCCACCGCACACGCTGCACACACTGCACATGACACTGCACACGCTGCACATGACACTGCACACGTTGCACACGACACTGCACATGCCGCACATGCCGCACACACCGCACATGACACTGCACACACCGCACGTGCCACACACGCCGCACATGCTGCTGCACACACTGCACATGCCACACATGCCGCACACGCTGCACACGACACTGCACATGCTGCACATGTTGCACGCACCGTACATGACACTGCACACACTGCACAAGCCACACATGCCGCACACGCTGCTGCACACACTGCACACACCACACACACCGCGCACAACACTGCACATGCTGCACATGCCACACACGCCGCACACGACACTGCACATGCCACACAAGCCGCCGCACACGCTGCACACGACTCCCTGTCTGAATCGCTCCACACGTGGATTCCGGCACGTGCCAGGACCCCCCTCGGAGTAGGAGGACCTGGTGTCACTGCCTCACTTCCCATCCTGTCTCCATGCCCAAGCATGCCGGGCGCTGGCTGTGACCACAGGGGATGTTCACGCAGCACCCAGCACCCTGCTGCCTGCCCCGCTGTCTCTGCTCCTCCCCACCCCTCCCATCGGAGGGTGGCCGATGGGTTCAGACTGGAGCGGTGGGTCTCAATCACACCGACCAGCCCAGGGGGAGGTTCTGAGCATTTGGTTGGCCTTTTGGAACTGCAAACGCGTTCCCACAGAAGCACAGGTATTCAAACAGCGTTCCCAGGCCCATCACACACCTCTGGAGAAGGCGTCCCAGGCAATGGCGCTGCAGGCTTTGACTCCTGGAGCCACCCCTGCTCCTGACTCCTGCGAGGGGAAAAGGTGGCTGTCCCCTGGGGAGAAGGTGCCCTCCCGCTGAGACCCCACCCTCTCCCTTGTCCTGTCAGGGCTGTGATGATTTCTGCCCACACGGCAGGAAAGGACAGTATGGCTTCCACCCGGGGTCTGAGGGACTGTGTGGGCGGAAGGTGTGAGTCTGCACCGGGTGCCTGGCGGGGTGGGGGACAGGCGGGTCCCTGTGATCTTGGGGTGAGGGGAGGCCCTGACTTCGCTGGCTCAGGCTGGACCTCGGGGTGCCTGAGACACTGGTCTGTGGCCGTGTGAGTGGTCTGGGACACTGGTCTGTGGCCGTGTGAGTGGTCTGGGACACTGGTCTGTGGCCGTGTGAGTGGTCTGGGACACTGGATGAGGGACCCCCTGTTTCTGGCCTACGTTACCTGCTACTGGGAGGGAAATGTCTTTGCCACGGTGGACTTTGCCTTTATACTGGACACAAATGTCTCAGCTGCCTCTAAGGAGGTGTGTGGCATTCACCCCCACCCAACGCACCACAGGAGGGGCCCCAGCTCCACCTGGGCCACATGCCCCTCAGGTCCTTCCCTCCAGCCTGTGGCTGTGTGAGGCCAGGTGCACCGACGGTCACTCGCCAGCTACCCGCGTCCCCACGAGGACACCACCGCCGCTCCAGGGGCCCAGGATGCTGGCTGCACAGAGCTCGAGGCTGGCACCCACACCCCAGGGGCCCTGCCTGCAAACCAGCCCGAGGGTGGCACACACCCAGCACGGAAGGTGCCGGAAAGAATCTCAGGGGTGGGTGCCTGATGCACGTTTATGCTGCGTGAAAAGGAAAACCTTTCAAACCCACAACAACGTTCACCTTTGTCTAAACCTGGAAGAGTGCATTTTTTCATTTGCTCAGAAAGAGTCTCACGGAGGCAGCGTTGCCATCACTCGATATTAAACTGTCAGAAAGAAACTCCGGCCTCATAGCTCAATAAACTGTGCGGAACAAAGAGGAAATCACAGGCTCTTTTATAGATTTCACAAAAGCAAGATGACGCTTTTTTCAGGATACAAAAATCCCTTTTTCTCTTTTAAGAAAGCACACTGTATAAAATCACGGTGCTAAGAATCAGATCAACAACCTGGGTTTCAGCGCCGGGCAGGAGCGCTCAGCAGAGAAGTTCTTTCTCCCAAACGAGAGCTGCAGACACCAGAGAGTCCCGGGGCACCGGACATGGCAGCGCCTGGAGCGCGTTCCGGACTCTGGTTCTGGCGAGGGATAGACCCCTGGCCGTGACGACCCCGGCTGACAAAGAGGACATCCCCTCCCCCGCCCTGGAGCCCCCACCCCCACCCACGATCACGCAGCACAGGAGGGCGGATCCCTGCACGTGGTTCCCAGGCACATCCATGTCTACCGGACGCCTGTGTGGCATGTCAGCGCCTGGCGCCCAGAGCAGCTGGGGTCTCGTGAACTAGGGTGGCGCGTGGCCATAAATGAGAAATGGCAGGACCCCTCCTTGCTGCCTCAGGGCGTCCTCGGAGGCTGGCAGCTCCCACCACAACTGTGCCAACTTTTCCACGGCGGCGCTGCCCCACAGGGGCCCTGCGTGTTCTAAAGTCTCAGAGAACAGCACGCCACTCCCTCGGCTGCACCAGGGACAGGCACGACCCTCAGGGAGCGTGGTGACAGGGAATTTGGTGACAGTGATGCGTCTGCTGCCCTGTCGGGCTCCCAGCCCTTGAGCCTCGGAGGGGCCGAGGGAGGACAATGGGCTCCTCCTGCGCCGGGTCCAGCAGGAGGAAGGAGGGAAGGAGAGCCGCAGGGCCGGGGTGCGGCAGCCGCTTCCTGGCCTATCCTTGGCTCTTTCCAGGGTATCCTGAGGCTGCGCTTTGACTGCAGATGATCCAGCACGAAGGTGGAGACAGGCCTGGCCTGCTTGCCCGGTGGATTAGACCATCTCTGGGGCTGGCGGCGGGGACGCAGGCATTGCTGCCTGGCTGGGCCTGCCCTGGACGTTGCTTTTCCACAATGCCCGGCCGTGGTGCAAAGGACAATAAACACATTTCTTCCTAGTCGCTCAAAAGGCATTCTGGAACATTCTTTCCACCTGACTGTCCCCACTTCCTAGCCCCCATTGACAGACACCACAGGGGGCCGCAGGCTCTGGAAAGCTCTAACCAGATGCGTCAGCTCCAGCACTTTTAGGAAGAGACCCCGGGGGCAGAGTTCCCGGTGAGGGCCGCCCCTTCTCCAGCCTGGACCCTGCCCACCCCAGGTCCTGAGGCTGCCGTGGAGGCCATGCTGGTGGCCCTGGGCCTGGGCTGCAGCTGCTAAGTTCATGCCGGGAGGGCCCATCTCAGTGCCCTGAGCAAGTGCCCGCTGGAGTCACGCGGCTGAGGCCTCAGGGTGGGTGGTACCAAGGGCTGTGCAGAGCTGCCAGGGCTGAGCCACCAGCGCAAGCCGGCAGTGTCTGCAGCGGAGGGAGCCACGCTGTGCCCCTGCAGACTTCGCAGCCTGGGGTCACCTGTGCCCACACCCCAGTGGCAAATGGGCCCCCATCAGGCTGCTGAGCGGGGTCGAGGTGCCATCCCCAACCCCCGTGCATGGGCCAGGTGCAGATGAGGACTCCACCAAGCCTCGCTGCTGAAGAGGAGGCCGTTTCCGTGCAGGCTCCCACAGCCAGAACAGCCCTTCCCCTAGGCCGGCCTGCGTGCCCAGAGGTCAGAGTGGCAGGCCCCGGCGTCCACTCTCCACATGAGGCCCGGAGCGCACGGCATGCGTGTCTGGGATTGCCCAGTCCCACCTGGGACGAAGAGGCCTGTGGACCACCTCCCTCCTGCCCTCGAAGCCACGTGTGGGTGCAGCGCCCTCCCCGACGGTTCCTTCCAGGGGTGCGGACGCTGCGTGGAGTCTGCAGGCTGCTTGGCTTCCCTCCCGAGCCCTCACTTCCCCCTGAGCCCTCGCTTCCCCCCC
>NW_022436953.1:35782578-35797867 GCF_009761245.1 Sapajus apella | reverse complement strand
CTCGCTTCCCCCGCAGCCCTCACTTCCCCAGCCTCTCATCACTCTTGGAGGGCCCAAGAGGCAACGCCTACAAGTCGGGGGTTGGGGATGGCACCTGAACCCCGCTCAGCAGCTGATGGGGGCCCATTTGCTACTGGGGTGTGGGCACAGGTGACCCCGGGCTTCGAAGTCTGCAGGGGCACAGCGTGGCTCCCTCCGCTGCAGACACTGCCGGCCGCGCTGGCGGCTCAGCCCGGGCAGCTCTGCACAGCCCTCGGCACCACCCAGCCTCAGGCCCCAGCTGCGTGACTCCAGCAGGAGAGAGCAGGGAAACCTCTCTTCGTTTTTCCAAAAAGCAAACCCAAGTACTCTCGTACCCAGCCAAGAAAACCCTCCCAGGTCCCCCACCATTTCCCGAGTGCAGGCCCAGACGCCCCTGCCACTGCGTGAGTTTACGTGTGGGGAGGGGCTTCCGTGGGTCTCCGTGGCATTGGTCCCCGGACTCCTCGGCATGGTGCGGTGGGAACCCCGCCTGTGTCCTGGGCGCCCCCTTTCCAATCGAGGCCCACTTGGGAGCACCTCGGGCCGCCTGCCCGCTGGGTCTGTCCGGGCCTGGCCCCTCGAGGGAGCTTGCTTGAAAGATGCACGGTTTTCATTAACTAGAAGAAAGTCTGGCTTTGGCTTTGCAGTAAATATTTCATTAGTAGGACGTGACATCGATAACACTTCCTGCTCAGGGGCTTTCTTCTCTCTAGGGAGTTTTAAAGCAGTGCTGCGCATTTTATGCATATTCTATTCATTCTCCCTGGAGTTTATGTTAACCTAGAGGCACATCCAGGAGACAAGGCTCCAGGAAAATGGCCACAGAGACAAGGAAAGCTGTGGGCGATCCGCCCTGCGGCCCCCACACCTCTGTCCTTGCCAGTGCAGTGAGGGCAGGTGCACCAGGGCCTCGGCCTGCAGCGGACGCCAGGACCTCCTTCCACCAGAGCTGGCCTGGCCTGCAGGGAGCTGCGTCTCTTCCTGCCCGCAGGCAGCCCAGGACTCGCAGAAGCCAGGGAGGCGCTGGGGGCTGCAGTGTCGGGCCCTCACCCACCACGCCAGCCATGCCATCTCTTCTGTCCCATCCCCAGCAGTGGCCTCAGAATGCGGCCCAACAAGGAAGCCTCAGGGACCTGCCCTGCTCCATCCCGGCTCCGCCGCCTGCACCTCCCGGCCCCTCTGCAGCCCTTGCAGTCTTGGACTGCCTGCACCTGAGCTGCCTCTCGGCCCTCAACCTCTGCTGCAGTGACCCTGACTGAGCAGGCTGCCTGGCCTCAGTGCATACCGAGAGCCTTGGTGTCTTGGACCAGAGGCCCCTGCGGAGCCCAGCGTGGCCGTCACCCCACGGTCCCGGCAGCTGTGGGTTCGTGGACAGGGTGAGGACACTTACATCAGACGGGGAGCAGCTCCTTACACGTCGCCAGCCCAAGGCCCGGAGCCTGGGGGGGTCCTTGCTGGAGGCAGGGGCAGGCGTGGTAGGGGTCCGGGCTTCTCCTCCCACCTGAGCCTCACACACCAATGGCCTGAAGTCTCTTTTTTGTCAAAGCTTCCGAAGCGTGGGTCCGAAGCGTGGGCCAGCTGTGTGGCTGCAGCCATCTGGGGCGCTGTGCTGTGGTCTGGAGTTTGTGGCAGGAGCGTGTGGCGCTGGTGAGGGGATGTTTCTGGTCGATACCGGAACATGATGGAGATGCCAGCGGATCCTGAGCTCTGACTCTCAACGCCTCTCCCAGGGGCAGAGAGGCACGTGTGGGTGCCATGGCTGGACCCTACCCCTCAACACCTGCTGCCCCTCTCAGCCCCACAGCCTTAACAAGGGAGTCCCACTCACTGCAGGGACTGTCAGACAGTTGGGGAGTGAGGTCTGAGCCCCCCACGCCAGGCCCAGCACAGAGGCCTCTGCCAGCGTACACCACAAAGGCCACCATGCAGCCCACAGCCACCCGCCTGTGCCACTGCCTGCCGGCGAGACCCCACCCTCCCCGCACAGCCACACAGGTGAGCGCTGGTCCCTGGGCGGCCCCACAGGGTGGCCGATGTCTTCCTCGGCCTCCTCCTTCTGGACATTGAGTTGTCTTCCCGTTTCTTCGTCAGCCCTAAATCCCTGAATAAAACTGGCTTCAATAACCCGACAGGGGCTACATCCCTTTTGTGGGCTCTGTGAAGACCCTGCAATGGCCCCCACTAAATGCCATCCCAGCACCCCATGAGCATCGTGCATCCGTGCTTTGCACACAGGGGCTCTCTGGGAAAGTCTGTGGCACAACTCCGTGGCGGCTTGTCATCAGCCACCTCACAAGTGCCCCGTTTGGTGCTCGCAGACGACCTGCGACAGGAAACCTGTGACTTTGGAGATGAGCAGAGCTGGCGCGGCGCAAAGCCCTGACCTGTCTGCACTGTGGGTTTTCCGTGTGATGAGGGCTGGTGCCCAGCGACCCCACCCGAGGGGACGGGCAATGCCTGGTGCTGTCTCTTGCCTTCAGTTAGGCCACAGCCCCAGAAAGACCAAGCTCAAAGAGAGCCTTGGGGCAAAGGGTGGGTAACCGTCAGAGGGGGCACCCCTGGTAGTCCCTCTCCTCCCCGATCTTTCCATCACCCTTGGCACGCGTTGCAGGAACAAGAGGCTGACCACGCGTTTTCCTTTCAAGTTTTGAGCCCCTCCTGTTTTCGGCTTGGAAACATGACTGTGAAGGAACGGTGAGGGCTGGACTGGGGCAGTGACGCTTGGCCACCGGCTTGGAGCCGTGATGATGTGGGCTGCCGAGTCACCGCATGCCACTGGTGTGAGTGCACAGAGAGGAACTATGACTCCTCCAATCAACCCGTCGCCTCCCAGAGCGCAGGGCGGGCCCTGGACGCTGACCCTCCCGCTCCCAAGGGCACCAGTTCCCGCTTCCCGTGCCACTGCACCAGGCCTCGCAGAAACTGCCACCCGCAGAGACACGGCGCTCAGGTAAGCCGAAGGGCCTCACGTGAAACTGGGGAGCCAGGGCCACCCGATACAGGAAACCACGCCCCGTTTTAGCAGTGCTGTTTCCATTACATTTAAAGCCCCAGGTTTTAAGAAGGTACCTAAGATGCAGGATGTTTTTACTTAAGTCAGGAGCTGAGCGGATCGCACAAAAGCTCCTCGCGGAAAGGCTGGCCCTGATTTTGGCTCCCGGCAGCTGCCTTGTGTGTTTGCGCCCGCGCTTCTCCCGCCCGTGTCTTCACGCCTGAGTTTCTCTGGATCGCTCCTCAGGGCCTTCGGTCACGGTTCTTCGGCCCCTTCAGAGAGGAAGGAGTTCCGCAGAGACCCAGCCTGGCGGCAGCCGCCTGTCACAGGGTGCAGTGTGAAAGGAGAGGTGCAGCATCTGTGAAGACAGCGGCTGGGCCCAGCGCACCTCTCGGGGCCCGGGAGGCTGTTGCTGCCACGAGAACTGACCCTGGACACACGAGAGCTTGGACTTTGTGGTCAGGGACGGCCAAGCTGAGGCCACAGGAACCCCCACACCACACATGCCGCCTGACAATGCTCATGTCCACTTGAGCAGCAGTGAAACAACACGAACATGCTAACACATCACACACGCTAACACATCACACATGCTAACACACATCACACACACTAACACACATCACACACACTAACACATCACATGCTAACACACACCACACGCTAACACACATCACACACGCTAACACATCACACACGCTAACACACATCACACACACTAACACATCACACACAAACACACATCACACACACTAACACATCACATGCTAACACACATCACACACACTAACACATCACATGCTAACACACATCACACATGCTAACATCACACACAAACACACATCACACACTAACACATCAYGCATGCTAACACACATCACACACAAACACAAACATGTACATACACCAACACATCACACACACTAASACACATTATATATGACAACATGTCACACATGCTAACACATCACATCATGCTAACACATCACACACACTAAGACACATTATATATGACAACACGTCACACACTCTAACACATCACACACGCTAAAACACATCACACATGCTAACACATCACACACATGCCAACACATACAACACATGCTAACACATCACACACAAACACACATCACACATGCTAACACACATCACAAATGCTAACATGCCACATATGCTTACATGCCACACATGCTAACACACACACACTAACACATCACACGTGCTAACAGACATCACACATGCTAACATGCCACACATGCTAACACACATCACATATGCTAACACACATCACACATGATAACACATCACACAAACACACACACTAACATATCACACATGATAACATATCACACACACTAACATCACACATGCTAACACACATCACACATGGTAACATCATACACAAATGCACATCACACAATAACACATATCACACACACTAACATCACACATGCTAACACATCACATATGCTAACACACATCACACATGCTAGCACATCACACACAAACACACACTAACACATCACACACACTAACACACATATATGCTAACACATCACACATGCTAACACATCACACACAAACATATACACACACTAACACATCATATATGCTAACACATCACACATGCTAACACATCACACACATACATATACACACACTAACACACATCATATATGCTAACACATCACACATGCTAACACATCACACACAAACATATACACACACTAACATCACACATGCTAACACACATCACACACGCTAACACATCACACACGCTAACACACATCACATACGCTAACACATCACACACACGAACACACACACTAACACATGTCACCTGTCTGCAGGAGCTTAGGGGGGCCCACACCTGACATGTGTGTCCGAGGAGGCAGTTTCTGATGCGTGAGACGGACTCCCGTGAGGCCACGTGCTGGGCTTGGGAGTGTGACCCCCGCTTGGAATCATAGTCAGTTTGAGAGAATCTCTGCTTGGAGGCCCGGTGTGTGCACATGTGGGGGGTGCTTGGTCCGCCCGGCGGCTCAAGGTGAGCAGCCCTCCCCCGCCCGGCTCCTGGGCAGCTGCGGGACCCTTCCTGGGCTCAGGCTGCTGTGTCCAGACCAGGAGCACCACTCCGGGTCTGGGTTTGACGCCGAGCAAGAGCTTTCCCACGGGATCCCCTGGAATTGCGAGGCCCGGCCTGCCGCCCAGCTTGCCACTCCCTGGCATGAGCTGCTGCCCGCCTGCCAGAGCCGGCTCTGCAGCAGTGGGTCCTCTGAGACCCTCTCTCACAAACCCTGGGGGCCTGGCCCTCCTGCCCTCCCAGCCACCCAGGGGTGTGAGAGACACTACCAGATGGTGGCCCAGGGCGGTCCTCCTGGTCTTGTCCACACACCTCACACACCACAGCTGCCCTGACGCTCGCGGCTCAGCTGGCGGGACCCTCCAAAGGAGGTCCCAAGGCGGGGTCTGATCCTGCCACTGCTCCTGGGATTGGGACAAAGGACCAAAAAACGCAGAACCGCAGAGAAAAGGCAGGAGGGCAGAGGGCGGCAGCGCGGTCTCGAATCCCAGCCGGGCACTGACTGGCACGTATGTGTTAGGAAACTCTCCGAGGCCAGGAAGGAACCAGCCCAGGCGGGAAGGAATGGTTCCTGGTGTCCACATGGGTGGGGCCACCAGCCAGACGAGAAAATCTCACGATGTATGGGGCACGGGGTGGAATTTACAGAAGGATTTTGCCACTGGAGTGGGAAATACTAAGCTCTGAAAAAGAAATAGCTCTGGTCCTACCTAACAAATCTTAAAGGCAAGACCGGAAGGGATCTAGTCATTCGACAGTCCTACAACAACGCTGAAAGACACGTGGCGGAATGCGAAGGTATCAGCTCCCAGAGATGCCGGTAAATTCACAGCGCCTGGCATCCATCGGGATGATCAGCAAAGAAGCGCGAAAATATGACCCACCTCGAGGATAAACGCTGGCCATTGAAACCAACCCAGAATTAACACAGGAAGGCAGACCACGACGTTAAGGCATGACGGCTTCGCTCAGGGTGTTCGGAAGTTGAGTAGCGACACGAAAGACGGAAAACAGACTCAAACGTCGACCGTGAATCGGTGTCTGCGATGAGAAGGCCCTGGGTGGCATTGAGAGCAGGTTGGATGTTGCAGAGAAGAGTGGTGAACTGGAAGACGCAGCAATAGGAGCAACCCAAGAGGAAGCAAAAAAAGGGCTCAAAAAACAGAGCATTACTGGCCGTGTGGCAATTCCAGTTCACCGAATATACGAATATTTTGGAGTCCACAAAGGAGGTGGATAGACAGGGAACAAAATGAAGAAATAGTGACTGAAATTTTTAAAAGTTTGATTAAAAAATCTCTGAACCCACTGATCTAAGAAACTCAGTGGAACTCAGACACAGGAAGCCCAAGAAAACCACCCCAAGGCCCATCATAATTAAGTGGCTCAAAAGCAGTGATTGAAGGAGAGTGAGGAGGCAGCCAGGCCACGTGTAAAAGGCCACAGAGACAGACCACACTCCGAAGCGCAGGCGTCAGGGCAATAGTGCATTTCTGCACAACAGGCTACAAGTGTTGAAAGAAAAATTTAAAAACCACCTGTCAACCTAGAATCCCATACCCAGAAAAATATCTTTCAAAAACAGAGGCAGGTTTTTGTTCATACGTACGGATGTTGGAAGAATTCATTACCTCCAGACCTACACCACAAACATAGTTAAAGAAAGTTCTTCACGCAGAGAACTGACACCAGATGGAACTATGGATCCACAGAATGGAAGAAAGAGCTCTAGAAGAGAAATGGGCACTACCTGGGAAAACGTATGATTTTTCCTCTTTTTCTTCAGCACATAGTTAAACAAAGGTCGTGTATTTTGCAGGTTGTGGCATAGGGACAGGTCAGATGTGTGACACTCCCAGCGCAGAGTCAGGCGAGAGGAGAGGAACCCTGCTGTGACATCCTTTCCTCTACACGGAGCGGTGTCTTACCATCCAAGGCGGACGTGATGAATTAAAGGTGGGTGTGGCACATCGTAAAGCAACCACTAAAATAACCGAGCAAGGGGTGCAGCTAGTGAGCAACAAGAGAGAACACAGATCCGCAAAAAATATCAACTGGATCTAAAAGAAACGGAGAAAAGAGAGCTAGGAAGAAGAAACAAGAAATGGTTCGGGGAATACAGAGGCAGACGGCAGGCTGGGATGGAGCCTCATTAAAACCACACTAAATGGCCACGTCAGTGAGAAGGCAAAGCTTGTCAGACTGGATCAAAAGGCAAGATTCAACTGTGTAGTGCTTATAAGAAGTGACTTTAAACATAAAGACACAGATCGGCTAAGAGAAAAAGAACAGGAAAAGAAATACTGTGTGAACGCTAGCCGAAAGTGAACGGAAGTATCAACTTAATATCGGACCCAAAATAACGCAGTGTGTGGGGTTGGAGCAGCAGTCACCAGCCAGCTCTGTCACTGGTCACCAGCCAGCGTGGCCGCATGGACATGTGGACGGCGTGGCCCCGTGGCCGGGACGGGGCTGTGCTCGGGCTCCTCTTGCCGAGGGGTCTGGTTCTGAACGCTGCTGAACGTCCAGCCTGCCAGAGGTGCAGCTGGTGCGGACCCTCATCCAGCACCTGCACACCACGACACCACCCAGCCACTTGGCAAGCTCTGTGCCCAGGACACGGTGGTTCTTCAGAGTGGGACCCACACACATGATAATGGCAGGGTACGAGCTGCACCACTGCCTGAGGGCTTAGAGTTGCATCTACGCAGACAGGATCGCCCGGGTCCTCACCTCAAACCCTGGGCGGCACGGCCGAGACAGCTGGCCCCTCACACGCCTCACCCACTGAGGCCGCCGCCGAGAAAGGGGTGCAGCAGAAACATCCGTTCTGAGACAAAACCCTGGGAACGGGGTGCAGTCTGCACAACGCCCACACCCCCATTGGCAACTCCGTGCTGCGCCGTGTCCCCAGCAGGGTTCAGGAGCTCTGGGGTGAGGCGGGCAGGCCGAAGACCCACTGGAGGGTTTGAACCTTCCCTCCCTCCTCCGTGTGGCTCCCAGGGAGCCTTCCACACCGGACTCTGGACTGGCTCATGGAGACCCCAGCCTGAGGCCGGCACCATCCGGACGGGCTGTGTTCACGGAGCCCAGATGCCTCGGACGGGTGCTGATCGAGCTCATGATGGTCAGGTCCACGCCATGGATGCCTCGGACATGGAGGAACCCGTGTGCAGCCCTCAGGGCTGCAGAGAGGATCGTCCCAGCGCAGTGCCCGAGTGGCCGTGGGGCCTGTGCGTCCCTGGGAAGTGAAGTATTTGAAATGCTCAAAAACGCAGAAGGCATGGAATCAGCTAGGTCAACTGTAAAATACGTCTCCGTTCTGTTTATTTTACGACAGCATGAGTGCTAGAAACGTGTTATTAGTGAGCATGAAGGATTTATTCTAAAACGCGGACTCAGTAGACCCCTGCCAGGGAAGGATGGCGTGCGGCCGGCGAGCGTGGAGTTCTCCAGGATAGGCACTCGTGGCTGCTCTAGCCTGGGCTTGGCTCTGACTCTGGAAACATCTTTCCTACCGAGGGCTCACTGACCTGCTCTTCCTTCTCTCATCTCAGTGGCCTTCTGCAGGACCCTCATGGGGACATCTGGAGGGTCCCGTGGGCTTTCCATGCTGACTCGCTTCCCGCCCAGTACTGAGGAGAGAGGCCGGGCCGGGGTGGTGCCTTCTCTCTTCTCAAAATCACAACTCAGCTGCCCACGGCTCTTGGAAGCCTTTCAAATTGTTCAGTGAGCAAATGTGCAGTATCACCATTCCTGTCCTGCCAGGGACAGTTCTGTCCACCCTGCAGACCCCTCCCTACCTGCTGCTTAAACTCAGCCACGCGAATGGGCGCTGCCAGGCCACCCGTGGCCATGGGCCCTCCAGACCCTGGGAATCACTCCTTCCTCAGCACCACTCAGACAGCCCCTCCTCAGGCAAACTCCTGAGGACCCTGCCCAGGCCCACCCGGCACCCTCCGCTCCGCCTCTCACGGTGTCTCTCCCATCACAGAAAACATTGGCTGACCTGTGGCCGTCCAGCACCTCGCCCCCACCAACTACACATTCTGAGGCCAGGACACCGCCTCTGGTGCCAGCATCTCAGTGAGGGGCAGGCCTGAGCAGCAGGGGCGAGGCCCCTGGGGGCGTCTTGGGGAGTGCCTGGTGGCAGGGCCCCCTCCACCTGGGCTCTCAGGGGGCATTGCTCTCCGTCTCGCTCCCCCCGCAGGGTCGCCCATGAGGCTGGGGCTGCTGTGTTCACCATTGGAAAATGTGCCCAGAGGCCCTGAGACCAGCTGACAGTGAGCTCTGCACCCCAAGGCCTGAAATGAACAGAGGTCTGGGGATGGGTCAGAGGTGCTCTGGGGTCCTCCCTGTCCTGTGGGAGGAGCTTATTCTGGTCCAGTGAGAAGGAAGTGCCGTGACAGCTGCCCTGAGGAGAGGGACGGTCACAGTGCCTGGCGAGGCAGCACCTCCTTAGACAGAGCTTCTGGCCCTGGACAGAGCCCCCTCCCTGGACAGAGCCCCCCACCCTGGGCAGAGCCCCTTCCCTGGACAGAGCCCCCTCCCTGGACAGAGCCCAGGCCCCCCTGCCCCACCCTGCCCTGCTGTGTCTGGGTGGGCTGCGTGGTGGCCACACTCACAGGCTGGAGGCCGAGGGCTCAGCCGCGGGTTCATCAGGAACACGAGCTGGCCTGGGGGGGTCTCTGGAGGGAATCAGTCCTGAGGGCACAGCATTGTCAGCCCTGCCCCTGGGAGGGGCTTTGGGAGGGGCGGGTGAGGGGAGTGGGGTGCAGGCTCAGCTGCCTCTGTGCCCCAGGAAACCCTCTGACATCTGCACAGCCTCCGTGCCAGTGCGTCTGGGTTACTCCACCACCCCAACTCCCATGTCCAGGACACCATAAAGGCAGGTGCACATGCAGACCCCAGCCCAGGTGGGACCGAGAAGACCTCCCAGGGGCCACTCTGTGCCCAGCTCTGGCGTCTTAGAGGCATCAGCTCCTGTTATGCAGCCAGGGCACCCTCCTTGGCCTGGGCACCTGCCTCCCCAAAGTTCCAGATGTTCTCTGAGGCACCTGACCTGTCTGCAGCAGCAGCTCTTGGCATGAGGAGGGCCTGCAGGGCCGTCTTACGCTGACCACGTCCAGAAATGGCCAGGCTGAGCTGTGGAGGAGCTGGGCATTTGCATGCTCATGCCCACGCCCTGTTGGGATAACCGGGAGCCCCCAGTACCTGCTGAGCCAATCACAGTAATCCACTTTATTGATCCAAAGTGCCTCTGGGGTGACGGCTCTGGGGCTGCCCTCTCAGGGGCACAAGGAGCCCAATGGAAGGAAGCGGTCTTCACATCCCACCTGACTGCCGGCCGTTCGCTGCCATGGGGGAGGTCAGGGCCCTCCTCAGGCAGCCCCGCACCCAGCACATAGGTCTCCCTCTTCATCTGCTGCTGTGTCACGAGACTGCAGCCTGAGGGGCTTCAAACACGCATGTTTATTATTGTCTGACAGAGTCTGTGTGAGGAGTCAGGGCTCTGCCCAGTCAGGTGCTCCACAGGGCTGGGGTCTCAGCTGAGCCACAACTGCAGGGGAGCCGCATGCAAGCTCCTGAGGTTGGTGGTGGAATTTAGTTCCTGTGGGTGTGGCCCAAGTGGCCTAGGTTTCCCCCGGCTGTCGGCAGCCAGCCGGCCTCAGCCCCTTGCCATGTGGGCCACCCAGCCTGGCAGCTTCATTAAGGTCAACAAGGGACAGAGTCTCCTCCCAGTGTCGTCATGGGATGGAGACCCCGTACCTCACACCATGTGCTATTGGTTAGAAGCAAGTCCAAGGGGAGGGGCCACTCAGGAAGGCAAACACGGAGGTAGGGGTGGCCTCAGGGCCCATCTGTCACACTCTGCAAACCAGACAGCAGAAGCACTGGGTCCTCCTTTCCATGCTGATATGGTAGGAAGAGCTACTTTTAAATATGCTTGTACTGAAAACAGCTTTCATGATCCCAAGTTATCCTGCAGGCCAATTAGACCGACTCAAAAACCAGAGAAATTACAGCCAAGGGAAAATAATGGTGGAGAGAAGCCCAGAGCCTGGAGGGGACTTCTCTCTGCTGCTCCATCCCAGGGACCCCTGCAGGAGTGGACAGGGCTGGGGGCAGTTGAGCTGCAGTCACCCCCGATGATAGTGGGCTGTCGTCTCTGGATGACAGCTGTCAAATGCCCAGAAGCTTCCATGGAGCCCGCGGCAGAGAGGCCCCCTCCACTCAGACTGCGGAGGACTTCAGCTAATTCCAACAGCTAAAATTAAAAGGACCAACCCTAGTAAGTGCTGGTGCTGGTGAGGAGGGGAAGCAACAGGGACCCTCAGTCACTGCTGGTGGAAATGTAAATAAATGGTTTAACCACTTTGGAAAATGGTTTGGCAGCTTCTTAGAATGTGTCACACGCTCTCGCCACATGACAGCAATTCTGCTCCTGAGCATTGCCCCATGGGAAATGGAAGCAGGTGCCACACAAAGACCGTGCACAGATGTTCACAGAGGCTTTATCCCGAGTAGCCCCAAACTAGCAACCCAATGTCCATCAGCAGTTGAACGAATTAACACATTTATGTTCTATCCACCGACGGACACCACTCAGCAGGAAGAGGAAGGAGCCCCTGAGGCTCTCAACGGCAGACAAGCCTGAAAACCATCACCTGAGCACAAGAAGCGAAGGAGCGCACAGACCATGTGGCTCCGTTTACCTGGACTTCTAAAAGGCAAATCCCTAATGGGCAAAACACGGACCCCGGCTGCCCAAGCTGTCTGTGAGGAGGGGTTAACTGCAGAGGGGCAGGAGGGAAGGCTTGGGGTCAGTGGAAGCTTACCCCCGACTATGCTGGTGGTCACACAGGGGTGTTCATTTGTTAAAACTCATCTGATGGTACCATGGAAGGGCTACATTTAGTGCACGTGGATCATACCTCAGCAACACTGACATGTAGACGGCATCCCGTCTGCAGCGGGACTGACACAGCTCACACACCGGTTCCTGATGCTGTGTGGCTGGAGGCTTCAGGCCTGGGTGAGTCATGCCAGGCACACCTGGCAGGGCCCGTGTGAGGCCACCCCCACCTCTTCCTCCAGTCATGCCAGGCACACCCAGCAGAGCCCTTGCGGGGCCACCTCCATCTCCCCCTCCTGGCCTGTCCCCCAGATGGGAGGATGTGAGTCCCAGCACTGGAGACAGGGACCAGCCCCCCAGATCCCAGGCTGGGCCCCCAGCATCAGCCCCTCCCTGCCGCACACGGCCCGAGCTGTGTTCTGAGCCACGTCTGGGAACGGCCTTGGGGAGGGATGGTTCCCCACGAGAGGCTGCTCCTTCTCAGCCTCAGCACCAGGCGGGAGGGCAGGGTGGTGATACAGAAGTTAAGAATAAATCACTTAGGCAGATAGCAGGAGTATAGGAGCCCTCTGAAAGGCTTTTCTTTTTAAGGAAAAGCAGCTCCAAAGCATTTCTAAGAAAGAGCAGCCTGTGAAGCTGAGCTGCGCCAATGGATGCCGGCAGGAACTGGGGCTGGATGGTCCCTTCTGTGCCAGCCACGTGTACGGTAAGGAGCAGACAAGATGGCACTGGCCAAGGGGACTCATTTGCATAACACGGTCAGGGTAGGGCAGCAGCCTTCCCCACGAGCCGTGTGAACGTCACGCCTGATGGAAACAGTCTGAGAGCCCCACGTAAATCAGACACTGCCGGCTGGGCATGGTGGCTCACACCTGTACTCCCAATACTTTGGAAGGCTGAGGCAGGTGGATCACCTGTGGTCAGGAGTTCGAGACTAGCCTGGCCAACATGGTGAAACCCTCTCTCTCCCAAAAATACAAAAAATTAGCTAGGCGGGTGGTGGGCGCCTGTAATCCCAACTACTCAGGAGGCTGAGGCAGGAGAATGGCTGGAACCCGGGAGGTGGGGATTGCAGCAAGCTGAGATCACGCCACTGCGCTCCAGCCTCAGCAACAGAGCGAGACTCTGTCTCAAAAAAAAAAAGTCCGACACCACCTCCGCAAGCCTCTGCCTCCTCAGGCACTTGTCTTTTCTGCTCGGAGACCCCTCTCACTATGGAGAGAGCTGTTTCTCTTTCTCTTGTCTTCTGCCTATTAAATCTCTGCCCCTAAACTCCTCATGTGTGTCCCTGACCTAAGTTTTTCCTGGCATGAGATGATGAACCCCAGGTCTGTACCCCAATGTGGCCGCTTCGGTGGTGCAGAGTGGTGCAGGGCAGCCCTGGGCCAGCTGAGACGCAAAACCTCGGCCAGCCCCTCCAAAGGGTGGAGGGCCCAGGAGCCGCCCAGTGGGCACTGGGTGAAGGTAAACTGAGGCCCATATTTACCTCAGTAACATGTGCTGGGAAGCCCCGGCCTTCTCCCGTCAGGTTCTGGGCTGTCACCCATTTGGTGTGAAGGTAACGTGAATCCTGGGGAGCTCACTTCTTTTTCTCCCAAATGTCACCTGCTCCCCGTGGGGGGCAGCGTTGGAAGCCACCCCGCGCCCCCACAGCATGCGCAGCTTTGCACCCCCAGGGAGTTACCAAATCCTCCTGTGAAGGGTGCTGAGCCACACTCAGCGTCCCAGGGTCCTGGAGGCCTTCAGGACAGCCAGGCAGGTGCGGCCACTCACTGGGCTGTGGAAGGAGCTGGGGCCCCGGCCGCACTGTCCCTTGGGCCCCCTCATGGCGCAGAAGAACATCCACCTGAGGCCACAGCGTGCACCGTTGTCAGAAGCCAAGCCCTTGCCTGATGGACTCTCGTCCTGCGGGGACCACTTGTCCACAGGAGGTGGCCTTGTGTAAGGAGAACTGTGGTGTCCCTGAGCTCCCGTGTGAGGAGAGGAGCTGTGTCCTTGTGTGAGTAGACTTGGAGGCCACCCTCTCGCCTGCGTGTGGCCTTGCTGGGAGGCAGGACCTTACCAAGGCAAGCGGGTTAAAGTTCAGTCGTGGGGTGAGCTCCAGTGCAGCATGACTGGCGTCCTGATGGAAAGGGACAGCTGGACGCAGGCATGCTCCGAGGGGACGTGGTGGGAATGCGAGGGCCCTTCCCAGCCCTGCCGGCACCTTGCTCTGAGACTTGCAGCCTCCGGCGCTATGAAAGGACGCCTCTGGCCTACACCGCAGTCTGAACTCCCATATGGCCGGCCAGGCCATCTCCACGAGCATCCAGAGGAAGCCCCGAGCCACACCAGACCCCCAGATGCTTCTGTGGCAAAGAGAAGTTCCTAAGATGCTTATCACTGGTGAAGGCCTGGCCTGTCCTTGACCATGGGCCAGAGGTTCTGCCCAGGACCCTCTCTGTGGTCCCAGTGGGCATGGAGGAGGGGAGCGACCAGAACAGATGACCCCACAAAACCCTGCATCCCCAGGTGAGGCTCGAATGGCGTGGCGTGGGAGGGGCCGGGCCAGGAACAAGGGAGATGACTTCTTGCAAAGCGCAGTCTCTGCTTCCAGGTGTCTGCCAGGGACGTGAGGGGCAGAGGTCACCTGCAAAGCTGCGGGACTTTCCTGCACTGAGTCGGAACAAGCCCGGCCCTGGGAGAGCTGTGGGGAGCCCAGGTGTGACAGTGCCAGGCGGGGAGCTCCTGGCACGGTGGCAGGAATCTTCCGGGTGCTAAACGCAAAATCTTAACAGCCATGTTTTCACATCAGAGGAGAAGAGCCGTGTTCAGGATTGCTTTTTGCTTGAGGAAATAGTGGAGCACTTATGTAAACAGGAAAAGAACCGCAGAGAACAGAAAGCAGAAATGGGTTCTCCGTCGGGAGACCGCCCCCCCCCCCCCCCCCCCAGGCTCTGGAGCTGCCAGTGTGGGCTCAGTGGCGCCGTGCGGAGTGGAAGCCGCGGGCTGTGGTTTCCAGCACACGCCTCTCGCTCTCGCTTGTAATGATTTGTTTCTATTTTCTTCTTTGAAAACTCATCCCATGAGACATCAGATACACGATAAGCAGTGATTTCCCTTTATCTTCTAATTTCCGCCACTGTCACTTTGCCTGTCTCTGACAAGAACCTCCACAAAAACAGGGAGGCGGGACGGTTAGGCTACAATGCATGGCCTCCTCGCTGCTCCTCATGTGGGTTCTCACTGCTCCTGGGCTGTCCCTGATTGCAGGCCCCCTCTGCCAGCAGAGCAAGTGAGTGTACGTGCACGTACCAGCCGCACCCACACCTCAGACGTAGGTGCACGTACCAGCCGC
>NW_022436953.1:35782008-35782568 GCF_009761245.1 Sapajus apella | reverse complement strand
TAGGTGCGTGTACCAGCCGCACTCACACCTCAGACGTTTGTGCGTGTACCAGCCGCACTCACACCTCAGACGTAGGTGCGTGTACCAACTGCACTCACACCTCAGACGTATGTGCGTGTACCA
Organism: Sapajus apella; assembly: GCF_009761245.1. Taxonomy (NCBI): domain Eukaryota; kingdom Metazoa; phylum Chordata; class Mammalia; order Primates; family Cebidae; genus Sapajus; species Sapajus apella. The sequence continues at coordinate 35,782,445 of NW_022436953.1, read as the reverse complement.
GCCGCACTCACACCTCAGACGCATGTGTGTGTACCAGCCGCACCCACACCTCAGACGTTTGTGCGTGTACCAGCCGCACCCACACCTCAGATGTATGTGCGTGTACCAGCCACACCCACACCTCAGACGTATGTGCGTGTACCAGCCGCACTCACACCTCAGACGTCCGTGCACGTACCAGCCGCACCCACACCTCAGACGTACGTGCGTGTACCAACCGCACCCACACCTCAGACGTCCGTGCACGTACCAGCCGCACTCACACCTCAGACGTACGTGCACGTACCAGCCGCACTCACACCTCAGACGTATGTGCATGTACCAGCCGCACTCACACCTCAGACGTATGTGCGTGTACCAGCCGCACTCACACCTCAGACGTAGGTGCGTGTACCAACCGCACTCAAACCTCAGACGTAGGTGCAGGTACTAACCAC
>NW_022436953.1:35772207-35777008 GCF_009761245.1 Sapajus apella | reverse complement strand
TGGTACGTGCACGGACGTCTGAGGTGTGAGTGCGGCTGGTACGTGCACGGACGTCTGAGGTGTGGGTGCGGTTGGTATGTGCACACCCCCTTCTATGAACGCCAGGTCTTTAGATAAACTCTTTCAACCAATTGCCAATCAGAAATCCTTTGAATCCACCAATGAGCAGGAAGTGCTCCCCTTCCGGTTGTCCGCCTTTTCAGACCTAACCAATTGATCGATGCCTCATGTCTCCCTAAAATTCATGAAACCACGCTACAGCCTGCCCGCCTTGCACACATGCCCTCAGGGTCCCGCGGGGCTGTGTCACAGGCCATCGGCCACTCATATTTGTCTCAGAATAAATCGCTTCAAGTATTTTACAGTTTGACTCTTTTCATTGACAAATTCCTCTAAGATTTCTACTTTACCTACTGTTTCCATAAATCCTGCCCTTGGGTCATGATGATGTCAACCAAATGCTGCAGATTCACAGGGTGGCCTTGCCTTTCCCTGAAGGGTTGACTTCAAGTTTCGGGGAAGTCCCTTCGCTGTGGGGTGGAAGCCCTGGTTTGCAGGGTGAGGCCCGGGGATCCTCCATCTCATCTGGTGGCTGCCCAGGGCAACGCTTCTGTTTGTAAGTCCCTGCTAAATGTTTCTTTCTAAGAAACTAGATTTTCCAGCCTTTCTTTGGCCTCTCAGCTTCCTCGGCCCCAGGGGTAGCTTTGCATAGACTGGCTCACCACGGAGGAGTTTATGTCACATGTGCGCATGCTGATGCTCCAGCTCTAACCCAGCACCACCAGTGGCGTCCCCTCCACTGTGAGGAGCCCAGCTCCTGTCATCCACCATCCGTGCACTTAACGGTTCAATTCCGGTGTGCACGCACAGTAGCGTCAAAACCGTCGACCCGCAGCCCATGGGAGGCGGCCTCATCGGCCAGCACAGCTGCTGTGCACTTGATGTCACAGATGCCAGTTTGCACCATTTCCTTCCCTCCCTTCACTGAGGTTGTCTCACAAGTTTGCAATTCAGTTAGATTTTTTTCCCTGTCACATTCTGCACTCTATCTTGGGGGTTCCTAACCTCCTAAATGAATTTTTTTAAATGTACACACTCTGAGGCTCACTGTGTCTGCTGTAAAGCTGCATGGGGTTTGGTAAATATGCAGTGTTCTGTTTCCACTGCCACAGTATCACACAGAACATCTCCACCTCCGTGGAAGAATCCCCTGTGCCTCATCTAGTCAACCTTCCCCCTTCCCCACCCTGCCCAATTCCCTGGCAGCCGCTGATGTGTTTACCAACTCCAGAACATCTTATAGTTGAAATCACAGCGTCCACACTTTCAAACTGGCTTCTTTCACGTAGCAAGAGGCATTTGAGATTCACCCCTGTCGCTGCATGGCTTGATAACTTACTGCATGACTGAGGACTGACCACAGCTCGAGAAATGACAGACCGAGGACTGACCACAGCCCGAGAAATGACAGACCGTGGACTGACCACAGCCTGAGAAATGACCACCACCTTCCCCAACAGCCTCCACCAGGCGGCCCTTTCATCAGAGAGCAGATCATCACTTTGCAAGTCACCAGGAGGGAATGCCCAGGCATCGGTACGACCAGGACACCCTCTCTGCTGGAGCATCCTGGATTCCGGCTTTGTGTTGACGGAGACTCAGGAGGCTTCAGCCCCCTCCCACCTGTTACCTGCCGAGAGTGCCCAGCCCTGAATCACCCACCAGCTGGGGCAAGTGGTGTGAGCCCTGAGAGGATGTCCACGGCCTGTGTGACCTGGCACAGAGCAGGATGCAAGCTGCCCAGCCACGGCCACACAGCCATGGGAGAGGCCAGGAGACCTGGGGGGCTGTGGCCCAGAGCGCCACAGCGGGAGCTACCTCCATCAGGCAGAAATGCTGCATCGAAGCCACAGGAGCACTCGTGGAACCAGGGAAAGTGTTCCAGTCTAAGTTTATCTGGGGGAAGTGGGGGTTATAAAATAGGAAATGTGTGTAATGAAGTGCTAGGATTTAAGCTTGATGGCTTTGCGTACCTTTTTATTCACTGATGGGCATAAATGGTGCCTCATATCTTTCCTTGAATTAATTAGCGCCGTGATGTAAGTGGCTTTGGCATCTGAGGAAGAATCTGGACTCCTCTGTTTTGATACGTGCTGTTCTCCTGGTCAACTCCCATCTGCAGCCCTGCAGGGCAGTGGGGGGGGCACTGCCCCTTCAAGCACACGGGGGTCCTGGGGAGGGGAGAGTGGCTGATGTGCCTGGCCCTGCCTGGAAGGGTGTGAGGTGCCAGGACCTGTCCAGCCACTGGCCAGTAGGCGCTACCAGAGGCCACTCAGGCCACCCCAAAATCAGGAGAGGATGGCTGGGTGTCATGGCTCATGCCTATAACCCCAGCACTTTGGGAGGCCAAGGCAGGCGGATCATAAGTTCAGGAGTTTGAGACCAGCCTGGCCAATACAGTGAAACCCCGTCTCTACTAAAAATACAAAAATTAGCCAGGCATGGAGGTGTGGGCCTATAGCCCCAGCTACTCAGGAAGCTGAGGCAGAAGAAGGCAGAGGTTGCAGTGAGCCGAGATCACATCTCTGCACTCCAGCCTGGACAACAGAGCGAGACTCTGTCTCAAAAAAAAAAAAAAAAAATCAGGAGAGGACATCAGGGCTGAAGCAAGGGCTCACTGGTCCCCAAGGCCTGCTGGGGCCTGACTCCAGCCCAAGGCCACGCTTCCCGGCCTGTGTGAAGCAGAGGTTGTGCGGGCCAGCACTCCACGGCCCAGGGTGCTGAGTTCCCTGGGGAGAATGCAGGCTCCTCGGTGCTGACATTTGCTAGTGAAGGAGTTAAAATAGGCTGTTCTGGCAGACTGACTTGAAATTAAAGACACCTGGAACACAGCAGGCACAACCGGTCACTTTGATCTTTGGGCTGTTTCTTAAAAGCAGAAGACGAAATTCCCATGTGGAAAACACCTTTCCTATGCTAGAAGGAAAGGCAACATCTTTATCTTCAAGGACGAGAAGTTCAAGGAGACAGTATTCTCTTCAAGGACAGAATACCCTGGAGACCTTGTTAGAATAACTCATCTTTCCAGCTTCCTATTTCATTCCACTGTATGTGGCTATAACAAGACACCACAGACTGGTTAACTTATAATGAATGGAAATGCATTTGGCTACTATTTCTGGAGATGGGGAAGTCCCAGGGCAGGTGCTGGTGTCCGGCGAGGGCCTTCATGCTGTAGCAACCGATCAAGCAGGCTGGAAGGAGGAGCGAAGGCAACAGTGGGGAGCAGGGGGGTAAACTCAAGTGTGTAACAAGCACACTCACAATAACTAACCCACTTTGACACTCATCTGCTCACGAGGACAGAGGCCTTGAAACATGAAGCCTCTCCAGGAGGCTGAGGATGGAGGTGGAGGTCCGCCAAGCCTGCACTCCTCTCACACTTTGTCTCCGTGGCCAGCCTGGCTGGATGGGTCTGACCCAGGCCAGGTCTCCTTCTGTCATAAACCAAACCTGATACTGTCTGGACCTGGGAATGCTTGAGGCTGTCAGAACTGCCCAGGGGAGGAGAGTGTTCTAGGAAGGCATCAGAGTTGGAAGACCAGGCCTGGGGTCTGTAGCCTGGTGGACATCCTACTGGGCTCCAGGAGATGGGCTCATGGTGCTGAACTAAGTGGACACCCTCAGGCAGGAAAACAGGAACCTTGACTTAAACTTCACAACTTATGTGAAAATTAACTCCAAATGAACCATAGGTTTAAATGCAACGCTTTTAGAAAAAAACATAAGGAGAAAATCTTTGATCTCTTGGGCTAGACTTGATGCCAAAGGCATGATCAATAAAATGATAAAGTGATAAACTGGACTTTCAAAATTCATCAAAACATAAAATATGTGCTCTGTGAAAGACTGTTAAGAGGATGAAAACTACAGACTAAGAGGAAATATTTACAAACCAGATATCTAACGAAGAACCAGTATCTCGAATATAGAAAGAACTCTCAAAACCCCATAGCAAAAAAATCCAATTATAAAACGCACAGAAGGCGGGGAGACAAATAAGCTCTTAGGGAAACGCAAATCAAGACCACAGCGAAATATCACAACACAACTCCTATCAGCATGGCTAAAATAAAAATAGCATCACACCAACTGCTGGCGAGGATGCAGAGAAAGTATTCCCGACACACTCCTGGTGGGGGTGCAAAGTGGCTCAGCCCGCAGAAAACAGCTTGATGGTTTCGGAAAACATTAAACACACACAGAGCATATGCCCCAGCAGCGGTATTGCTGAGCTTTCATGTCAAAAAAATGAAACTTATGTTTGCGCAAAAACCACACACACATGCTTATGACAGCATGATAGCCCCACCTGGATTAACCTGGGTGATCTTCAAGCGAATGGTAAAGGCAATGACATCCACTCATGCTGTGAAGAGCTACTCAGCAGTGGACAGACACAAACCATGGGCAACAGGACATCCTGCCTGTATTTCCAGGGAGTCACGCCCAGGGAAAAAGCCACCCCAAGGTTATACATGTTACGATTCCACTCATGCAATGTGCTTGATGTGGAGAAAGTATAAAATTGGGGAACGGATTACTGGTTGCCAGGGATGGAGATGGGGATGGAGCAAGGGCACAGGTCTGTGTGGAGGGTGTGTGCAAGTGCACAGGAGGTGAACAGAGAGTGTGCAGGTGCAGTGTATGTGCATGCCAGTGTGCAAGCATGGGCGTGAGAGGCATCGCGTGCGGAACTGTCTGTGCATGTGAGTGTGCTGTCTGTGTGTGTGCACCAGTG
>NW_022436953.1:35761712-35772197 GCF_009761245.1 Sapajus apella | reverse complement strand
TCTGTGTGTGTGCACCAGTGTGCAAGCATGGACGTGAGAGGCATCGCATGGAGAACTGTCTGTGCATGTGAGTGTGCAAGCATGGACTTGAGAGGCATTGTGTGCAGAACTGTCTGTGCATGTGAGTGTGCTGTGTGTGCGCACCAGTGTGCAAGCATGGACATGAGAGGCATCGCATGGAGAACTCCCTGTGCATGTGTGTGCTGTCTGTGTGTGCACTCAGGTGTGTTGTGCGTGCCTGTCCACTTCACTCTTGGACTCTGACCCAAGATAGGTGACTGCCGGGGCCAAAATGCTTTCTGGAAAAGTGTGTCTGAAATGACGCTGGGAATGCGGAAACGGGACTCTGTGGAAAGTGTTCATTTTACAATGGTTTCCGAATCAGATCAGATATGCAGAATAAAGCAAGCCCTGCCGGTGGCTGCAGGGCACCCTTCACACCTGAGTCAACAGCCGCTAGTAAACTGCCTGTGGAAATCTGGTTTAGTTTTAAGGTTAAACCTGAGCTGTGATAAGCACATCTCCTGCATCAAGGAACAGCAGGTTCCTTTCTAATAGAGAGCTCTGCTTCGGAACACGTTTAGCATATAACTCAATTAAACAAAATTAAGTCATGCACACCTGTCAGAGCTGCAGCTGCAATGTTGGGCAAAGCCCTGTTCCTCAGGCCTGTGAGTCACGGGTCAGTGCTGATTTGTCTTTATCAACTGCAATTATCTCACACTGTCCACCAGACGAGCGATGACCCGCTCTAGAAATCAGCTTACGAAGGGGGGGCAGGGCTCTTGCCACAGCTTGATAGGATTGTTGCACATCTCTTTTACGTACGTGATTTTAGAACGAGCAGAAACAGAAATCTTTCATCACTACAAAGCTGAGTTACGTGAATCCTGGTAGAGTTGACTCCAGCAAACGTTTGCACAGAAAGCCAGAAAGGGCCTAGCTCAAAAGTGTTCCTGAAAACCAGGGTGCCCCTCAGCCTCTGCACATCCCCGGTCAGCCCTGACACGCAGTGTCCCGCACAGATGCTGTGCCAGTCAGGGAGGCCACCTCCATGCCCATGTGTCTGGGGACACCACAGTGCCCACCTGTGCCAGGCAGGGAGCCCACCTCCAGGCCAGTGTATCCGGGGACACCACAGGGGACACCACAGCAGCCCGGAGTGGAAGCCACAAGGCTTTTCAAAGAAAGCTGGAAAGATGTTGTTTAAAACCAGAGGATGGGAATGCAGAGGGGCAGAGCCAAAGGTCGGGCAGTCTCTGTGGGCTTTGGGGAAAGGCCATACAGGCACACCAGCATCAGGCATGCCGGGGGATGTGCAGCCAACCTGGGCACCCCCAGGAAGCATCACTTTGACAGGGGCAGGAGGTCCCCACCTGGGGGGGCGGGGTTGAAAAGAGCAGAGTGGGGACAGGGATAGGCCCATGTTGTCAGCTCGTGGGGGCACGGAGGATGGAATCCACGGCACAGGGCTCTGTGTACCAGAGGGCATCTGCCAGCTTGTAAGGTCCGGAGGGTGAAGGCAGGTGACTGGCTGGGGCAGAGCAGAGTGTGCTCTAGAGACGTGACTCGCCCGGAATGGCAGGATGCACAGGCCCCTGGACACACCCCCAGGTGGTGGACAGGAACGCCTAGGCCCTCCGGTGAGGGACAGCAGCCTCAGACACTGCCTGGGCCCTGGGCAGTGACATTCATTCCTCTGAAGGATGGAAGCCGGGGCCTCTGCTGACCACTGAGCCCCCGCCACCCAGTCCAGCCCAGGGGTCCCACGCATCAGCAGGGAGTGAGGAAAATGGTGCAGGTGGCCGGGATGCATTTCAGCAACAACGGACGTGCAGGGTCCTGAAAGTCCAGGTCCCTGTGCTGGTAAATGACCATTGCTAGGAGCCGGTGTCTAGAAGGCGGGTGCTCCCTCTGCCAGGCATGACCCACCGGAAAATCAGAACCAGTGACTTCTGAATCATGGGGGTTTAAAAAATTATCTTTTGTAGGCTGGGCGCAGTGGCTCGCGCCTGTAATCCCAGCACTTTGGGAGGCCGAGGCATTTGGATCACAAGGTCAGGAGATCGAGACCATCCTGGCCAACATGGTGAAACGCTGTCTCTACTAGAAAAACACAAAAGTTAGCTGGGCGTGGTGGTGTGCGCCCGTAGTCTCAGCTGCTCGGGAGGCTGAGGCAGGAGAATCACTTGAGCCGGGAAGCGGAGGCTGCCGTGAGCCAAGATCGCGCCACTGTACTCCAGCCTGGTGACAGAGTGAGACTTCGTCTCAGAAAAATTGTTTTTTATATTTATTTTATTCTAACAGCAACGACTTTAGTATCAGCTGATTTCCTGCACAGACATGGCAGAAAAAGCTGGAACATTTGGAAAAGCCATAGAACGCCGTGAGCCGGCTACGAGAGCCCACATCAGGGTCAGGTGTGAGGGGAACGCAGCCGTCCAGGAGGAAGCTGGCAGAGCTCTCTGGATTTACCTTCTCTTGGGCCCTGGGATTTCTTCTTATTCCTGGGGAAAATCAGGAATTTGGACAACACTTCCATACACAAACTTACAAAAACAGTTCATGGTACCGAAAATGGATCCCAGGACTGCTCATGCACAGCCTATCCAGAGGACGCCCTGGCATCGGGATCTGGTGCCCACGTCCCTGCCCTGGTGGCCAGCGCCTCTCCAGTGCCGACCCCCACCTCTGCTGAGCTACCCACCCCACCCCCTGGGGCCCTTCCAGGAAGCAGCATCTGCAGGCTGTGAGGCCTGGGCCCGCAGAGGCAGAGGTCTCCATCCCCGAGCCCAGGAGGAGGCCACCGCCGGGGCGCCAGGTGGCACAGGTGGCATTTCCATTACAAAGTACAAATCTGGCCATGTGGGCACAGGGGCATTGCTGGGAAAACCATCCCTTGATTGCTCCCATTGGAAAGTGACCTTTTTTAAAGCTTGTCACTTTTACTTCATTCACGTCTGATGCCAGCGCTTTCTCCCTGGAAGCAGCAGTTTTGGCCTCCCCATGGGCAAGGGAACGTGCACCCTCGGCCGCAGGGAGCCAGTCGGCTTCCCGGAGGCAGTGAGCGCATCATCTGGAGCTGCGAGGGGCACCGCAGGCGTATCTGGAGCTGTGAGGGGCACTGCGGGCGTGGGAATGTGGGACAAGCTCGGGTGGGTTTGCCCCGCTTACCACCAGGCGGTTAACGAGTCGCAGAAACGCTCCTCGTGGGGAGCCTCATCCCTCTCCCCTCACACCCTTCCACCCGTCCGCCTTCCTCCCTGCCACCAGGAGCCATTCTCACGGCAAACGCAGCGTCCATGGGCAGGAACTATCCCAGGGGCTTTGCCCCAACTGCCTCCCAGGTGGACCTGCTTGATCCTCCTCCTCACCCGGGTGCTGTTGTCACCCCAAACTCACTGATGAGGAAACTGGTGCAGAGTGGGGACGCGCCAAGGTGGGATGGTGACGATCTAAGAGTCCACAGTCCAGCCCCAGAGCCAGCGGTCACTCTCGCCAGCACACGCTGGGGCTAAGACTTGAAGTGCAGCCACGGATGTGTTTCACGAGCATCAGCTGTGAGTAGGGGCTCAGCTGCAGATGACGAGCAAATGCCCCAAATCTCAGGACGTTAAGACCACCAAGGTTTCATGTCACTGTGGTCATCTTGGGCTGTGCCCCCCCAGGTCCTCCCTGGGGCCCACATGGCAGAGCCACCCTGCCATGGCCATGGCCACGGCCTGGGGGGCTGAGGCCAGAGCAGCAAGGTGGGCTTGAGACGTCCCTGGAAGGTGGAAGGTCACTGCCAAGTTGAATCCCAACCCCACTGTGGCTGTCACTCACCACATCAACCACCAGATGGTCAGCGAAGGTGCCAGTGGGCGGGATTCCACTAAGACACGCCTCGTCCTACTTAATGGACGTCCCCCTTGGTGACGCAGTGAACACGCGCTGGTGCTGCAGAAGAGCGGCCGTTCGGGCTCGTCACAGACTCACCTGTAAATTACTCATCCTGACGGGTGAGTGGAAGTCCGTGCGGTATGCAGTGCTGCCTCACACGCTCCGCAGAAGACAGACGCCCACGGGCGGCGTCGACGGGGGATTCCTGGCACTCATGCGGTTTCTCTTTCAAAACCACAGCAATTAATTAGTAAGGGTGGGCCTCCCAGCAGGCTCCCCATGGTCACCATGGCCTCCCTTACCCAGCGCCCCCCAGAGCAGACCCAGGGAGGCCCAGCCACACCACACAGCACCCTCAGTGGCCAGGACACATCAGCCCTGCTACCTCTGGGCCCTAGTGTGGTGCCGCCTCCCCCGGCACAGCAGGCACCGTCCCTGCTCTAAGGAACGTGGCAGAAGCTGCCACAATGTGGGAGACGGTCTGGCCATGACCTATGACCCCACGGCTTCCAGAGGGAGGGATGCCGAACCTCCTGTAAGCCAACGGCAGTTAGACACAGCTGACTTCCACTGACAAAGCCCACCCAGAGCTTTAATTCTCAGCTCCTTCTATTTCAGAGAAAAGTAAATCTTCACAAATGCATCTGGATCCACGCTGGAACAGAGGCCACGTGCCCAGACGCATCGGCCACGGATGGCCTCACCCAGGTGTGCCTTGAGCTTGGCGGGTGGGCGGCCGGGGCTGTTGCTGGGACGGCTCAGGGTCATCACAGCACAAGGCTGTGCTTGGGGTCCTCATGGGGCGAGGAGGGGCTCTTCTGCCAACTGTAGGTCCCCTGAGCTTCCCCTTCCCCACGTTCAGGCCCCAGGCTCCCGGGCTGCAGGCCCTCCATCTTGGCCACACAGTTGGTTATGCCAAGGCCCCCGAGCTCACTGTCTTGGTCCCCATCAGCATGGCCTCATGAAAGTCACCCCAGACACTCACTCATCCCATCAGCTGGGGGTGGCCAGGGACTTTCGGCAATGCACCGGCGTGGTGGGAGCTGGCCTGTCCGGCCTCAAGGTCACTACCGCTGCATTGGCTGAGGCTGAGGGGGCCGGAGGACCCACAAGGATGTGACCACAGAGCAAAACCTGCAGAGCCAGACCCTGCTCCGGAAGGACAGAGGGGCTGGCATGGAACCCCGGACTCCGGGCTGAGGGGGTGGCAGCCCTGGGGACCCTGGATGTCAGGGGTCCTGGGAAGGGCGCCTGGTAAGCAGCATCCGTGCCTCAGCCCAGGGACTCAGGATCATGTTCTCAGTAGTGATCTCGGGTGGCTGCCGGGCTGAGGAGTCCAATGAGTTGCTTCCAGCTTCTGACAGCAGGCCTCTGCACCCCACCAGCACCCCCCACCCACCACCTCCCCCTCTGCACCCCACCAGCCCCCCCCCCCCGCCCCCTCCCCCCCCTCACCCCACCAGCACCCCCACACCCACCACCTCCTCTGCACCCCACCAGCACCCCTGCACCCTTCACTTACTCTTCTGTACCCCACCAGCAAACCCCGCACCCGCCACCTCCTCCTCCACACCCAGCCAGTCTGAGCCTTGGGGACCCGACTGACGCCGTAGCCCATGCTGAGGCTGGAACCTGGGACAATCACGGCGCCGTCCACCCTCTATACTCGAGTTTCACAGGCAAGACACCTACAGAACACCCTGAGTGAAGGATGCTGCCCTCAGGACACAGTCTGGCCGGGTAACCTGGGTTGAGGCCACCGTGGCTGCCCCTTTTGCGGGAACGTCCAGCAGCCTCCATTGCTTGGGTGGTGGGATTTAGGTTTCAGGAAAAAGTAGCCTTTGACTGGGTGGACCCCAGGTCCCCTATCTGTCTCCCTGTTAACTGATGAGTCCCTCCCCGTCTCCTACTCTGAGCAGGGCCAGACAACCATGGGGTGGAGGCCAGCCCAGCAGCCACAGGGTGGAGGCCGACCCAGCAGCCACAGGGTGGAGGCCGACCCAGGAGCCACGGGGTGGAGGCCAACCCTGCTTCTGCGTCCTCACCCAGGATCCTGCAGGAGGTCAGAAGGGACCTGGGCTAAGAAAAAATGAGAGTAACGGTTCTGCTGAATAAAAACATGCAATTACAGAAAACAAAAGCCTGTCGTTGCAATGACTAAATTATGCCACACCTTTCCATTTTCCTACGTATCCATAAATAAAACAGAGGTGACAAACGCAGCACCTCCCCATTTTCCTATATAGTAGTAAATCAAATAGAGGTGGCAGTTTTCAACCACAGCACAGGGAATCACCTCTTCCTCGCGTTTTCTTTAATGAGCACGTACACAGTGAGCGCCCCGTGGACCACTGCGACTGTAGTAAAATGCGCGAACGTCGCTCCAGCTTCGGACACCCCCGACCAGCGCCTTCGTGGCTGCTTCTGCTTTTACTGAGCAGACGTTTATTAAGTGGAGGCAGAGTCCGGGGCGCAGACCTGAGCAGGATGAGGACTCGAGGGAAGGGAAGGCTCCGAGAGGGGCGGTCAGACTGCCGGCCCCCACCCACCCTGTGACCACCAGCCCCTTTTGTCGTCCCCTGGGTCTGGCGTGCAGTGCGAGGGCACTGATCTCATGGGGTCATGTGAGGGCCCAGAGCAGGTCACCCAGCGGTGCGGGTCAGGGAGGGCTTCCCGTAGGAGGTGGTGCCGAGGGGTCTGGGTGAAGGGAGGCAGGCATGACCCGAGAACCAGCGGTAGAACCACTTTAGAGTCTCTGTAGTCATGACTAAAGAATGAACTGAACACAACACAGCAGTGTGTCCCACGGGAACACGGCAGGGACTCTCAGGCCTTGTGCCCACCCAGCTCAGTGCCCTGCTCTGGCCAGGCCTCAGGGAGTGGAGACACGGGCCTTGGGCCACCTCTGGCCCCTTCCAGGGTTTCTGCAGTTATAAATTAGGGGATCGTCTAAGGACATCCCCTTCCTCAACCCCCCTGCCCGCCACAGACACCACGTGACCTAGGTGGCCCTTGGGAGCTCTCCGGGGTCCTGGCCCTGGGCTGAGAGCAGCCGACAACCTGGGGCCCCTCAGCCTCACTGCCCGCCTTCCACCGCTGCTTCCAAGTCGGAGCTGGTCCCAGCCCAAAGCCCCACATTGTGTGGACACTGACATGCATCTGTGTCTCCTGATGGAGTCACGCCTGGTGCCTGGACCGTGGCTGCAGGTGGGGGCCCCAGGCCTGGCCAGAGGACACAGAGGATGTGAGCTCTGGTCCCAAACCCCAGTCCTCTCAGACAGCGCTGGTGGCTCTGGAAGCTGCTGAGTGGCAGGCAGGGACGGAGCCAAAACACAGACGCCACACAAGGCGAGAAACGAACCCCAGCCAACTGCCTTTCTTGGCCAGATGTCGCTCCAGGCACAGACCCGGCTTGTTTTAAAGGGATGCTCTCGAAAGGCAGAGGAACGAAGCTGATTCCAAAGAAATCAAGAAATCAATTGCTTTCTGCCCACCCTGGATGTCCTTCACCATAACAATGTCCCCATGAGTCACACTGCCTCATCCACGCCCCTGGGCATGCACTGTGAGGCGGGGTCTTGGCCCCGCCTGGCCTGGGGACGTGCTTGGGCCAGGCGATGTGGCAGAGACGCCCTGTGAATTTCTGAGCCGGCGTCCACAGCTGGACAGCCTCGTGTGCCCTCCCGGGACACTAAGGCCATGGCCACAAAGAAGCCCCACCTCGCACCTAACCAGAGGGCCGTCGTGGCTGCAGCCCCCACGGTGGTGGCCAGACAGTGGAGTGGACTCCAGAGGGGTCAGTCAGGGTGCCTGGGTCCCTCAGCGCTGCTCTAAGAAAGCGGCTTAGACTGGGTGGCTTCCAGACAGCAGAAGCTTGGGCCAAGCGCAATGGCTGACACCTGTAGTCCCAGCACTTTAGGAGGCTGAAGTGGGAGGATCCCTTGAGGCCAGGAGTTTGCGACGAGCCTGGGCAACACAGTGAGAACCTATCTCTGCAAAAAAAATTATGTAAAAAATGAAAAGCAGGCTGAAGTTCTGTAATCCCGGTACTTTGAGAGGCCCGTGGGAGGATCCCTTGAGTTCCGGAGTTTGCGACCACCCTGGGCAACACAGGGAGACCCCGTCTCTGCTGCTTAAAAGCAGCCAGGCAGGGAGGTGTGAGCCTGTGGTCCCAGCTTCTGCGGAGGCCCAGGCAGGAGGACTGCTTTCGTGTGGAAGGCCAAGGCAGCAGTGAGCCACGTTCACACCACGCCTCCAGCCTGGGCGACAGAGCAAGACCTTGTCTCAAAAATAGTTTTTTAGAGAAGGAAAAATAAATAACAACAAAAATGTATTTCTCATGGTACTAGAGGCTGGGAAATCCAAAATCAAGGTGCGGGAGACAGGTTCTGGTGAGGGCGCGTTCCTCACCGACAGACCCTCACAGATGCTGCGTTTCTCACAAACCCCTCATTCCTCACAGACACCCCGTTCCTCACAGACCCCCACTGACACCCCGTTCCTCACAGACCCCCACAGACACCCCGTTCCTCACAGACCCCCACAGACACCCCGTTCCTCACAGACCCCCACAGATACCCTGTTCCTCACAGACACCCCATTCTTCACAGACGCCCTGTTCGTCACAGACCCTGAGCCTTCAGTGTGTCCTCCTGCGTGGAAGGGGCAGAGGAGCCCCCAGCCTCTTTCCTGAGGGCCCCCATTCACCGGTGCTCTGACCTCATGCTCTCATTGGCCTCCCCAAAGCCCCAGCATCACCTCAGGGGTCAGGGCTTCAGCAGATGAACCTGGGGAGCGGCAACACTCAGGCCACAGCAGGGCGTGCGTGGCCTCAGCCCAGCCTTCAGGCACACTGAAGGGCAGGACGGGTCACCCAAGCCCTGGAGGAAGCCAGTCAGCTTTCCTGGAGCACAGCAGAGATGCCTGCGGCTATGGCCGCCGTTTCAGAGCCTGGGAGGGTGGCGAGTGCCTGGTTTCTAAGACAGGGCACTGCTGATTTATGCGGCCTTGGGTGAGGTGCACACCGAAAGCCACGTGACAGCCTGGCAGGCGCCGGGGCCTCGGTTCTGCAGAATGGACACGGCGGCCCGTGGGGCCCACCAACACGGGCCCTCCCGGGGCAGTGCCTGGGGTGTGTGCGTTCTGCACCCTCCTCTTGGCTGTGGGGCCCGCCAACACGGGAACGTGAGTGCCAGGCAAGGTTGTCCCAGCAACATGAGCTCGGGTTTGCAGGTCACAGGAAGATGATGGTGGCGGAAGCAGCAAGAAGAACCCCCACCTCCCCACTCCGGCAGCTCCCAGCACACACCACAGCCGAGCAAACAGCTGCACCTCAGCCAAGGCCTCTCCACCTCCCCAAACCCTTCTTTCCACCCGAAGAAAGTGGGTCAGGAGCTGCAGGGTGGGGGCCTGCTGGGACCCGGGTGCTTCGCTGACTGCCCGCAGCCTTGCCTGGCTTCTCACTCGGACGCTCACTGAGGAAACAGGTGCACAGCTGCAGACCACACAGCCTTGATCAAAGAGACAGGGGCTGCTGCGGGCCCCGCCTAGACGACTCCATCCAGGTCGGACACGAGGGGCTCCAGGCACCGTGGCCCATCTGTGCCTGCATTTCCTTCAATCATTAATCATTCCACTTTCGAGCAGAGAATGAGAGTCCTCCCAGAACATGCACACATTTCCCGCATATTCTTTCTTTGGTTCTTTATTTGGGTCTGGATCAGTGTGGAAATTCCCCATGTGGGAAGGTTTCCTTGGCGATCACGGTCCCTGGAGGTGCCGGTCAGTGTGGCTGGCTGTCCAGCCTGGTCAGTCCTGGGGCCACAGCAAGTTCAAGGGCTGGGTGAGCTGCCGAGGCCCAGGCATCACCCCCTTTTTCATCAGAGGTTGAGGGGGAACCGACTTGCTGCCAGGCCTGCGGCGGGGGAGGCTCACAGTGAGCACCTGCAAGGACTCTTACCACCACTGCAGCGGGAAACAGAAGCAAGAGGTGAGAACGAGGGAGCTGTCAAGAGGATGGGCGGGAGGCTGCCGTGTCAGGAGCACCGCCAGGGAGGTGGGCACCAGGAATCTAGGGGCAGGAGGGCCCCAGCAGCAGTGACAGGGAGCACCGGCCATGGGGGTGTGCAGCTCCCATTATGGGAGTGTGACATGGGTCTCAGGCCTTGTGGGAATGGAGCTCCCACCCCATCTAATTTTTAAGGGCTTCATTAGCATTAAAAAATGACATAACAAGTTCTTACACAAATCATGGGCAATTGGATGTAACGGACTAAAGATGCTTTAGGAAACACGTTTATCCAATGGTGAAACCATCTGGCACAGTGCCCAGTGCTGAGCACTCCAGCTGCCTGCGGAACACACGGTGTGGGTCTCCTCCGCCAACAGAAGCAAAGCAGCTCACACCGTTTTCCAACAAGAGATGGAGTCCCAGGGACTGGCAGAGCCCTGTCACACACGTGGTCACATGCACACGGGGTCTCAGGACTTGTGGGAGCCCATCACACACGTGGCCACACACACGCGGGGTCTCGGGACTGGTGGGAGCCTGTCCTACATGTGGCCACATGCACACGGGGTCTCGGGACTGGTGGGAGCCTGTCC
>NW_022436953.1:35720382-35761702 GCF_009761245.1 Sapajus apella | reverse complement strand
ATGTGGCCACATGCACACGGGGTCTCGGGACTGGTGGGAGCCTGTCCCACATGTGGCCACAGGCACGTGGGGTCTCGGGAGAGGAGGATGAAAAGGGTAGGAAGTGCATGATGGAAAATGCCCGTTTAGCAAAGGAAGATGCCTCCCATCCATGAGCTCAGCTGTCACTGCAGGAAAGCAGGAAAAAAAGAGCAAATTAAATTCAGAGCAAGCAGAAAGTGAGTAATAAATATCGGAGCAAAAACCAATGACACAGAAAACAGAAAAGCGATAGAAAATATTGATGAAACCAGAATCTGGTTCTTTGAGAATATCAATACAATTGACAAATTTCTAGCTACAATGAGCAGGAAATAAAAGGAGGAAAATACAAAATAACAATATCAAGAATGAGAAAGTTACTTACAATAAAATAAAATATTTTCTCTATTCTGCAAGGCCCAGCTTGTTTGCAGAACAGACCCACGGCTTTATCAGTCCGACTTTATCGCAGCTAAAAATGTTTGAAAGATGCGGTGAGAATGAGAAGGCAAGAGGCTCAGCAGCTGTAACCGTCCGTGGTGCGTGCACCTGGCAGGGGAGGTGGAGCCAGAACATGCAAGGAACTCGTCACCCAGTAATAAGACGATGAGCAACCTGATGCAGACACCCCAACTTCCAACACACACTTCATTCGCCAAGGAACACACGCACATGGCCGGTGAGTACACGAAGCCACAGTGCACACCGTTCATCCACGTGGAAATGCTCACTGAAGCACAATGCGCCTGATAGAAAGGCTAACATTACAAACACAAACGCCGACCGGGCAAGGCCTGCTGAGGGCGGGAGGCGCTGGAACCCTCGTGCTCTGCTGGCGGGAAGGTCGAGCGGAGCAGTCACTTGGAGAACAAGTTGGCAGCTTCCTGCACAGTTAGATGGTGTGTGTCACCTACAACCCACCTGTCCCACTTCCAGTTGCTTCTCCAAGAGACATGAGAACGTGTTCCCACCCAGACTTACAAAAAAATATGGATAGCAGCTGATACGTCGTGGTGAAGATGCCAAATAGCCCAGGTGTCCCTCAGCAGGTGAACGGACACACACAGTGGCCCGTCTGTGGGACAGGAACAGATCCACTCACGACACTCACCGAGCACCACGGTGACTCCAGGAGCCGAGTGGAGGAGCCAGCCTGAGTACCGCCATGGGAGCCACTTCCACAAAGTCCTGCAGAAGACAAGGCCCAGCTTCCTTGCAGAACAGAACCATGGCTGCCAGGGGCTGAGAGTGGGCAGATTTAGCGCCCAGGGGCCTGAGAAATCTTTTGGTGTGAAGCAAATAGTCGTGTCCTGATTGTGGGGTTACAGTGGTGACAGCATCCACCAAAACGCATCAAACTGCGCCTCAAACATGTGCGTTGCATTGTTGGTAAAGTACACCTCGATACGGTGGATCAAATGAATGAACTGTTGCTGTGAACCAGGTCTTCAAAGCACTGAGCACCCACTGTTGCCCCACACAGTCTTTCTCCCAAAGTAAGAATTCCCATTCTCCAGCCACCAGCTCCCTACAGGGGCACAGAAGGGAACAGTAGCTTACCCCTCACCCCCCACCCCACCCCACCCCACCCCTGCCACCTTAGGCCTTCCCCTGTAAGGTCAGCACCCCCCGCAACCGGCCTCAGGCCCCCCCCTGGAAGGTCAGCCCCCCCCCACCCCGCCTCAGGCCCCACCCTGTAAGGACAGCACCCCCCCACCCCACCTCAGGCCTCCCCCTGTAAAGTCAGCCTCAGCCTAGGCACCCGGCTGCTGGTGATGCCCCTCGTGCGGCAGGAATCCGGTGCCATGCTCCCCACATTCAGAGCTCGAGGTGCACAGAATCCTGCAGAGGTCAGCCACCCCCTCAGGCTGCACCCCCGGTGCCATGGTGCTGAGAGCCCAGGCAGCTCGCAGAGGGTTGGGAGGCAGATTCGCTTCCTGTGACCACGTCTCTGCAGAATCCTGGTGATAACCGCAGATTCCAAACCCGGGCACTGTCATCTGGCTCCGTGAGTGGTAATTATGTCACTTGTTTCTTCTTAAGCTCCGCACGCCTGGCATTCATTCTGTTTCCAAATCCGTTCCCGTGTTCCGTTTTCATCTGGTTCCAGTTGAATGTGCATTTTGTTTATTGGGTATAATTTGGCTGCACAGTTAAAATATGTCTTGATGAGGAGTGGCCTTTAACGCTGGATGTGGATTGCCGGCGATGGATATCGCATCCTCTACGCATGTTTTTAAAACCCCTCTGGCTTGTTAAGTTTGAATGATGCCGCGGAGTGGAGCCCGGGCCAGACTTCCACTGGACACAACTCAGCACGAGTGGACGGGGCTTATGTGCGGGTGGGGGGTGCTCAGGGCCTCTGCCCTCCCAGGCCTGAGCTTAAGAGGTGCTGTCTCGGCCAGGTGCGGCAGCTCAGGCCTATAGTCCCAGCTGCTTGAGAAGCTGAGGCAGGAAAATTGCTTGAACCCTGGAAGCGGAGGTGGCAGTGAGCCAAGATCACAGCTCCACTGCACTCCAGCCCGGGTGACAAGAGTGAAACTCTGTCTCAAAAAATAAATAAATAAAAGGTGCTATCCCCAGAAGACTCCAGGGGCCGCGTCTTCCAGAGATGCCCGGTCCTACCTGCCGGGCGCCTGGATGGCACCAACGCATTTCCAGTCTCTCACAAGTGACCAGCTGCCTCTCAGGACGGCGCCAGCACGTCCTTGGGACAGGGGTTCTCAGCTGAGGCTCTCACTCACGCTGGCGTCTGAGCACCACTGACCTCCTTCCATGATCTCGAGAAGTTACGAATGGATGCATGCCTCCTCCCAGTCCACGAGGGAGGCCAGAGAGACCACGATGCTTCAACCTCTTTTCATTTCTAGAATTGGCAATGAAAATCTGGGAGAGTCACTATCGGGAATGAGCTGCCATGTGGGTTGTTTACAAGAATTTACACGTGACAGCACATCAAAGTTCCTCACTCAAGCTGCGATTCTCGCCCATGGTGCCACACCCCGACATTCTTGGGTAATTTTTGCAGAATCAGGTCACGTGGCTGAGCCACACATGCCGCGACCAGCAGGCCACACAGAAGAGAGAAACGAAGACGCCGTGGACCAGCCAGCCTCAGCTCCCAAACGACAGTGAGACCAAGACATTCTTAGATAAAGCTCTTCAGACAGGAGGGCCCTGGCTCCGAGTCCAACTTGACACGCACCAAAAATGCCTTTGTGAATAAAATACTTGGGGAATATTAACATTTCAGGGAGAGAAGACTCTGGAAGCCACGAGTGATGGTGACGTTGCTGTGGATGGTGACCAGTGGCTGCATCGCAGACGTGGCTCCCTTCTCACAGAAAGAGCTTCCCCAGCCCAGCCTCTGCCATCTGGGCCCACAGGCAAGACCAGCCTCCATGGAGAGGGATGGATGCCCACCGCACCTGCAGCCTCAGCCCGTGCCCAGGACCCCGGCACAAGCCCAGGCCACACCCACCCTGTGCTCCACCCTGCTGGCCGCATGGAACAGAGTCCTGTGCCCTGAAGGTCTCCCAAAAAACAGCAAAGGGCTTCTGACCTGTCCCCACCCTCAGGGAAAGGTCCCATCCTGTCACTGGCCCTCAGGGGAGGGGCCAGGAAATACTCCCTGTGTTTGCCACAGTATCATGCTGAGGCCACATCTCACTGGGAGAACCCACTGAGTGGGTTTGGAAACAGGACCCCACTGACCTCAAACTGAGCGTGGCACTTTAACTGCTCTGTGGAGTCAGGTGTCAGGGAGAGGAGCTCTAGACAGTGGCAGAACTACAGCATCCACACCCAGCATCCACGCCCAGGATCCACGCCCCTGAGAGCTCAGCTCAGTGACACCTGCCAGACCTCTCCCCACCCCCCACCCAGAGCCGCCCCTTCCTCCAGCAGGGCCATGCTCTCAGGCTTAGACGATCATGCCACAGACAGGGAAGCCGAGGTCCAAGACCCCGGGACCTGCCCAAGTAGCCAACCTCGGACAGGCCCTTCCCCAGGGACACCCCAACCAGCCACACCGTGAGGCCGGCCCCACAGCCAACACCTGTAGCCATCTCTGGGCAGGCAAGCTGGGCTCCCATGGACCCCAGGAGTGAAGTCGTGCTGAGGACACCTGGACCCTCCCCGACTCCCTGCCCCCCACCCTGCCTCCTCCCTGATCCCTGCACCTCGACCCCGCCTCCCCGATGCACCCCCGCCAGGCCCGTCTCCAGTGCAGTGTCCAGGGCACCCTGAGCTGCCTGCGTCCCCGTCTGGTCAGGGCTACCCACATGCTCAGCTGCTCAAAGTGAGGTCTCAGGGTCATCTCATTTCTATCTCTAAACAGCTCTTCCTCTGCTTTCTGTAACTGGATGTCCTGAAGATGCTACCCCATCCACAGGCGGCTGCCACCTGCCTCAGGCCGCTGTCATCTCTGGGGGCTCCTGGCACCCCAGCCCCCAAGGACCCCAAAGAAAGGAGGAGTCAGCCTTCTCCACGCCTGACCTGCTCTGGCCGCAAGAGCCCTGTGAGCGAACACAGGAGCAGTTTCCAAAGGACCTTCTTCCCAGGCGAGGAATTTCCCAGGGGTTTTCTCTAAAGAGGAACCACAAATCCAGTGACCAAGGCCTGGGCTTTCCAGCCGTGCCCCCCACCAGTTCAAGTCCAGTCTCCAGAGGCACTGCCCTTCCTGCCAAGATAGGGCCAGAGCTAAAGCCCCTTCAGAGTATGCAGCGGGTGGGGCAGGCCGGAGGATTCCCAGCACCAGCCCAGGCGTGCCATCCAGACCCTGGGCCGGCCAGCCTGGGGCAACCCACCAGCCTGTTTCTGCCATCCTGGCGCCCAGGGGCCTGCTCTGGGGCCCCAGGTCTCAGCCTCGGCCATCGGTCCTCAGGCTCCACCAACTCCTCAGGCCCCACGGCAGTGAATCTGCCTCAAGGACAGGCCCTCTGAGCCGAAGCCAGAGCCAAGGTCATTAGGGAAGAACCTCCCTTCAACACCTGGAACAGCACTGAACTCCTCCAGACCCAAGAGGCGGGACTTCCAGGGCACCTGCGGTGTCATCGAGAATGGACAGTCTGTGTAGCACCCCCAACGTCGGGAGGAAAACCCAAGCCCCGTAGACATGAAGCCACAGGGAAGCATCTGCAGCCAAAGCCAAGAGCGTTGTGATGCTGCCCGCGTCTCTGTGCCTTGAGGGGAGAAATACGGCACCCACCCAGCCAGCATCAGGAGCCCAGGAAGACGCACACGGGGTAATCCCAGGGGCTGGCACGCCGTGAGGAGTGTTGTGATTCACGGCCCTGCAGCCAAGACCAGCCAGGGCCAGACCTGCAGCATCGGGGAAATCTCTGCTGCAAAGATAACACGCACCCCCCACCCCCAACAAAAGGTGCGCGGCTTTTATTCTGATCTCTGAAAGCCCTTGGGGAGAAGGCAGTTTGAGGATCTCACCTGTGTGTTCATCTCAGAGATAACGTTTATTAAGATGTTTAATTTTAAAAACCACACAGTCATTTATTTTATAAATACAAAACCACTCAAGCTCAAATGCATTTAAATTAGAAAGAAGCAGCTTCCCCAATCTGACTCATAATTTAGCACAGCGGAGAGTTTCCAGGGGGTCTGGATTCTTACACCAACAGGACAGGCGGGCAAGCCCGGGCACTAAGCGTGAGGGACACAGATGAATGAACGTCGGCCGCACACCCACACAGACACCTGAGCCCACGCGGTCACGAGCGACTGGCAGAGAGCGTCATCCGAGAACTAAACTTGGAGCTGCTGTGCCTCCAATGCAGCAGCCCCACCCTCGGCTGAAGGCAGGCGTTCACACGAACACGGGCGCACGCACATTCACATGGAGCCACCCAGACTCCACCGACGATGAGGACAAATGAACAGGATGTGCTCATCTGGGCAATGGAGCGCCAGCTGACAAAGAAAGAGACTGAGAACCCACGCAGGCCACGGCGTGGATGAACCTGGAAGACATCACACTCTATGGATACAAGAACCCACGCAGGCCACAGTGTGGATGAACCTGGAAGACATCACACTCGTGGATAAGGCAGACACAAAAGGCCACATGTTGCCTGATACAAAACAAAACCATTTGCATGGCATGTCCAGAATAGGTCAGTTCAGAAGCGGCTAGGAGATTCTGGCTGCTGGGGCTGGAGGGCAGGAGAAGGTGAGCGGTGCTCAGCTCAGGCTGGGCTGATGTGTGCACAACACTCTACAAGAGACACACACCCGAATTGCACACTTCAAAATGGCTAAAATGGTGAATTTCGTGTAATGTCAATTCTACCCCAATGAAAAGGGGGAATGACTACGTTGTATCTGTCCCCACCCACCTATTCTCAAGGCCACCCTGAATGAATGTGAGGCCACGTGACCCCGAACGACTGTGAGGTCGGTGTGTGTCCGTTAAACTCCTGCCCAGAACGGTGGTGTGGCCTGGCAGCCTGAGCAAGCCCAAAGCTGGGGCATCCAGAGAGGCCTGAGGACCCGCTGACCTGAGGCCACAGCTAAGGGTGGCCCTGGGAGCTGGGGGGTGGGAGGAGGTGAAGTCCGTCCTCAGAACACGCCACTCTCCTCGGCTGGAAGCTCAGAGGCTCGCCTGACTTTGTGTCGATGGCCACATGCTGGCTCTCAGCTCCACTGTTCTTTTTTTTTTTTTAAGATGGGTTTCGCCGTGATGGCCAGGCTGGTCTTGAACTCCTGATCTCAGGTGATCCGCCCACCTCAGCCTCCCAAAGTGCTAGGATTACAGGCGTGAGCCACCGCGCCTGGCCCTTCAGCTCCACTGCAGGTCTGCGACTCCAGTCCCGCTGTGTCGAGCTCACAGGACCGCGGCGTGGGGTCCACTCCGTCCAACAATGGGAGGCCAAGGAGAAAGACAAACAGCAGCAGTGCACAGAGGGCGGGCCAGGCCCCCCAGGTTTTGTTTCTATTTTAAAAGGTCCACTGCACACAGACTCACTTCTGCAGGCAACTGGACCATCAGGTCAGAGGCAGCATGCACCAAGACCGAAGGCAAAGGCTGGGCCCTGGACCCCACGTGCCACGGCGACTCCCCATTCGCACTCTGATGACGCGTCTCTCTCTGCGTCCTGTGTATGGCCAGCCTTAGGGCGCTGGCGTGTTGCTCCTGGGAGCAGCCTGTGACCGCCTACGTGGGTTTCAGTCCAGGCCTGATGAGGAGGGAGGCGCCTCCCGCCTCCAGGGGTTCACAGCCCAGGACACCCAGACCCTGCGGTGCCAGCCAGGCCCCCACCATCCCCACAGAATGTAGAAAACAGGGCAGAGACACCTGCCTCTCCCTCCCTTCTCCAGGAGCCAACTGCAACCATTTCTTGAAGTTTCCAAAGGAATATACCTCAGTAGTCCAAGGTCATGGTCTACATGAATCACTTCAGCATTCCACACTGAAAGCTGCTCAGCCACTGACAGCACAGTGCATAGAGCCCTCCTCGAAGCTGCGGCTCGTCTGGAGGGCCGTTGTGAAACTCAAGGAGAGAGTCAGGCGGGCAGCCTGAAGCAGCCTAAAGCAACCTGCTCACGGAACACAGGCCCACGGTGGTGCGTAACGTGACGCTGTCTCCAATTGGGCGCCGCGGCCACAGGCCTGCCGGTTCCCGGCCCCACACAGCCTCCATCCCCCAGCCCGAGGGAGAGGATGGCAGATGCTCCGTGGGACTTTCGGGGCTGAAACTGGGGCATTCCGGGACAAACCAGGAGGTGGGCTGCCCTGTTCCTGAACCTGCAGCTGTGAAAACCAAACTATTTCCTGCTCCCGCCCGGGCCTGTCCCATGTTCCCGCTTGCTTCTAAAATCTCAGTTCAAAGAATTCCTGCTTTAGAAAGTAGCACACACACATTGGTCCAAACCTCTTGTGCTGCTGGTGGGAGGGCAGCCTTGGGTGGGGACAGCCAGCAGCTCACACAGGAAGGATCAGGTGGACAGGGCATGGGTGTCCTGCTGCCCAATTCCCCACCCTGCGATGCCCCAGCCTGGGGAGCCCAGGTCCCCACTGTCCGAGCGTGTGAAGAGGATTGCGCAGGCTTCCCACCTGGCTTCTGAGAAGCTCCCACCGGGCTTGCGGGGCGGGGGCACAGCCCCAGGTGTGGTTGCTTCTGTCAGGCAGCCCACAGCAGCCCCCTTCTCCCCTCTGAGCCCCTCCTCTGGGCTCTGACACATTTCCCACAGGGGCTGGCGGGCAACATCACTTGGGATCCCCAATCCGGGGATGCTGTCCCCTCCAGGGCCGCTCTCGGGAGCTGGGGCTCCATGCGGAAGTGTTAGTGTTCCCTTGAGCTTGGGGAAAGCTAAGCACCAGCTTCTCCCAGAATGAAACCCAGCAGGTCACAGGCACAGGCAGTCCCAGGGCCAGCCACATCCCCACTCCAGGGATCATTTTAGGACCTGAAGCCACATTAGACATTACAGCTTCCAAATGTGCTCCCTGGAGCTTCCCTGATTGTCTGAGAATTGGAGGGCTGTCAAAACTCACCCCTGTTCCCTTCTGAGGAGAAAGGCAGAGGTGGAGGCGCAATGGGACTTGCTGTCCACGCTTCCCACTGGGACAGAGGCCACCCTGGGCCACAGCCTGGAAGCCGCCTCTGGTGGAAAGTTTCTGTGGAGTCAGGTAAGGGTGTGAGCTCGGCAGCAGAAGGCCAGATGCAGGCCTCTGGTGTGCGGGGAGCCAGGATGAGGAGATGCTGCCCCAGGCTGCAGAGTCGGCCAATGTTGTGGGGGTCTTGGGCCTGCACCCTGACAGCTGTGGCCGCACCCAGATACCTCCACCCATCCCCACTCAGCACTGTCCCACGGGCCCACGGCATCCCCTGTCCTGGAGGGGCTCCCGGCTCTCTAAGGCCATCAACCCTCACCACCCAGCTCTGCAACATGGAGGGTGCCACCACCATCGACTCTCAGGCCTGACCCACAGACCAGCTTTCTCTGACAATCTAGTCAATCTCCTCACCCCCGAGACAGAGCAGCACAGCCCCAGAGCAGCCCGGGAGGCATGCAGTTGCCTGGGGAAGGTTCTCAGGGTCTCACTGAGCCCACAGGACCCAGAGGCTTCAGCCCAAAGAACAGCCCAGGGGAGGCTCAGCCCTGGGGGAACCAAGTTCAGCATCCTCCTTCCCACTGGGCATCCATTCCCAAGACCCAGAAAATCAGGGCCTCCGAGGAAAAAGTGGGCAACAAGACCCACAGCTCAGCACAGGACCCATCCTCAACTGCCAGTCAGCCTGATGAGCAGCAGTGACCTGCAGATATTCCTCAGGCTCCACAGAAAGCTTCAACAAAGACAGAAGGCCACCACTTCCCTCCCCACCTCAGAGGATACAGCCGTCACCTCCCACCTGGAGAGGATGTGGCCCTCGCCTCTCTTCTGGAGAGGGTGCTGTCTCATGAAGTTTGTCCTTTTCATCTATGCTGTGATTTTCTAATATAACCATTCACAAGTGTACCTTTTCCTCTTAGCATTGTTCTAGCTATGCTTCATTCATTTTGATGATGTGTTTTCAGGATCCCATTTAGTATAAAATATTTTCTAGTGTTTTTATTTCTCATTTAATTTATGCACTACAATAATGGTGCTGTATATTTGCAAATATTTTGGAGTTTCCTAGGTGTTTTATTAATTCTACTTTAATCTCATTGTGGTCAAAAACATATTCTATATAACTTCAATCTTTTTAAATGTATTGAAATTTTATGGTGAAGAGTATGATCTATCTTCTAGACTATGGTCTAGTGAACATGCACAGTTGAAAGAATGTATGTTTTGCAGTTGTTGGATGCACTGTTTTATAAATGTTATTAGGCCAATATGGTTGGTAGTGTTAGTAAGAATTTCTCTGTGTTTATTCGTTTTTATTCAATCATTCTATCAATTGTTAAAAGAGGGGTGTTCAACTCTCCTACAATGATTGTGGAATTATTAGTTCCTTTTTTGATTCTGTCCATTTTTGCTTCATGTATTTTGAAACTCTGTTTTAGAAACATAAATATTTATAATTATATGTCTTCCAGATAAATTGTCCATAACTGATCACTTAGGAATGTCCCTCTTTGAGGAACACTCTTTGTTTTGATGTCTGTTTCTGCTTTCTAATGAGATAAAATGCAGCCACTCCATGCTGCTCGTACACACTGTTGTCTTGGTATGTCTTTGTCCACCCATCCATTCTTGAAGCTATGTCTTTGGAATTGAAGCCTGTCTCTTATAGACAGCATATACTTGGGTCTTTTCATATTTTATCCATTTTGATCATCTCTACCTTTTTCGTTGTCATATTTACTCCATTAATGTTTAATATAATGATGATATGGTTGAATCTAGGTCTCCACTTTATTACCTGTTTTGTGTTTGTACTCTTATTGATGTTACTGTTGTTGTTTTGTTCCCACTTTCTGTTTTGGATATGTTGATATATTTTAAGAATTTTATTTTAATTTTCTACTGGCCTTTAGCAGAACCTCTTTCCACCATTTTTCTTATTTTATCCATTGCTTCAGAGGTTGCAATATCTATTCTTCACCTTTTGTAGTCTACTTAAAGATACTATTGTAATGCTGCACACACAAAAATTGTGGAAACCTTGCAGCCATATATGGCTATTTATCTCCACCTCCACTGTCTTTCATGTTATAGTTGTCATATATGTTACATCTACATATATTACAAACACGTAAAATAACATGATAGGCTGGGCATGGTGGCTCACACCTGTAATCCCAGCACTTTGAGAGGCCAAGCGGGTGGGTAACTTGAGGTCAGGAGTTTGAGACAAGACTGGGCAACATGGAGAAACCCCATCTCTACTAAAAATGCAAAAATCACATGGGCATGGTGGCAGTCACCTGTAATCCCAGCTACTCGGGGATCTGAGGCAGGCTAATCACTTGAACCCCGGAGGTGGTGGTTGCAGAAAGCAGAGATTGCACCATTGCACTCCAGTATAGGTGACAGAGCAAGACACTGTCTCCAAAAAACTTTATATTAAATTAAAAAGATAACATAACTTTTTGTTTACACAGTGATTTCTTCAAAAGAAATTAAGAGGAAAAAAGATTGTTTTGGTTACGCAAATATGTTCTATTTCCAATTCTCTTCATTTATTCTGAACTACTTGAGTTTCCCTCTGGTACCACTTTAGTTCAGATTAAAACACTTCCTTTAGCATTTCTACAGTTCAGTTCTGCTGGTGACAAACCCACTTTATTTTTGTTTATCTAAAAATGTCTTTACTTTCATCCTTGAAGAATACCTATGCTGCATATAGAATTCTGAACAAACCTTTTTCTTTCAAAGTTTTAAGAATATTATTTCACTGCCTTATTTCCTCCAGATTTTTCTGCCTCCTTCCCTCTATTCTCACCTTCAGGGACTCCAGTTACTCATGTTTCAGATTATTGATATTGTCCTACGCTTCTGTGAAGTACCAGATTGCTTTTTCTCTTCTTTTCAATCAGCTTTTCCATCTCCTCTTTGGATTAGATTGTTTCTATTTATTTTTCAAGTCATTGATATCTCCCTCTATGGTTCCATTTTTCTATTAAGCCCATTTAGTAAATTTAACACACACATGAAACCGTTCAATCCTGAAGTTTTCTCTTTTCAGTAATTTCTGTCTCTTTACTGAGCTTTCTCATCATTGCATTTGTTCTGAGTACATTTTCCTTTACTGGATTCCTTTAATGGCCTCCAGCTCCATCCATGTTCCTGCAAAACACATGATCTCATTCTCTTTATGGCTGCATCGTATTCCATGATGTATATGGACCCCGTTTTCTTTACCCAGTCTATTACTGATGGGTATTGAGGCCGATTCCATGTCTTTGCATAAGAGCTGTTTCAAAGTCCTTTTCTGATCATCCCAACATCTGGGTCACCTTAAAGTGAGTCTCAGTTGTCTTCTCTATAGAAAGAGTTATGTTTTCCTGGTTTTTCATATGATCAATCATCTTGTGCTGTATCCTGAATGTTGTGAATGTTAAGTTGTGCAGAGTTTAGACTTCGTCTTGTTTCTCCAAGGAATGTAGCTGCTTGTGTTTTGCTGGTAGTCACAGCCCCTGCTTCCGCTTGGTGAGTGGCAGCTTGGTTTCTGCTCAGAATTGTCCGTCTGCCTAGACTGGCGTGGCTTAGGGTGGTCCAGAAACGGGAGCAGGGATTGCAGACAGAACATGTTCTCCGGCTTCCCTTTGGCTTCCTCTCCTCCCAGATTTACACGCACTGTCTCACACATATGCTCACACACACTCACATGCTGTCTCACACACACGCTCACACACACACTCACACGCTGTCTCACACACACGCTCACACACTCACACGCTGTCACACACACGCTCACACACACTCACACGCTGTCTCACACACACGCTCACACACACACTCACACGCTGTCTCACACACACGCTCACACACACTCACATGCTGTCTCACACACACGCTCACACACACACACATGCTCACACACAGTCTCATACACATTCACTCAGTCTCACACACACACACTCAAATACCCACATACATGCTCACACACACACTCACATACTGTCTCTCACACTCTCACACTCACACTGTCTCATACACATTCAGTCTCACACACACACATGCTCACACACACGCTCACACACTGTCTCTCACACACACACGGGAAGCCCTGGCTGTCCCGGGTGCCTTCGCCTGTGTTCTCCATGCCCAGAGGTGGCGACTCTGTGCCAGCATCTTGCTAACCCCCGGCAGTGCTGCCCTCATGGCAAAGCCACAGACAGAACCCTCACCTGGGCCAGGTGCTGCGTGTAGCTCTGACTCCCTCCAAAATCTGCCTGTTTCTCCTGCTCGAGTGCCCTCGGGCGGTCGATTTTGTGTTGTGCCTGGGTCTACGCGTGTTGCCTCAGAAGCCTCCCCTCGCTGGGCGCGCGCCCCTCCTCGTCAGAGGCAGAGCTCTGGAATGTCCTTTGGTGACAAGCTTCCGTCAGCTGTGTTTATTTAGTCATAGTGTTGACTTTGTTCCCACAGGCTCTTAATAGAAAAACAGTGCCACTGGCTGGGGTTGGCTGCATGCCGAAATCCAATAAATTGGCGTGAAGTGTCTCATAACCTCTCAAGTGTGTAAGAAAAGTTGCACGAAGATGGAGCAGTTAAACCCAAATGCCAGGCAATTTCATTTACGGTCAAAGCAGCACAAAAGCTGACCAGTAAGTGCCCCCTGGCGCCCACGCTGCAGTGGGAGCTGCCGGCTCTTCCTTCTGCACTCATGCTCCCCCCAGACCAGCGTATCTGCCCCTGCACCTGCTGTCCAGGGGACCAGGCCTCCACAGAGGCTGAAGAGCCCCCTCTTCTCTTTGTGCTCCTGGTGGCAATGGTCAGTGGCAGGATGTCCAGGCACAAAATTGGGTGGGAGCTGCCATGAAGACACCTGTGTCCACAGGAGAGCTGAGGGCAGGATGGGCAGGTCTTCCGATTACCTCAATGTGCTGACTTGGCAGGAGGATGGGACTGGGTTGAAAAACACCTGTGGGCACCAGAAAAGATCAACCCTTCGTGGAACTCACCATGGGCACAGCACAGGATCCCAGCCCTGAGTGTCTATCAGTCCTGACCATTCGAGTGCTTAGAGTTTATGAAGCCAGTGTTCACGCAGGGCGATGCCTCTGTCATGAGGGAAATTCACTGTGAACAGACAAACACGTTCTCTAACACGACCCCATGCATTCGACACAGGAGAAAACCTGACAGTTTTCACCAGATTAAATGACAAAATATCAAATGTGTTGCTGCTGACCTGCAGAACCTAAATGAATGAGAAAAAGATGTCAATAAAGGGAGTTGAAACTCAGCCCTGGCAAACACAACAACAAAGAAAACAGCTTTCCTGGGTTCTGGGGAAAACTTTATTCGTGGGGACATCACGGACAGTGTGGAGCAGGACTGCAGGTGAGGGAGCCTCCAGCACACCCGTGCCTTCCTGGCACCCAGGCCGCGAGCTGCCAGGAAAACTGACAGTGAGGCGGCTGTCACTGGCTGCCCCGTGGCTCCTCACCGGCCCAGAGGGCTGGGTGGTTATGCCCAGCCTGCAGGTGAGGACACTGGGGCCCCTGTTGTTTCTTAGTGCACCTGGGCTCCAATCGCCTCTGCAGGCACCTGCATCCTCACTCAGCGCATCCTTTGGGGAAGACGGGCAGCAGGTTCCACACACACCCATGCCACGGCAGCCCGTCTGCCAAAAGCAGGGGGAGCAAAGCCACTTCTGTTCACCTGGAACCCTGCGCTACAGTAAAGTGCTAGAAAAACGTGGATTAAGGACCCTCACTTCCAATCACGCGCCAGAAGTATTCCTCTCAGTTCTTGCTAATGTGGTTTTTGGAGAGTTCCACACATGCGCAGTAGAGTGGGTTGGAGAGCCCACGGAACAGCAGCGGAGCCCTAACCTGCCCACTTTGGTGGGAGGAGCCAGTCCTCACCTGCCCATCAGTGGCCTGGTGCTGCCTGGCCCTCAGCCCATCCCCCACAGAGCCTTTCTCTCAGGGCAGCTCCGGAGTCCGGTGTGGACCTGACACTGCAGGACCATCCCTTCCCACTGCCCCCATGAAGGAGCCCTTTCCCGAGGCTGCTAGTGGACCACCAGTCCCATCCCACTGGCTAGAAACGTGGTCACGTGCTCACCCCTGCACTCATCCTGCAGGCAGCTCAGGCCAGCGGGGCTCTGGCTGGAGTGGCTGTTGGGCTGTGTGCTCCCAGCAGGCTCCAGGGCGGTCGCTGCAACCTGGACCTCACCATGTGTGGGCAGCGAGTTGCCAAGAGCACAATCGGGGTCTGCTTCTCCCGGGCAGGGCGAGTGGCAGGAGGCAGGCGCAGGTGGTGAGGATCTGGTCTCATCTCATAGGCAGGGGCAGAGTCTGCCTGGGAGGCAGAACAGAAATGGTGCTGCAGGGTTTTGGGGGAGCTGCATGTGGACTGAGGCCAGGATGATGCCACTCTGTACAGAGGCTGCAAGAGGCGGGGGCTGACCTAGATTCTCATCACCAGCCACGGCCTGAAGCTGGCAACTCTGGAAGGCGCAGCCCAGTACCACAGGACACTGGACATGATCACACCCCAGCCCAGCACCACAGGACACCAGCTGTCACCACGGCCCAGCACCACAGGACACCAGCCATCGCCACGGCCCAGCACCACAGGACACCAGCCATCACCACACCACAGCCTCTGAATTTGGAAATCTCTCTCCAGAAAGGGAAACACCAGTCCCCAAAGGATGGAGAGCCTGGGGGTTGGCAACCCTGGGAAGCTGGTGGATTTCAGAACCCACACAGAGGTCCAGCCTGGCTGGGGCCAGATGTCCTGGCTGTCCTTGGGTTGGCCTGTGGCCTGGCCTCTGCCCTGGAGACCCCAGGAGGGCAGGTGACCTCTCCCAGCAGGTGATCACTCCCACATGCCCACTGCCACACGTGGTTTCTTCCTCCAGCCACCAAGACGGTGATCCCTTGGGCATCCCTGTGGGGCTGGACACCCAATCCCCCGGGGAGAGTGACTGGGGCCGTCCCAAAGGGAAGTCCAGACCGTGCAGGCAGCTGCTTAAGGCAGGCATGGCCGGCAGGGGATGCTGGTGGCTCAGACTGCCCCTTCTCTGTGGAGCAGCCCCTGCCAGTCCCCTTGGGCTGTTCTTTCTGCACTGGGGGTGTCAGCCCCCTGGGTCAAGGGCAGTGAGGACCTCAGCTGATGTCCTCAACACTGAGGCAGGACGTGATGGCCAGAGCCCACCCTGGGCAGCCCTCGTACAGGAGGCCATGC
Source organism: Sapajus apella (assembly GCF_009761245.1). NCBI lineage: Eukaryota > Metazoa > Chordata > Mammalia > Primates > Cebidae > Sapajus > Sapajus apella. The sequence continues at coordinate 35,745,870 of NW_022436953.1, read as the reverse complement.
CTGTGGCCCTGGATGTCAGTGCCGCTGCTGCTGTGGCTTTAAATAGCCCTGAGATCGGACAGCTTCGCTCTGAGGAGGCTGGAAGGTAACAACACCTGACAAGTTTTATTTTTAAATGCATCTGTCCAGGCAAGGGGGGCTTACATAATTCAGGCCAGTGTGTTTACTTAGCCTAAGGTGAACCTCCAAAAAAGAAAGAAAGGGAGGGAGGAGGAAGGGTGGGGAGGGAAAACGGGGAAGTGGGAGAGGAAGGGTCCCCAGCAGCCTTGGCTGGCACAGACCGGGCCGGGGCTTCCCTCAGCCGCTGCCTGCGGAAGTCCACGTCCACCACAGGCATGGGGTCACCTGGTTGGCCTCCCAGCAGGCCGTTTCCCTGACTGGGGCCCCTGAGCAGAGCCCTCGGCCGCGTGTGAATCACTGAAGTGGGCACATCAAGGAGGGGTGCGTCCGACCTGGGTGAGGGCTGAGCCTGATGCTCCCAGGTCAGTGCAGCTAGTGGGGAGGAGGCGTCCCACCCCTGGAACTGTGATGTGAGCAAAGGAGTCAGGCTGTTCTCAGCAGGGCAGAGCTCCTCCCTCCTGAGCATGGAGAGAGCTGGGTGCCGGTGGGTACCGCAAGCCAACCCTCCCTGGTCAGGCCCCCAGTGCTGCTGCTGGCCACTCTGGGGGCCCTGCTCTGAGGACACCCAGCCCCTGTTTGTGGCAGCCCAGTGATGTCGTGCAGGCTGGGTGGGCCCCTGACAGAGAAGCCTGGGTGCCTCTGGGGCCGAGGCCCAGTGGGGGCTGTGTTGGGTGTTGTGCTTGATGTCACCCAGGCAGCAGGGTGCACCACTCACAGCTCAGTGGCCGCCACTCACTTCAGTGCCAGGAGGACTGGCATGGATGACACCTGGGTGCTTCTGCAGCCAAGAGCCCTGACCGCAAATGGGAGCTGAGAGGGGCCCCGCAGGCCCCCAGGAGTGAACACAACCAGAATGAGGCTTACTCATCATCCTGACTGGAGCCACACTCCAGCTCAGCCCACGCCCCTGCACACCTGGCACCCCCGATGACGCATCAGCAGCTCTGAACCCCAGACCAACAGAAATCATTCCGTTTGAAGATCAGAGAGAAAAAATGATTTTAAAAAACAAATGGAGTTTAACAATATGTGTCTAACACACATGTATTTGGAGTCCCAGAAGCAGAGGAGAAAGACAATGAGCGGGAAGCGCATGATAACTGCACCTCATCATCAGATGCCTAAAACCCACAAATAAGACGAAAAATCTTTGCAGCGGCTGGGGTAAAACGACAGATTGCATCGAGGAGAGAAGGGACAGGAATGTCGGCGACTGAGAGCAGCGTCCTCAAGGTGGTGAGAGAAAGACCCTTTCAACCCAAAGTTCTACATCCAGCAAATACAGCTCTTTAAAAACAAAGGCAACATTGAAAGATTTTCAGAGAAGTGAAAACGTAAAGACTTTGTCACCAGCAGACCTTCGCTCGAAGACGTGGTACAGGAAGCGTCCCAGCTGGAGGGAACTGACACCAGATGGAAACGGAGTCTTCAGACTCGACATGAAGCACACCAGAAACGGTGAGTGCGTGAGCAAATATAAAAGGCTGTATTTTTAGTCTCTCGATTCTTTAAAAGACATATGACTATTTAAAATAAAAATTATGCCATGCTTTGAAGTTTGTGAAGCAATGGTACAAAGGACAGGGTGGGAACGGAGCTGCCCTGTTGTCTTCACATCTGAGAAGTGGTTCAGTGTTAACTCTAAGTAGACTGTGGAAAGTAAGGATGTCTATTCTAATGCTAAGAGCAGACATTAAAATAACTGTGCAAAGAGGCGGAGGTGAAAAGGCCTAGGAAGGTTAAATATATTTGATTAAAACAGGAAGGAAGGAACAGAGAATCGAGAATAGAAGGGATGCAGAGGGAAACGGGTGACGGAATGACAGACACAGAGTCGGCCGTGTCAATAATCACATTAAGTACAGATGAACTAACTCCTCCGATTAAAAGGCAGAGGTTGTCACACTGAATTTTTAAAAATAAAAAAGCAAAACCCAACTGCATGCTATTTATGAGACATATTTTGAATACACAGTGACGTAGAAGCAAAAGGATGAGAAAAGATTAAAATGCCCACAAAAACATTAAAACCCAGAGTAAGCATATTAACACCAGACAGAACAGATTCAAGACTGGAGACAGAGGGCCGGTGTATCAGCCAGACATCAGGATCATAAAGGCATATGCACCTAATAAAAGCACTTCAAAATACATAAAGCAAAACCTGACAGTATTAAAAGGAGAAATATACACATTTACATAGTTGGATATTCTCACATGCTTCCTAAGCTTACTAATGGAGAAAACGAGTAGACAAGACAAGCAATGAGGACACAGACCTAAATCACATGGCAATCCACACGCACCTGACGGCGTTCATCAAACATACCACCTAATAACTGCAGGGTATACGTTCTTTCCATGTACACATGGAGAACTTGCCAAAGTAGTTGATATGTGAGCCAAAATCAAGTGTCAATACATTTCAAAATACTGAAATTGTATGGTGTGTTCTCTGATCACTGTGGAATTAAATTAAAAACCAGTGCCAGTAAGGTACCCAGAAAGTCTCCTGCCCTGGCAGAAAAAATGCTTCTGAATCAAGAAAGATTAAAAAATATTTCAAATTGGTAATGAAGATACAACCAATATCTTTTCCGTTTTGTTTTAATTTGACCGCTTTAAATAATAAAATTCAAAACCAATGTTATTAGTCAGCGTTTTCCAGATGAACATAACATACGTAGATAGAGAGACTGAGAACGATGGATGGATGAATGTGTGATAGATTGATTGACAGAGATAGACAGAGACAGCTGGAGATATAGGTAGAAGGATGGATGGGTAGATGGATGGATGGATGGATGGACAGATAGACAGAAAATCTATCTATTCCAGGAGTTGGCTCACATAATGATGAAGGCGGAGAAGCCCCATGGTCTGCCATCCACAGTGGGGAGAACAGGGAGAGCTGGTCACAGTGTGAATCAGCTCAAGTTTGAAGGCCAGTGTTTGTGGGCAGGGGAAGAGCAGCGTGCAGCTCCAGCAGAGAGTTTTCCCTTCCCCCACGCCTGCTCTGTGCTGGCCCTCAGCAGGGTGCAGGATGCTGGGGAGGGCAGACCCTCTTTGTGCTCTCTTGATTCAAACACCGATTTCTTCCGGAGACACACCCAGAAACAATGTTTTACCAGCTACTTGGGCATCCCTTAGCCCAGTCAAGTGGACCTAAAATTAACTATGGCACCAGTAATCTGCCTTGTTACAGCCAGAGCTGGAAAACTGTAAGTAAATTTAAACAAAAATAAGTAGAATTAAGAAAATAATAAAAATAGGAATAGACATCAACAAAACAGAAAACAGTTCAAATGGACAAATCCAAAATTTGGCTCCTTAAAAAGATTAATAAAATCTTGATATATCCTTACGAAATGGAAGTGCTGGGAGGGGAAGGGCGTGGTCCCTTTAAATGGTGGGGAAGGGGCAAGAAAAGTGCTGAGTAGAAAAGTGTGGTCCCTGCTAAGGCTCCACCACCACGGACCTAGGTGAGGACAGGCATTTCCTGCCCACACGTAGCCTTTCCCAAGACCCCCTGGCCTGCTACGCTCCCATCCTGTGCCTATAAGAACCCTGAGATCCTAGCAGGCCGGCACACAGGTGGGTGGAGGTCCACAGGAGCACGTCAGTGGATGACTGCAGGGGTGGCTGCTGCCAGGGATGCACCAGCCGGCACTGGCACGCTGGAAGGACCCCGGCCGGCACTTTGGCTGGGGCACCGCAGGAGAGCCCAGGCTGCCAAGCGGCCTGACTCCAGAGGAAAACCTTCCCCATCCATCCCCTTCTGACTTCCCCCAGCTGCCTCCACTCAATAAAACATTGCACTCATTCTCCAAGCCCAGGTACCAGCCGATTCTTCTGGTATACCAAGGCAAGAGCCCGGAATTCAGAAAGCCCTCTGTCCCTGCCACGAGGTAGAGGGTCTCACTGAGCATCTGCAGACAGCAAAACTAAAGGAGCACCCTGTAACACACGCCCGCTGCGGCTTCCGGAGCTGTAAACGTTCACCCCTAGACATTGCGTGGGGTTAGAGCCCCACAGCCTGCCCGTCTGCCTGCTCCCGTAGAGGTCTGAGCAGCTGGGCACTAAAGAAGTGCCACTCCCCCACTACACGCCCTGCGAAGGAACAGGGAACTTTTCCCACTTCACCTATAAGACTGACCAAGAGGTGCCGCACCGAGGCTCACCCCTGTCACCCCAGCACTTTCCAAGGCCAAGGCAGGAGGATTCCTTGAGGCCAGGAGTTCAAGACCAGCCTGGGCAACATAGCAAGACCCCATCTCTCTAAAAAATATTTTCTTTAAGTAGCCCAGGTGTGGGGCTGCATGCCTGTAGTCCCAGCTATTTGGGAGACTGAGGCAGGAGGATCACTTGAGCCCAGGAGTTGGAGGCTGCAGTGAGCTATGATCACACACAGCACTCCAGTCCAGGAGACAGAGTGAGACCCCGTCTCAAACAAGCGAAAGCATAGATCAACCAAGATAAAAGAAACATAGAGAGGGAAAAGCATCAACTGCCAACATCAGAGATGAAGAGGCAGTATAGCGATTCTACAGTCACTGAAAGGGAAATCAGGGAACACGATAAACAAGTTGATGCCAATAAATTTGGCATCTACGATGAAACGGGGGAAACGCCTTGAAAAATGCGACTTACCAAAACTTTCTTAGAGTAAAATGGAAAATCTGAATGTCCACCCAAACTGAGGGGCACCCTCTAAAGCCACTGACCTATACTCAAAAATTTCAAGGTCGGCCGGGCATGGTGGCTCACACCTGTAAGCCCAGCACTTTGGGAGGCCAAGGTGAGCAGATCACCTAAGGTTGGGGGTTCAAGACCAGCCTGACCAGTATGGAGAAACCCCATCTCTACTAAAAATACAAACATTAGCTGGGCCTGGTGGCGCCCGCCTGTAGTCCCAGCTACTCAGGAGGCTGAGGCAGGACAATCACTTGAACCCAGGAGGCGGAGGCTGCAGTGAGCCAAGATCGCACCATTGCACTCCAGCCTGGACAACAACAGCGAAACTCCATCTCAAAAAAAAAAAAAATTCAAGGTCAAGAAACACAAAGAAGGGCTAAAAGAACTGTTGAAGATGAATGGAAATTAGAACTTTGAAAAGATCACGGGCATGCGGTCCTGGATGAGATCTAGGGCGTGGTGGGCAAAGCTAAAGGGGCATTTAGGCTCGACTGATGAAATCTGAGTTCGGACTCTGGACTCGACACTTTTTGGTATTAACTCCTGATTTTGACAACTATGCCGTGGTGGTGTAAAAAAGTGTCCTGTGAGGAAATGCACACTGAAGTAGCAGTAAACTGGCATTATGTCTGCGATTCTCAGCTTACTCTCCAAGCGGGTCAGGGAAACGTGCATACACGCACACGCAAACACGGGTAACGCACACGCAGACACACACACACGGGCGTGAGCATGCGTGAAGGGCAGAACAGCTGGAAGGGAGTGCGCCGAGGAGAACTGGGAACAGTTTTGGCGAATTTGGCTAACGTTCTTTTCTTTTTTCTTCTTTTTTTTTTTTAAGACGGGGTTTCACCATGTTGGTCAGGCTGGTCTTGAACTCCTGACCTCAGGTGATCCGCCCCCCCTTGGCCTCCAAAGTGCTTGGATTACAGGCGTGAGCCACCACGCCCAGCAAATTTGGCTAACGTTCTAACGGCAGTTTCTTGCAGTATTCTTTCGACTTTTACGTATATTTGAAGTTATATCAAAATAGGAAGTTACGAAAGACCCTGAGAGCAGCTCATCCTCAGACCTGCCGAATCTGTCTTCAAACGGTGGCAGCTGCGTCTTCCTGAGGGCGACCTGTCCCAGCAAAGCGTGCGTGTCGGGCAGCACCCACCCACCAGGCCTGGCCCCAGGGGGAGGAGAGAGGAGGCACAGCAGCCGCTGGGTGTCCCGGGGAGACCTGGGCCCACCGAGGACGGGGCCTAAGGCCACGCCGACGAGCCCGCTAAACCTCCGCACGGTGTAATTGCAATCGTAACCATTTTCACGGTGGTTTATGTGGCACTTGCTTGTGTCCGTCCCCCAAGCTGCCTGACCATGAACCTAGAGACCATGAATACTTTGTCCCTCACCATTGGCCTCGCCCTAGAACCAGGCCTGGCCCAGGGGCGGTGGTGGGGGCTCCATGTGAGGGTAAGAAGAGAAATGGCGGGCAAATCACTTTTAACATTGGAACCGGCAGCCACAGCCAATGAGGCAGCCGCGGGGTGAGCAACGCCCTCTGTGTAGGCTCCGGAGCAGAACGGTCATCATGGGCAGGCCCCAGGTGCTCGGCTGTCACCGTTTTCCGAGGCTGAAATGGGCAGACATCCTTACCTCGTCTCCACCTGCAGCGCACGCCTGGACGGCTGAGGCCCCTGCGCCCGTGTCTTGCTCGTGTATTTCTGAGCTCCCTTGCAGTTCAGCCTCCCTTTGACTAAATCCTGACATGAAGCTCGGATTAAGGCCTCGGTAACGCTAAAACCCTGGCTCTCTGAACCTACGCTTACAGGGGATGAATCGGATCTCCCCAGAAGATGTGCTCAAGTCCTGAGCCCTGGTCCCTATAAACGTGGCCAGATGTAAAAAGTTACGGATGTCAAGATGAGATCCTCTTGGATTTAGCACGGGCCTGAAACCCAGTCCCTGGCGTCCTTATGAAAGGAGAAGCTTGCAGAGACTCAGGCGGGACTGGGCGATGCTGAGAAGCCCCGGAGTCACCAGAAGCAGAAGCACCGAGGAGGGGACTCCCTGGAGCCCTCCGAGGGACCACAGGCCTGAGCCTCAATCTTGGAGTCCGGCCTCCAGAACCATGAGGGAACAAGTGTCTTGTTTTAAGCTACAGCCCAGGAATCTGCCGCCCTGCGGCTCACCAGTCCCCTTCGTCACATCTTCCTTCTCCTAATGGGGTAAAATCAGGGGCAACCTGCCATAACCCGTGGCCTTGGGGGTGCTCTCGAGAGCGGCCTGGGGCTGAGCAGACAGGGAGCGTCTCTCTGCACCTACTGTGCCTGCTCCCTGTGAGGTCTGGGACACCCACTGACGCAGAGCAGGTGCCAGGAACGCTGAGGGACGGATGGAGGGATGGACTCTTTGACGGACGGATGGAGGGACGGTGGGACGGTGGGTCCACCATGAAGCAAGGAGGAAATCCTAGATGCAAATCAGTCTCCAAGTGAACCTGCGGGGGTTCTTTGATGAAAACGTGTTTTCACACATTGAATCACAAAGGGCCTTGCATTTTTCATTTTCAATCTGCATCTGTAAACACCTTCACTCAGCTTCACTTTGCACAGGGAGGCCACCTGAAGTTTAATTTCAAGCTCAAAACGGGAGGGCTTTATTCTGGTCCACGTTGTTTTTTTTCTCGGAAAAGTTAGGAAGCTCCTTGCCAAAAGAAAACTAAGTCACGAGCTTCATACATGATGAACACAAAGCAAACCACTCATGCTCAATTCTCCGCATTCTGTGGCTGCCTGGGCAAATCACCGATGGCCGTAGCGACGTCAGAAGGCCGGCAGGGAGCCGGGGCCGGGCCGTCATTTCCGTAAAATAATGCGGGGGTTGCTTTCAGTTGTCACTCGTCGAAAAACGCGATTTCTGTTCACAAGGACACCTTGCGCCTCCCACTCAAGTCCCTTCCGCGGGCCGGGCCTGCGCTCCCACGCGGGGCTGAGCTCCCGGGCGGGCGCAGGGAGAAGGGGCAGCGGGGCGGCGGCTCCGGGGGCGCCGAGCAGGGGGAAGGAGGGGCCGCTTTGGGGCCACGGAGGCGGGGCCACGGCAGGGGGCGGGGCCGCCCGGGCGCTGCCATGGCAACGGCGAAACCACAGGCGCTCTGGGGGCGCGGTGAGGGAGGGCGGCTTCCGGGCCTGATTTCCAGTCCTCAGTCTGGTCCGGAGGCCAAGACCTCCCCCCTTCCCCCCCAACCCTCACGAGAACGGCGCGTCCCAGTCCCTCTCTCGGGAGGCGCCCGTCGTGCGGAGCGGCTCTGTCCTCCCGGCCCTGCCCCATCGCGGGTCGCGGGCTGCGCAGGCCGTGCGGGGACTCTGAGACCTCCCCACGCGGGGCAGGAGGAGCTGGGCGCGCCCGCCGGGCACGCGCCTGCCGGGCACGCGCACGTGGAGAGGCCGCCTGCTGCTGCGCGCGCACGCAGCCCCAGTCACACGCACTCACTCATGCTCACACACCTGGGGAGCAGGCCTGTGGCGGGGGTGAGGGGTGGGGGTCCCGGGGAGCAGGCCTGTGGCGGGGGTGAGGGGTGGGGGGTTCCGGGAGCAGGTGCGCGGCGGGGGTCACATTGAGCGGACCCTGATGGCTTTGCTTTCCTTAGCTTCAGCCCTGACTGCTGCTTACATTTCTAGAAATAAATTACAGCCAACCCGGTCAACATGCTTCCGAATTTTCCAAGACATTTGCTGACGTCGCTGGCTGGTGACATCTTCTTCTTCACATTTTTAAAGTTTAAAAATAAAAGTCCTGGATCCAAGTCAGGCGCCAGCATTTGCTGCTTCCCCTCTTCTGAGCGGGTCTGAGCCGGCGGTTCCGGCTGGGTCTGTTGTTAACTCATAGATAGAAACGTCCCCCGGCCTCCCTCCCCCGCCGTCCGCCATGGGGCCTGCTTCAACTTGCGCAGAAGCTGCGCCATCTCCGCGTGAAGGGCCGTGGGCGTCCCTCTGGGGTGTGGTTCCGGACCAGGGGCCTCTGTCACTCTCAAGGTCAGCGTGTTGGGAAGAGCTGTCACCTGACCAGGGACGCCCCTGTGGACAGCACCAGCTGGTGGCTCTGACACACACGGTGGCCAGGGAGGGCTGAGGTGGGGCGCGTTCTTGCTGAATCACGTCGGGTGAGCGGCACCTGAGGACAAGGCCCCGCTGTCTGTGACTGGGCAGCGACCCTCGGCCGAGCGTGGGGACAGCTGTGTCCAGGGGCTGTGGCAGCCACACACCCACACCACCTCCCCCGAGCCCCTCACACAGCCTGTCCACGACCCCATTCATGGCACCCTTGTCTGGGATGGGGCGATCGTCCCCTTGAATCTGACCTGGACGCTGGGGCTGAGGCCACCGTATTGCTAAGCTGGGTCGGCTCCAGGCTGGCACCCATTCTCAGGAGAGACCTTGTCTTTACCAACACTGGTCCTGGCCTCAGGCCTGAGACAAGGGCGCAAGTGGGAGTTGACTGGGGAGGGGCTTGGGGGCCACTGAAGGGGCGGGGGCAGCAGGAGGGGGCACTGGAGGGGCAGAGGCAGCAGCCTGAGTCTCACGTGGCACAGGAGGGGTGGAGGCTGCCCCTTTCCAGACCCTGATTGAAATCCCAGCCGGGGAGGGAGACCAGCATCCCGTAGTGGCGAGCAGAGGCCATGTTTCGGGCTCGTGGGGCAGGTGAGACATGGGGAGTCCCCATCCGGCCACGTCCCCTCCAGCATCCACCTGCCAGTCCATGTGGGAGGCCAGGATGCCCCTCAGGGTGGATTGTGTGGGAGGGGCAAAGGGAGACGACGGCATCGCTGTGGCCCTGGGCAGCCTCGGGGGTCTCCACTGGAGTTGGTGAGGCCGGTGCTCCAGGAGTGGCCACATCACCTCCTGCCTCCCCCTGCAGAGTTGTGCTGCAACTCTTGACCCCAAAATGTGACACAGAGGCTGCCATGTGCCTCAAAACCCAGCTCCCACCCAGGAGATTCAGGTCAGATGGACCCCCAGGCCCTCGCCATGCCTGGAGCTGGTGGCCGTGTGGAGGACGCCCCCTAGGCAGGTGGGACCCGGGTGCTGGCCCACAGGCTCCAGGGACCCATGACTGAGATGCTGAGCTCGTCATGTGGTGGTGTGAACATCTGTCAGGGGAGTAAAGAGCAAAGGGCGTGAGGGGAAGAGGAACCCAACAGAGGCCGGGCGTCCAGGGCCAAGCAGGGGATGGCGAGAACACGAGGCCTGCGGGAGGGAGGACGCTGGAATCCAGCCGTCCCTGGGAAATCAACTCCAGCAGCTATTCAAAAGGAAGAGGGCCTGGGTGCCACCAGTGCCTGGAGAGCTGGCGTGGAGCCGTGCCCTGGGCAAGCTCAGAGCAGCTGGTTCTGCAGGGGCTTCAGCCTCAGCTGCTTCCTGCGGCTCCCCAGTCTCGCTGCTGCTTTCCGGAGGGTACACAAGTGACACCCAAAAGTACTCCCTAAAGGTGACCCTGGGCTGGGAAGCAGGAGCTCCTGGGTCCTCCCACTCACCTTCCGAAGGGCCCTGCCCAGCCTGGTGGCTGCAGGTCTCCCGGGGGGAGGTCCTTGTGGCTCTGCACAGCCTGTCACCTGCCCGTGTGAAGCCGGTGAGGTCACCGCGACGTCCCGATTTAGCTTCTGACTTCATGGGTAGAGTTGTGACATTTTCTCTCAAATCATCGCATGCTGCCACAGCTGACTGATCTTGCGTTTAAACAGCCACCCGCTGTGTCCTGGCGCTCGGAGGAGGTTAGGGTCTGCCTGTTCATACCCAGACTCTGAGCACACGGGGCGTGCATGGAGAGGCCTTCAGAGCAGGACGCCTAAAATAGCACCGCCATGCCCTGCGGGCGCAGACCTGCCCGACTCCTTCTTCCTGAGCTCCAGGATTGCCCCAACACCCTGTCTCGCAGGATGCTGGAAGCCCTGGGGTGAGCCACACAGGCAGCTTCCGTGTTCTGGGCACCAAGATATCCTAAGGGCCCGCCGGGTGCCATGGACCACCTGCCCCACACACCAGGGCCCGTGGGCGTCCCCAGCAGATCCCTCCCCAGCCTCTCAGCTGTCCAGATGGGCTCGGGACCCCCGGCCTCAGCCCCCAGACACAGGCAGGACCCTCGGCGTGGGTGGGGTCTCTGACTTGTGGATGGAGAGACCCAGCCTCGGTAGTCAGATGTGGGGCCTGCGTTTATCCAGGAAGGAGCTGAACCCACTGGACCTACCGACAGCCCCGCAGCGCCCCCGGGGTCCTGAGCTCAGGACACAGGTGTCCACCTGCCCCCGCACGCTGCATGTGGAGCTCCGTCCTGTTTGTGGGAGCGTGAGGCGGGCTGACCTCCCAGGACGGCAGAGAGGGAGCAGCTGTGAAGTGGGGAGGGAGGGGGTAGGGCCCTGGGTGTCCTCCTGGCAGCCCCAGGCCTCAGAGGAGACCACGGTGCCTTCAGGAGCAGGACCCCCGGGGACTCGATGCAGGACGTGGCAGAGGGGCTTTCACAGGCCTGTGGGTGGGCACAGGGCGGCCTGGCTCCTTTTCTGCCTTCACTCTGGTGGATGTCACTTAACCACAGGCTGATTCCTCATGGCGCTCAGCGGGACGGGAGACTGTGTTAGCACTGCAGGTGCAGGGGCAGGCCCACCGCGAGGGGCTGACGAGGATCTGACCGGCCCGGGGACCCAGGGACCGTGGGCCCAGCACTCAGCTGCACTGAGGGGTGGGGGCTCAGATGAGCAGCCCAGCGCTTGGCCCCACAGCCCTTCCCAGCCAGGCCTCCGATCACCCAGATGGAGACAAGCCACCACCAGCAAGGCCGGGATGACAGGAACCGCCTTCAGGGCCAGGCAGGCAAAGCAGGAGCAGCATGCCCAACCTGAGTCACCCCAGGCAAAGGCACCCAGGCCTCCACACCACCTCCTGGTCCTGCAGCTGCCAGGCGGGCTGCGTGCTCAGGGCTGGGTCCCTCAAGAGGCCCGTGTGTGTGCCAGGTTGGGCGCCTGGCACTGGCCCAGCAGGCACTGCCCTGCAAAGCACGGTGTGGAGGGGGCATCGAGGTCCCTCCAGCCACACTCCACCCCAGGACCGGTCAGGCCCGCTGCAGGCCTCCCTCTAATCTTGTGACCCCAGGGGCTCTGGTCCCAGTGGGATGAGGTCACCACTGGTGTGAAGGCTCCATCCCTCCTCTCCCTCCAAGGTCCAAGGGCTGGAGGCCTCTGGAATCCCCTGTTTGTTCCACAAACATCCCTTGAGCCCCTCCTGGTGGGGGATGAGCAGGTCCTAGGGGCAGGAAAACCTCAGGAACCTGGTGGCCCATCATGCAGTCCTGCAGCAGAGGGAGAGCAGACGTCCTCAGCGCAGGCCTCACAGTGAGCCCCAGGCCGCAGGCAGGAGGGGAGGTGGGACCCCTTGGAGGGAAGCCGGGCCAGGGGAACCTGGGCCAAACAGGCCCACCAGGAGAAGGAGCTGCAGCCAGCAGCACCCAAAGGGGAGGGGAGGGGCCCAGCATCATTAAAAAGAAAGAGCTGAGCTGGGAATGGCGGGAAAGAACTGCACAGACTTGACCCAGGACGGTGCAGCAGGGGAGAGGGGCTCAGCCCTGAGCGCAGTGGGACAGGCAGGTGACTGAGTGAGGGACATTCCTGGGTGAGCTGAGCGAGGGACAGTGCTGGGTGAGCAGCCAGGAGCCAGTGGAAGGCCCAGCGGATGGAGACCAGCCCCTCTGCAGGAGCCCTGCCAGGCCAGTGTGGGGGGAAAGGAATTTGATGGGACATCCAGTGGGGGATGCCCAGGAAACTGACTCTGCTTGATTCTTGATAAAACTGGGCTGCACGGCAGAGGACAGGGCCCGAGGCTGAGGCCTGATCTGAAGGAGGCCGCGGAGGCTCTGGGGGGAGATCAGTAAGGGGGTCGATGAGGGAGTTGGCCGCTTACCTGCAGGAAACGCCGCCTGCCGCCAAGGCTTCCTCAGCCACACGTTTGCCTTTTTACTTGTCTCTGGAGAGGTTTGGCCCTTTAGGGTTTTTATGCAGTTGTGCGACCGCCCTATGGCGGTCAGAGCTGCTTTATCAAGACAGGGGCCTGGCAGTAGAGGAAGAGGAATTCACACAGAGCGGCTGTGCTGGAGACTGGGGCTTCGTTATGACTCACTTCAGTTCCCTGAAAACTCGGGGACCAGGGTCTTTAAGGATAATTTGGTGGGCGTCGCACCAGTGAGTCAGTGGGGTGGGGGGCTGACTGGTTGGCTGGGGGTTGAAGCCACAGGAAGTCGAAGCTGCCGTCTTCTGCGGAATCAGTTCCTGGGTGGGGGCCACAGAACCGATTGGCAGTTTCAGGCAGGGACACCGGATTGTCAGAAATAAAAAACCAGAAGAGGCAACTCAACAGGCCGCTGAGGCTCACGGCAGTGACGTCCCGTTCAAGTCAGTGCGGAAGCTGCAAATCTCATGACCTCCGGAATCATGACTGGTAATATTTAGAACCAGCCCCTGTCATCTTTACTTGGTGGCTGGTGGCCTTACATTCGTTTCACAAGAATAGTTTAGCTTTTGGGAGGGGCTACTATTTAAACCATAAATTCCTCTCCAAGGCCTGTTCAGCCTGCGCCCCGGAGTGGACAAGGCCGGCTCGGGTGAGGAGAGGAAGCCGGTCAGGCCGGCGGCGCTCGGGCCGTCACGCCCGTAGTTACGGCTTCAGGGGCAGCATCAGTTGTGTCCATGCATCTTTCCTGCTCTCAGGTTTCCAGTCATTCCTCAGGCAGGATTTGACAGTTCTGTTTTCTTCTGGAATGCTTTGGATTTATTTTTAAATTTAACTTGATTTTTCCAGATGCATTTGGTGTGAGCGTGAGGTGAGGCCCAAGCTGGCTCGTCCCTGTACTCCGAGCCCCACTGTGGCGTGCCGTGGGACCGCCTGCCGTGAGCAGGGCTCCTCTCCCGGCACTTCGTTTCTGGGTGGCTCACCGTGGTCTGGAGACTCCAGCGGCTCCACTGGAGGGTTCACAGCTCTCGAGCAGGGCTAATAGCCTACCTGGATGAAATGTCTGTTACCGGATAGGACTAGTCCATGCTTGCTTTTGCTGCAGAATTTGGTTTTTGAGACGGAGTCTCACTCTGTCACCAGGCTGGAGTGCAGTGGCACGATCTCGGCTCACTGCAACCTCCGCCTCCTGGGTTCAAGCGATTTCCTGCCTCAGCCCCCCGAGGAGCTGGGACTATAGATGCGTGCCACCTGGTTAATTTTTGTGTTTTTAGTAGAGATGGGATTTTGCCATGTTGGCCAGGCTGGTCTCGATCTCTTGACCTCATGATCGGCCCACCTCAGCCTCCCACAGTGCTGGGATTACAGGCATGAGCCACAGTGCCTTGCCTGCAGAATTCTTTTGAATCCATTCATATTTATTTTTCAAAATAAAACTGGGAATGAACTTGCCCAGTTCTTCACACATGTGTACACACACACACATGGCCACACATGCATACATACAGAGATGCACACACGTGTGCACACACAGACACACATGTGTACGGACACATACAGAGACATGCACACGTGTACACACAAACACACATGGACACATGGACACACGTGTACATGCAGACACATGTGTATGCGCAGACATGCACACGTGCACACAGAAACACATGCATACACACACGTGTACACACAGACACATGTACACACACATAGACACACACGTGTACACAGACATATACACACAGACACACAAGTGTACATAGATACACATGCGTATACGCACAGACACGTGTACACACAGAGACACACGTGTACACAGACACATGTGTACACACAGACACACACACGTGTACACACACTGACACACTCACACACTTGTACATACATTGGCATTGGTACGGAATTGCACTAAGTGCACCAATTCACTTGGGAATACTTAATATCTTTGTAATACTGAGTCTTTCCACCCGAGAATGTGGCAGTCCTTCCGACTCTTTCCCAGTCTTCCCTTCCAATCGTCAGTAACATTTATGGATTTCTTTAGGAATATCTTGTAGTTCCTAGGCTTTGTATCTGTGCTGCTGTGGTTATTTCTCATTTTTCTCCTAACTGGCCATTGCTTTCTTGGAAGTCTGTGGCTTGTCACCCTGTGTTATGCACGTGGCCTCAGGGCACCCTCTGGTCAGAGATCGAGTCCTGGGTGTTCAGTGAGCGGCCTGACCACCCTGACACGGCAGCGCCTTCACCTCCACTTTTCTTGTATTTGTGCCTCTGAGTTCTGTCTTGGATCAGAAATCTCGTCAAGGTCACATAAGACATCCCTGCCTTGCTTTCGACAGTGAAGATGGCCGTAAGGTTCTCATTAAGTGGGATGTGGCACACGCCCGTTCATTCCTAATTTACTTGGCGTTTTTACATAAGAACGGGTGCTGGATTTCATCAAGTGCATCTTAGATATCTACGGAAGTAATCACACTCTTCCTTTTACAGCTAGCAGTGGGAGGAATTAGAGTCAGCAGTGTCTGAGTGCTGAATCGGCGGCTTTCTGGGAGATCCCGTCCCGTCCCGATGGGCGTTCTTTCTGATACGCGGTCGATTCTGCTGCCTAAGATCCTATTTAAGATTTCTACATTGACATTCACAGGCAAGATTGGCTTGTCGCTTTCATTTTTTGTGCCACCTTCATCAAAATTGAATGTCAACATTATTTTACCCTTGAAGATTAATGCTGAGACTTCCGTCTTTTCCTGTGCTCCGGAATCTTTTAAAAAGCAACAGAGCTGCCATCTCCATCAAGATGCTGCCCGTTTTCCCTGTGAAACTGTCTGGCCTGATTTTCTGGGCGGGGGTGGGTCATTCTTAGGAGTTTTCTCTATTTCTTCTGTGGTCATTGGTCCTTTGAGAGATTTCCTCTCTTTTGGGGGGAGCTTTCATACTTATGTTTTCCTGGAAAAGGTAAAATCCATAACAGCAAAGTGCTGCCCGGGGATTCTTCATTTTAAACGTGTGATGTCTCCTTTTCCACGTGTTATTTTACGATTTGTACTTTCTCCATTTTTCTTAATTAGCGACAGTCTGATTGAGGCTGGATGTATTTATTGGTGCTTTGGTTCCTCTGTTTTCTCATTATCTTCCATTTTATCTTGTTAATGCCTCCCTTCCACTGTTTTTTAGAACAGTGCCATTCTCTTATAAAACGTGCGTTGGATGTTTGAGTTAGATGCCTGGGCTATAATCCAGGGACTTCTCCTCTGAGCCCTGCCTCTGACACTGATAAGCAACAACTTTCCTTCTTGCTATTTTTTGAGATACTCTGTTTAGTTTATTTAAGTTTTGGGTTCTTCTTGAACCCAAGAGTTGTTTAACACACAGGCATTTTATTCCGTGAGTCGGGCTGTTAGCTTCCAGTTGTGTTTTAAATGTCTACTTGTGTTGTCTTATTGTAAGTCAAAAATGAAATTCTAAGCCCCCCACATCTGAACGGACCCCTCCTCTCAGCTGAGGGCATTCCAAGGTCAACCTGAACACCGAGTTCAGGCCACTATGGGAGCGGGGTGTGCCTCATTCTCCCTCCGCCCTTGTGTATTACTGATAGAACAGACTCTTTAACTCGGATAAGAAACATTTACTGTCTATTCTCTCTGAAGCCTGCTACCTGGAGGCCTCATCTGCTGATAAAACCTTAGCCTCCACAGCCCTCATCTTAACCCAGACAGTCCTTTCTATTGATAATAACTCTTTCAACCAATTGCCAATCAGAAAATCTTTGAATCTGCCTGTGACCTGGAAGCCCCTTCCCCTTCTCATTGATGTGCACATCTCACCTGTACTGACTGGGGCTCGAATCTCCCTGCAATCTACAAAGCCAGGCTGTGCCCCAACCACTTAGGGTGCATCCTCTCGGGGTCCCCTGGGGCTGTGTCACAGGCCGTGGTCATTCATATGTGGCTCAGAATAAACCTCTTCAAATATTTTTCAGAGTTTGACTCTGAAACAGCGTTAGCGGTGACCAGCCAGAGGCGAGTGCGGAAGAAGAAACGCGTCCTCACGTGGAGCCCGCCTCCCCCGCTCACCATGCACCCCGCGCCTGCTCTGACCAGTGTCCCCAGGGGTCTGGGGTTTGGGGTGGAACCCACCACACCTGCTGGTTCACTATTTTCTCAGACCTCATTAAAAAGAAAAAAAAAAAATGACCACCATGAAACTGTTAAAGCACCTGGTAATTAAAGCAGGAAAAATCAAAGAAAAAGTCAGTGCCCAAAGTTAGGACAGGAAGGTGAGACCGACCACAGACGGACAGAGGAGTCAGAGCACCCGTCCTCGGGTCCGCAGATCATGTTTTGCACAACTCTACGCTAATGATGTGAAAGCCAGGAGTCAAGGCAGCTTTTCAGGACAATCCACAGGGGCAGGATGGACTTGAGGACGGCCCAGTGACTGGATAAACCAGGAAGGCTCTGGGTGGGACCTCCGCTGAAGAGAGGCCTGCGGGTCCTCACTTCCCAGCAGGGCGCCCGCAGCCATCTCAAGAGGACGCAACCTTCCTTCCTCCATGGGCCTCCCAGGTTTTTCGGCTGTCCAGGGCCTGCATGTTAGAGGGCAGGCTCCTCCCACCCCGCCGCACCTGCACCCCCTCCTGCACGCCGCCCTCTCTCTCTGCACACCTTAGCTGGGAGGGAGGAGAAAGAACAGGGAGTATGACCCCTATCTGTGGGATTTCAGGACATTGGCAATTGTCTATTCTAAATAAAATATCCAGCCCCCTCTGAGTGGCGTCTAACTTCCACACTTAGAGACTTTTTCCTCTGACTGAAGCAAAACCGTGTTGCCACTCACTTCTCAGCGGTGCCAGCGCCAGGAAGGGGTGTTCCTGGAAGTCTCTGCACATCAGGCTGCAACCCCCCAAGGGTGGAAAAGAGTGTGGTTTGGAGTCCTCATGCTGCAGGGTCACAGCCGCTGAGCCCGGAGGGGCTGCCTTCATCCCATCTGAATTCCACAATCTGGGCAGAAGAGCACTTGCCACGCTGAGCAGATGCTCCAGCAAAGCCCGGCGCTCTGGGTTACAGGAGGCTCCACAGCAGGCAGCACTGGTCTGCGGTGGCTGAGGTCAGAGCAGAGGTGCACCAGGGCAGGGTGGGGCCGACTGGTAGGGGCACAGGGGCCTCCGTGGGGTGACAGGGTGGTGTCCATCCTGAGGGTGTGGGTGACCATGTGTGCATACTTTCAAAACTCAGGGAAACGCAACGCTTACCACCTGTGTGTTTTGCTGCATGTAAACTGTACCAAAATAAAGGAAGCAGTAAAGGAGGAGGGAAAAGGCGGGTCTGCGATCTTCATCACCGACGCTGGCTTTCAGGAAACAAGCACTGATCAAGACAGATGGGCACTTGTGGTGGCAAAGGTCACGACCCTCGGAGAAGCCCCAGCAAACTTCTGTGCTCCAAAGGACATGGAACTGGCATCCGCTCAGAGCGACAGAGCCAGAGGGTGTGCGGGCAGAGCCAGGCGGGCATATCAGAGGCCCACGACGGGCAGAGCCAGGCGGGCATATCAGAGGCCACGGCGGGCAGAGCCAGGCGGGCATATCAGAGGCCCACGGCGGGCAGAGCTCGGCGGGCATATCAGAGGCCCACGGCGGGCAGAACCAGGCGGGCATATCAGAGGCCCACGGCGGGCAGAGCCAGGCGGGCATATCAGAGGCCCACAGGGTGTCATCAGTAACACAGTTCTAACCAACGGGCATCGAACGCCTTTCAAGTGCCCACAGAACAATCACACAAGTGGACTTCTCATATCTACGCCCAGAGCAAACCTCGAATTCCAAAGCACACACGCAGCCAGGCGACGCCCAGCGACCGCACAGTACGCCTGGCTACAGGTTAAAATTGTTCTCTGTCTTCTTAGGCTCTCTGCTGGGACCTGCAAATTAAACAAAAGACGGCTTAGAGAACGTTGATTCACATACACACTCAGGAAGAATGACTCAAAGAAGCAGCTAGAATGTGGGGCTGAGAAACCATCTTATCAAGCGGGGGAGGCAGGACCCCGGGGGCCAGCACGCGGGGCAGGTGAGCGAGGAAGACACAGGAAGCTGGCGGAGGGCAAGGTCCGCTTGGGGAAGGTCTGTGCGTGCGATTTCTCATCCCTGTGCCGACGTCCCATCTCCGGTGCCTGCACATGCTCGGTCTCCTGGTACCAGAAGCCTCTTTTCAAGGGGCTGTGATGGCCGAGTCCTTCTGGAAGATTCTGCTTTCAGGCAGATAAGGCTGCTGTGGAGAAAGTCTCCTCCTGCACGGTGGATTCCCAAATGCTGTTGGCTCGAAATGATCCTAACGCCACAAAGTGTGATCTGGATCCCTTCACAGACCTGCACATATACACACGCATGCATGTGCTGACATGTATGTACACATACACAAACACATATGCACACCCAAATAAACACATGCATGTGCTTATACATATGTACGCATGCACAAACACACATGCACACTCAAACACACACATGCATGTGCTCACACATGTACACATGCATAAACACCCACACCCAAATAAACACATGCATGCATGTGCTCACACGTATGTGCACATGCACAAACATGCACACCCAAATACATACCTGCATGTGCTGACACGTATGTACACATGCACAAACACACCCAAACACATACATGCATGTGCTGACACGTATGTACACATGTACACCCAAATAAACACACACAGGCATGTGCTTACACACATGTACACATGCACAAACAGACCTGCTCATATACACACATGCATGTGCTTACACATATGTACGCATGCACACCGACCTGCACATATACACACACATGCATGTGATTACACATATGTACACAAGCACACAGACCCGCACATATACACACACATGCATGTGCTTACACATATGTACACAAGCACACAGACCTGCACATATACAACACATACATGTGCTTACAGATATGTACACATGCACACAGACCTGCGCATATACAACACATGCATGTGATTACACATATGTACACAAGCACAAACACATATGCATACCCAAATACACACATGCATGTGCTGACACACATGTACACATGCACAAACACATGTACACCCAAATAAACACACACACATGTGCTTACACATATGTACACATGCACAAATACAGACCTGCACATATACAACACATGCATATGATTACACATATGTACACAAGCACAAACACATATAACACACCCAAATAAACACACACGTGTGCTTACATGCACGCACATGCACACATACACTCGTGCACGTATACACAAGCACACATGGACATACATACACACCTACACAGTGCACATATACACAGACATCCATAGCCACACAAATGCACAAATGTACTTACACATGGGTACACAAGCTCACACATACACATATACACACGTTCTCATGTACACATATACATCCGCCTCCACATGAACACGTATGCATACCTATGCTTACACACACACACAGGCAAACACACATGCACGTACATCTACCTGAATATACATAGCGCATCGCTTACACACATGTGCACATATACAACCACACACACTCATGCATGTACTTACACACATATACGCATGCACACATAAACATTTACATGAATACACCATATATATGCTTATACATATGCACACACATATACATGCTCACATATTCACATACACACATGTGCAATACACATACAGGCAGCAAGTGCACACGCAAAGAAACGTACACACACACACACACACACACACACACACACTTGCTCCAGATGAGAAAGTAAAGTCCAGCTTACAAGTTCTAGCAAACCTTTAAGGAACATGTAATTACAATGCTGTGAACCCGTTCAGCAGCATGGAGGGAAGATCAATTCCACATTCTTTCTTTGTTTGAAAAGAAATCACCGAATCACCTCCTTATCAATCTCAAGGCACAAGTTCTTTACCAACAGACGCACACCGAACGCAAGTGACTGAGAGAGCCCCTTGCAGCTGGGGGAGACACACGGCCTCACGGACGCCAGTTCTCTTTAAATCAACCTGTGCCAGAGAAAATGCCAGCAGTGTGTTTTTGGCTTTGTGGTTTGTGTTTATTTTTTAAACTAGACCAGATGTTTCAGCATTCACATAAAAATAAACATGCAAACACAGTCTTGCAAAACGTTGAACAGCAAGGCCTCAGAGAAGAGAGTGCCACCACGGATGTCAAAGCCACCCTGAGCTGCAGCAGCCTCAGCGGTGGTGTGGGGCCCACTGGGCCCGGAGTTCAGAACGAGGCTCTGCTCTAACGACACAGCGAGGCTTCCAAACTATCTCCAGGTGAATGGATGGATGGTTAGCTCAGGACGCTGTACGATGTAACTGCCATTCCTCAGCCGGAAAGGAATGTAATGTACACAGCACCTGTGCACAGAGTCTTCGGAACGCAGAGGGAAGGCAGGTAGAAGCATTAATTAAGAGCTGCAGATTCATCAGATAAAAATCTGTGACCCCAAGTTGGGTGCTGGGATGCAGCAACGCTGGGGTGCTGGGGGTCATGGGATGCTGGGATGTTGGGGTGCTGGGGTGTTGAGAGGCTAGGACGCTGGAGTTTTGGGGATTATGGTGATGGCGGAGATGCTGACATGCTGGCGTGCTGGGATGCTAGAGATGGTGGGAATGCTGGGGTGCTGAAATGCTGGGGTGCTGTGGATCCTGGGGTGCTGGATGCAGGGCTGTTGGGGATGACAGCAGGTGTTCTCCTCCCTGTCTTTTTAGGGCATGTGCACACTGCCCTCAGGTATCACTCTGGAAACTGCGAGAACTCAGCTGCCGGGTTGCTGATATGCTCCACGTTCAGGGGCTGTCCCTTTGGAAAGGTGCCTGAGGAGGTGGGGAGCCCCTCTTCTAATCCTCCCTGTGGGGTGAAGCTGCTTTCCCTGAAAACATCAGGCCCCCCTCCCAGCTGCTGGACCCCACGGTGTGGTCTTGGTCCCCTGGGGCAGCGCTTTCTGCCTCTTTTGTGCTCTGCCGACCCCCAGAGCCGGGCCCTGCGCAAGTGGTCGGTGATGTCCGTGGATTTGAGATCAGTTCCCCTGTGCCTCCCCAGGGGAGGGCCACACGTGCACACACATGCACACACACACAGGGTCGCACAGGACCATGCTCACATGCCACACGCTACACACAGGCACTCTTGTGTATACATGGCACATGCTGACACTGACACAGCACACAATCAGTTCACACCCACCCCTCCTGCTGACACACACTCACACATGTGCACCCACCACGCCCTCCCCTAGTGGGCTCTGGGGTTCCGCCGGCTGTGGCTGGGTGGCCACTCTGTGGCCTACACTGCTGTGTGGCCCAACACACTGAGGTGGCCTGGGGCCTCTCCCAACTTGGGGAACAGCTCTTCCCCGTTCCCTGGGCCCACATTCTCCTGCAGGCTCCGTGGGCCCTGACACGTGGGGGTTCCAGCCCAGCCCCCTTTCCCGGACTCCACGTTTGGGTTCTCAAGCCATGAGGGAAGTAGCCGTGCGGCACCTGCAGGCCCCAAAGTGAAGCCAAAGCCGGCAAGCACTGCCGGGCCAGATGCCAGCCGGGCAGAGGGAAGACAGGCCCCTGGGGCAGCAGCGCGGGTCCGCTGCCAGCTGAGTTTGTCATAATGGGGTGCAGCTTAAACTGCCCCAGGACTCCGCCTTTCTGGAGGGGCCACCAAGCCAGGGCTGGGCGCCACCTGGCCATTTGTGAGGTGTGCAGCTTTGGGAGCTGGGGTTGACCCTTGTGTTTAAACAGCTGTGGTGGGAGGATGTGCAAACGCTCCTAACAGGGGACTTCCTTTTAGTTTTTCCCCGGAGAGCCTGCTGCCAGTGCCCTGGACCAGGGACCCTCGGTGCCTCCCCGCCTCCACCCGCCCCCACTTCTCCAGCTCCTCTAGGGGAGGCGGCACCTCACTCTTCTGAGCGGAGCTGGGGAGAGCCGGGACCCCACAGCTCCCCACATGCCGCCTGCCCCCGGCTTCTGCTTGCCTGTCCCCAGGAGCTGGGATTCCAGGTCAATTTCAACTAAGTTCTCTTTCAAGTGCATCCACCCCCGCGGGGTTTAATTACTGGCCCCACCTGCGCTGGAAGAAGCTGTGTCTTTAACTTCTCTTCTGCTCATTTAAATATATTCCGAGATGTTTTAAAGAACAATTCAATCATCTTCCGGGCTTTCACCTGGTGAAATTACAAATATTCAGAATTCTCACCAACTTCTGGTTAAGCAAGTGGCATGGGTGGAATTGTGTCCCCCTGAAACTTTTATGCCAGAGTCCTTGTCCCACAACCTCAGAATGGGGCCTTATTTGGAGACAGGATCTTCACAGAGGTGACCATTTAAAGTGAGGTCCCAGGGTGGGCCCTAAACCCCACAGCTGGGGTCCATATAAATCAGGTACATTTGGACATGAAGACACAGACAAGATGAGCACACCTGGCCACGCAGGGCAGGGAAAGACGGCCATACCCAGCCACGAGGGGCAGGGGAAGACGGCCACACCCGGCCACGAGGGGCAGGGGAAGACGGCCACACCCGGCCACGAGGGGCAGGGGAAGACGGCCACACTCGGCCATGAAGGGCGGCCTCAGAGGAACCAGCTCCGGCCGCACCTCGATCTCAGCCTTCATGCCTCCTTTCTTGCTGTTTAAGCTGCCCGTGCAAGCGCCCCGTTATGACAACAGAAGCAGGCCTCTGGGGGCCAACCTGGGAACCCAGACACAGACACCAGCTCTACCTGGCAAGATAGGGCTGTGAAATGAGAGAGGAATAGATCTGGTCTCTGCTCCCGAGACCGGGGACAGGGCTCCAAAAACCCTCTGAATTTCCTGGGTGATGGCAGCAGCAGCTTTTGTTCAAATGAGGTGAGGCTTGGTGGCTCCTGCAGGGGAGCTGGTCACCGGCTAGACCAGCCAGGATTAGCACCAGCAGCTCTCAGCCCTGCCCCCACCCTCCTCCAGGACCACCCACCAGCATCCGTCGGGCCCATAAGAATCCCTGAAGGACGATCAGGAGCAGTTCTGGGTTGCCCGTGCCAGGAGGGGGTGCCCCCCACCCCACGGGGACAGAGACTCCTGCACTGGGGACCCTTTCGGACCCGGTCCTGTGCCCTTGTCCGCCTGGCTGCCCATCTGCGGCCTTTCTGGTCTCCTTTTCCTGAGTTCTGTGAGAATTTTGTGTTGCCCTCTTGGTATTCAAGGCTAATGTATAACTAGAAAACTGAGTTTTAATATTTAATGTCCTTGGATTTGGAAAAGCTCTTACTACATTATGTTTGAGAGATATGTCCTCTGCGGGAATGAATATTGTATCAAGGCTGTACACATGTGTGGAGTCTCCTTACCAACAAAGGCCCATTTGAGAACTGAGTTTGGGAAGGAATATGTCCATTTAGCAGGGATCCGAGGCTGCCAGCTTCAGACGCAGTGGGGCTCCGTGAGGAACAGCTGACGCTCAGGTGTCAGAGCTGTGGCGAGGCAGCCTATTTGAGCCAAGGTAGGTGTGGGTGTCTGTCACGCGGTGATCATATTTTACATGTCTATCTGCGTTCGTGCATTACAGCATGCTTTGGATTTAAAAAATGCATCTAAGAAAACTTGGAATGCTTGTCAATAACCCACCCCCTCCCACCTGGGGCAGGAACAGGGCACCCCCATAGCAGACTCCCCTGGGGACTGCACTCCCACCCACCGTGAGAAAGCCGCGCAGCTTTGACAAGATACGTTTTTGTTCTTTCTCACAGGAGACGGCTTGGGACCCAGCAGCTGCCCCAGGTGGGGACCCCAGCTCCTGCCTCGAGCCTGGGGCGGTTCCACCACCTGGCACAGAATGGCTGCTTACGCCCCGTTTTTTGGAGGCCACGTTTCCACCATCAGAAAAAAGGAAGCACCACAGAGGGGGGCCGCCCTCCCTTGGAAAACACCCCCCAACACCGCCTGGCTCCCTGTGCCGCCCGGTCATGCGGCCACACGTGGCTGCCAGCGAGGTGGGAGCAGGGTCGCCCTGCGCCCAAAACCGTCAGGAGGAAGAAAGGGGAGAGGTACGGGGCCGGGAGCAGCCCCCACACCCCGAGGGCCCCACGGGACCCCACGGCCCTCCCCGGAAACGGCTCCGAGGCCCCCTGGGCCGGCTCCCCCGCCACGCGGCCTCGGCTTGGCCTCGTCCTTCGCCCTCCCTGCACCTCCGTGCCCGGCCCCAGAGGACGACCCCCCCCTCCCCCCGTGCCCCACCCGTCCTCTCCCCTCCCGGCCTGACGTCCTGGGCCTGCAGTGCGAGGCTGCCACCTTCCCGGCCTCTCCTCCCAGACCCACCGAGCCGGAGAAGCCAGGCCCTGCACCCCGGGGCCTCCAGGCCAAGGCCAGCCGCTCCTCCGCGCTTGGCTCGCGAATGGGGCTACAGGGACCTGCTGCCCCTGCCCCCGGCACCCCCGCCCGGCTCCCGTTCCCCTCTCACGCTGTGCCCCTCACAGGTCCTGTGCCCTGGGCCCCCAGCCTGCCCTGACTCCCGGCATTTGCACACCTCCAGGCAGCCGAGTTCGCCCCGCACCCCCCTCCACACTCCCACCCCCCCGGACTTGGATCTCAAACCTCTGTGGGCGCCATCCTCCTGACACAACCTGGTCTCCCAGGGCCTCTCCCGGGGGGTCCTTTCCCGGGGGACCCTCCCCCGGGGGGTCC